>NC_044283.2:35507173-35824567 GCF_004027225.2 Strigops habroptila | reverse complement strand
CCTTATGGACAATGGTTTATGAAAGGATTGCTGACATAATTTTAGCTACTGTAGCATAAACACTGTCATTATACTAATAGATTGCAGAACAACCTATTGAGTAGTAGATTCTGGAAGAATGGTATGGTATTGAAAATAGAGTAGGAGCAAAACCACATACTTCTATACACAGAAATATTTACCTGTTCTTTTTGCACTACTTTTTCAGTCTAAACACTTGTAAATATTTAATTTCAAGGGAAAAGAGTAGAACACTGTACTGTGTCTTCTCTAAAATGTAAGTGGTTTTTGTTACTACTTTTCAACCAATAGTCATGAAGAATAAATATATTCTGTTGTTATTTTTAATTACCTGCATCAGTACTTGACCATCCAGATATTACAACATCTGTTAGGTTCAGAATAGTTAGGGCATAAGTGAATGTGTAGCTTGTTTGGTGGACAATTTTACAAGCATTTTTTCAAGAATAAGAGAACAGAAAAAACAACTGTTAGTAAACTGAGCATTTGAGATTTCATGCATCCTTCCATGAAGGTGTACTTTAAGACAAGCTTGATAAAAACTTGTCAGAAAGGCTTGCACAGGTCTAGAAAATGATATAAATTGTAGATAAGAAACTGTATGTGGGATATTGAAAGCACATATTTTGAATATAGTGGAGTAATAGAACAGAGATCATGGCAATGAAATTCAAAAAAAGTAGGAATGTTAGGACACACTAAGTGGCAGAAAAGGAGTTGTGCTTGTATGTGTAACCCTAATGCAATCACCTGCTGCTTCCACTAGCTCTAAACAACAGGTCATGGAATAAGGAAATTCATATTTGTCTTTGAAATTTACAGTTTAAGCATATCTCTACCTAATACCATTGTTAATGTTAGGTTAGGGTTTATTCTTAACATGCTGTGTAGCAGGAACTATGGTAGATCTGTGATGTAATAGGTATATCTATTCCTATGTAATAGGAACTATGGTGGAAACTCATGAAATAGTAAAAAAAGTTTTAAACTGATAAGAACAGCATCTTGATTCTGAAGTATGCTAGTAACTGGTTTTGTTTACAGGGTGGTGTGTAAAGAGTACTTTATCAAAGCTTGTCTGAAGTCTAGAGTTCCTTGTGAATCTGTGTTCACAGGAAGGATTCCCTCTATATTCACCTTCCCCTCAACAGGATTCTGAGGTTTTCTTTTTGATGGTAACATGGAAAGCTCAATGGACTCCTACCTTCCTGCAGCTCTTTCCAGAGCTAACTTGTTACTTGTTCTGATCTTTTGTATTTCAGAACACTACATTGTTTAAAAAGTAATCTTCACTTTTTAAGTGTTTTTCTCCTCCCACTAAAAGTACAATAAAAATGTTTGTTCATTGTTTTGAACTCTGACTCTCAGTCATTAATTTAGTCCCTGATTCTGCAAGATGCTCTGTTTGAGCACAGGATGATATGATCATGGACATAAAGTAGTATTTTCTGTATTATTTGAGTGAAAGTTCTCTCACTTTCAAACTGAGAATAAAAATATATATATTTAACAAAGTACCATTTCAAAACAATTTTGTATCTTGCCTTCTTCTTCCCCAAAATAATAGCACAATCATAATTAAGAAGCTGTGGGACAGTATTCTGCTTTTTCTTTTCTTTTTTTAAAGAATCATCAAATCATTAAGTCAGCTATGACAGTTGAAAATTGTGACAGATTTTTAATAAGTAAATCTCTCTAAAACAAAAAAAAAAAAAGAAAATGACATAAGAAGAGGACCTTCTGTATTCAAGGGGCAAAATGGGTATTTAATTGCGTATTGTGTATGGTGTCGGTGGAAATGATGGCAATGTTTTGACTTATTTCAGTAATGCCAGAATTTCACTGAATAGGATGACACTGCCTTGATATAAAGCCATCCTCCAGTTACAAATATTCAGTATAAGTTAAAAAAATAAATAAATAATAAATTCTCGTCTGGTGAGTTGGAGCATTTATGCAGCACTTCCTGTGTTCACAATGAATGATTAGAGGTCATAAAGTATGCTTTATGAGAAAGACATGAAAGAAAATCTTACTTTAAGTAAGAGAAGATGAAAGGGTTGCAAAAACACAGCTTTCAGATACGTAAAGAGTTCCTGTAAGAAAAGTAATAACATTTTGTTTATATTGGGGGTGAGATGAGAAATAATGGTATGGAATTAAAATACAATTTTATCATATTATAAGGAAAAACTTTTTTTGAGGACTAATAAGGTCTGGAATAGTGTGGAATCTCTACTCTGGGATCTTTGTTTGAAAGTTTAGATAAATGTTCCCGTGAAATATTTTTAAGTTTGACCAAATGGGATGGTAATGAAAAAAAGAATAAATCAAGGTATGTTAAGACAAATGCAAATTTACATCCTCTTACTTGAGAAACTTTTCAGTCTCAATGACAAACAGGTGGATAAAAAGAAGTGATTGCAGGAATGGGGAAGAGACAATAAACCTTCTTCTGCCACAGAGCAATATTCCAGATAGCAATCATGCTATTCCACATATCTCTCTATATTGACGATGTTCCCTTTCACAGTCATGTCTGATGTCCTGACAAGAGTGCAGACGTAGTTCTTGGATCTCTTTATTAAGGAGGGCACCATTATGTCAGTCATCTAACAGTCCTGCATCCAGCGACACCATTTGCTGGAGAGAGGCTGCATCCTACCAGCTTTGAACATAAGCACAGTTGATGTGACTAGAAAAATGGTTGAGAACCTCTGGTTTAAGAGCAGTGGCACAGTGAGGAATAACATCCAGTAAAATGTGCATTTTTCATAAAGTAATGTATTTCAAGAAATAATGCAACAGAGCTCAAGAACAATGGATGTTGGCCCATTTTATGTTTGATATTTTATTAGAAACTTTACAACTGAGACTCCATTATCTTTAAAGAAAGGTAGAATATTTTCAAATTGCAATACCATAAATAATAGGACCAAATGTGAAATATGAAAAAAATCTTTCTGCAGTAGTTTTGAATTGTATATTTATAATAATGATTTTTGTTCTTAAGTAGACTCATATATTGGTGGAATTGATTGATAGAATTATACCTGTATAAAGGAAGTTTCTTGAAAACTCCTTGAAAGAAAAATCAGCTAGTACTCTACAGTAAATTAGCACTAAAAATAATTTGTAATATTTATATTCCTATTTATTAAAATAGGTGTTAACAGCAAAATTTGAATACTGTCTTTTCAATAATTTTTAAAATTTGACCTTCATAGATCAAAACTACAAAATTCTTAATATCATTATTTTCTTCATATTTTCATTACTGCTTGCAATACTGAGCAGCGCATAAAAAGAATTACGATTAAATGATTTTTGTAGCCTTGGCAGAATGAGGAAAGTGTCTGCTGCTCTTGAACTCTGTGTGCTTCTCTTACATGTTTCCCTTTTGTTTTCAAGACTGGTTTTTAGTGAAGTGTTCATTCTCATCCATACCATTCTTTTTCTTTTTTTGGTTGCTTTCTCATTGCCCATATTTGTATTTGTAATTGAATTTTTGGCTGCGCTAACACTGGTGTTGTAATAGCAGCCTTACTCTGACAGCAACAGCCTAGAAATAACAATGTACAAAAATGTTCCTTCTATGCAAAAAAGTTATTTTAATCTGGTATGCTATTACAAACATACAAAAAGTAATAATAAAAAAAACTTTGCATGTAGGCCAGAGAAAATGTCCCCAAAAAAAACCCAAACTGAAGTTGCCTTTTACAAGCATAATCTGTAAATCTTACTTTATTCCTACTTCTTTAAGTTCACTGTACACTTTGCAGTCAGAAACAAGAAAAATTTCTGATGGACCTGAGATCTTTTTGCTTAGCCCTTGTGTTTATTATAGTATTGTGTCTGTCCTGGAGCAGGGGGAAACCAA
The DNA here is from genome assembly GCF_004027225.2 of Strigops habroptila. Classification (NCBI taxonomy): domain Eukaryota; kingdom Metazoa; phylum Chordata; class Aves; order Psittaciformes; family Psittacidae; genus Strigops; species Strigops habroptila. The sequence goes on along the minus strand of NC_044283.2, from coordinate 35,820,666 downwards.
ATAAATTTCAAATGTATTCACATACACACACACACACACACGTATCCACATATATATATGTGAATACATTTGTGTGTATATACATATATATAAAATTTTTGAAGGATTATAAGGTGAATTGCCCATGAAACTCAAAGAAGACATAAACATCTATTCCTTTACACATTTTCACTTAAAAAAAAATACATTTTTAAACAAACTATGCAATAGTTTCCATGGGAGGTTTACATTAAAGGTATTGTTAAGCAAATAACTTCTCACATAGTGTTAGTCATGACAAAGTGTTTTTGAGACCAGGCTAGTGATGGCCAAACCTGTTTTCTAGAGGGGAAGGAACAAGAGGGAAGACTGTTCCCAGAGGTACCAGCCTTCTCTTCTCTTTGTCCTCCATCCTTTGCGTTTCTCAATAGTAATACATATTTCAATATAAAAGGAGAACTTTCTCTGATTCCATGCAAGTTTCAAAGGCAGGTCTGTGAACCCTTAACGGCTTCTGATTCCTAAACTAAAAGGATCCAGAGTACGAATCTGAAGGTGTAGTAGCCATTTTCTTCATTGGTTGCCTGACCTGGATGTAGTTTCTGTTGAACCATCCAAACCTCAAAAATTCTGGACTGCTTACTTCAGTAAAACTGAGAGATTTAATAAAAAATTAAAAAATAAAAAATAAAAAAAAGCATGACAAGATAGAGTGAGATAGAGCATATATTTCTAATTTGGTTTATGTTTTTCTAATGAATGAAGGTTTTGTAACTATTTTTGTCAATGGAATTTTCATTCAGCACTTTTAATCAGATTTACATTCTGTTACGTGTGACTGAATGTTGTCCAAGGAATGGGCATATTCCCAAAAATGATTTTTTAGTTGTTTCAAGCAATTGAATGATAAGGGTCTGAGTCACCATAGTATGTCAAACTTAAATAGTTGATAATGTTCTACTTATCTTAAAGGTTGATAATGATCATGATGATTACTTTATAGAGTAAATAAGGATGTTATAGCATGTTTTAAGTAAAGCAACCTACCGAACGAAATTTATGTCAGGCTTCCAGTAACCGTTCCAATTCAGACTATGAGTAGTGGCTGCACTCTTTCTTCTCAGGTAAATTTGATCTTGCAATTTAGTTTCGCGAGTATCAAGAAAGTATTGCCTTAGTCAATTTTTAATTTATTGGTGTGCATATACAAATAAAAACAATACTGGCAAAACTGTAGTCACTATTTCATTTACTGTCTTGTGAATATAGTGCTATCTGCAATTTTTCATGTATCTGAATGATTAAAGTCTAGTATAATGTGTGAATAGTTAATTGGAGAAATTTGTAATATGGACAGTGCCATTACTTCTGTGGTGTGATAGATTCCCTGCTTTTGCTACCTCTTGCTTGCAGTTTATCATATGACCATAAATTTTGTGCTGGGGGAACAAAACAGAAACTGAAGCTCAGAAAGAGTTAAAAATAACGATGTGACTTGAAACAACATCATTACTAAGGATGCTTCTTTATAAAAAGTGTTATTAAAGGAATAAGTTATGAGTTTCAAAAATTGTATTAATACTCAGTAACATTAATGAAAAATTATTTAACTTCTGGTTTCAAAAATATGCTTAATGAATATCAAAACAAAGTAACCATATTTTAACCGATATTCCATTTCAGGTTAAATGTTTGTCAAGATCCATAATTCCTTACACAAAAAAGCCCTTTTGAGTTTTGAATCTGGTTTTAAAACATGTTCTGGTTTTCAGCAGTATTTCTAAAAACCTTTTCATCCTTGTCCAAAATTTTCTGTTATCTCTAGAATCTGAAATCTCTAGAAATTTCCCTTTCAGAGGACAACTGGCTTTCCAAATTCTTTGTTCTGTTCAGTCAACAGTAGCTAAAATACCTACATTAGAGTGCATCTTTTCTGCTTACTAAATGTGCATAATTTATCAGCAGGTAAAAAGTAATTCTTAGAGCCGTATAACAAAGTAATGCAAGTAATTATCTATTAGCTGAACCATTGCGTTTGTTTCTTATTTCTGCTTGTTTTCAACCTGTGCCTAGGACTCAGGGGGTGGAACATTAGTGTTACATCATAGATAAATGTAATGAGAACAGCAGTAGTTAATGTCCTCTTTGTCAAATAATGGGCTAATAATTCTTGTCCAAGAAATTTTCTTGAACTATAATGTTGTTTTGCTTTACTATTCTGTGGTCACTTCCAGCCACATTTAGCCTGCAGATGCGTGAGCACAATTTTTAATTGTTAGTTTAAATTTGGCTATCAGTTTTTACTGTTGTATTACAGATAACTGGCTTCATCTCCCCACCCCCCCTAAACTACTCACTTTCTAAGAATGAAAATCTCATAGTAACTTTCCAGAATAAAGTGGTTTTATTCCCAGATGAATAAAATAACTTTTTTGGTTTTTTTTCCTGCTGTGGGTGGACAGAGATAGACGGAATGGGAGACAGTAGAGAAGCTAACTTCTCCTCCATATGCAAGAAACCTGTCATCTTTAATTCCATATCTATGCAGAGTGTATGTCTATTCAGCTCTTCACCTTTTTGTCCTTCCAAGTCTGCAGGAAATCAGAAGGAAATACAGAAAACTGCTATATTAACAGAAATTACACAACACCAAAGCATAGAGAGCTGGACTTTATTTGCACTGTTTTTGCAAACAACTTCATAGTAATAATAATTAGAGTTAAATAATTCACTAAAGCCTGGCTCCATTTCCAGCTCTGACAATGGACTTTGCATAATGAATTTTGCAGGACTTTTTATCTCAACTATTCCATCTATAATACCACATAATGATGTTCAGCTTTGTACATTTCTGGAGTTGCTGAAAGTAGGAACTGCATAAATTCCTGAACATTATTATTTTGGTTTATATCATTATGCCTTACACAGATTTAAAGCTGAATATTAAATCTTCTTTTGTTCAGCAAATGCAAAGTTTCTTCTTATCACTTGGAAACCATACATCCTTAAATGCTGATTCTGTGCAGTCACATTTCTGATCATTATCATTTTCAATGCGTATGTTAAATTGTCTATCATGTAGAACAAGAATAATTTAATTCATCCCAAGATTGCTTTATAGCACTCAAAGTTCTCTAGTACTGTTGGAAATTTTACCGCTTTCAGTTCAAAGTGCTTGGATGAGGTTCTTGTGTTGGTTTTTTTTCTAGATAACATATGTTTCACATTTATTGACATGTCACAAGAGGAAAATTTAATTTGAGATCAGTTCTTACATAAGTTTGTATAAAAATTGGACACTTAATGTTCAGTTTTGGTGTACTTTGGTAGTTTCCTATGAGCAAATTGCAACAGCACAAAATTAAAGGTGAGCAAAGAAGTTGTTTTAAATTAAACTACTGTTTTGATATCTGAGCTATCTCTTTTCAACTGCTTTTAACAAAGTAAGGATTTCCTGTTATTCTTTTGTTTAGAAAAGTTAGGTTAGTTCTCGCTTGAGTAGTAGTCTTCTCTTGAAGAGGGGATCCAGGTGCTTGCCTTTGGAGGGGTTTGTATCCTGTTACATGAAGCATTTGAAGTAAATTCTGCCTTTTATTGCTGAACAAGATAAACCCTAGACTCTTTCCTATTTCAAAATTCTTCCTCGACAAAGAATCTCTTTCACTTGAGTAGTCAATGATTGTACTACACACTGGACAGAAATACCAACTCCACTGCCTTGAAAGCAATAAGTAAAATTAAACCAAATAAAGGAAGGACAACTGTAAAATATCAATAGGCAGAAAGAGAATGGGATTGGAAGCGTTTTGCCCATCTTAAGTTTTGCGGATACCTTACAAAGTTATCCTTGTTATCCCTGCTAATGCAGAAAAGCAGCAACAACACATTCTCATGGATAGTATGTAGCCATGTGTATGTCATGAACAGAAGCAATGGCTGAACTGTTAAGATCTGAATTTAATTTTAATGGAATTGCTATCAAAGCAACTCAAACATGTGTCAGGAATCCTGTAAGTAAAGAGCTGATACTAAATGGCTTAACAGACATGGTTTTGATGGAGGAAAAAAAAAATCTTACAAGAGAAATAAATGGAAATAACTGATTTTTGAAATACAACAGTTGTACAGTGTTTTTCTTCTGGGAAGTGTTTTTTAGTTAATTTGTAGTGAACTCCCTTGGGAACCTTCACTAACATACTAAGACTTTCCAGGTAGCTACGTCAGGTTTAATGTAACTTATTTTGCTGATAGCTGGCCTTACTTTGTAAGGCAGATAATTCTTTATCATCAGCTGTATCACCTACTTCATCATCTACTTCTTGGCTGATAAACGAGTCTTTGAGGCAAGACATGTATCTTACTGCTTAACCTAGCTGGAATTACTGCAAATGGTTATACAGTCTAATTGGCTTGGTGGCAAACAGGACTTGTGTTTGTGGTTCTTCTGCATCAGAAGTACAAGCCTGTATGTGTGATTTGTACTCAACTCCTGCAAGTCATGCTGTGTGGCTTGTATTTTATTGTTCATGCTTCTTACTGCTCTGATTGTATGGCTTGAAAACATGTAACAACTTTAAAACCCTTCCACATATTGATTCTGCTGTGGTCTTCCCAGTTTTCTAGGGATAAAGTTATAATTTAATTTTATAGGTTAAAAACAGTTACCTTCATATGTCAGCCTTCCTGAAGATACATCTCTTCTTCAGAAAAGGAAAACTCTGAATACTTGTGTTTTAAGCCACTTCACTTTTCTGTCTGTGAAGATTTCCTGGACTTTTTAGTTTAGCCTGTAAGCTATAAAATCCTATATTTCCCTCTTCCATGATCGTGCTGAAATTTCCTATCTACCCTTAGAATCTGGCTTTCAAGGAAGGCTGTTTTTAAAGCTTGCTTTGTTGTCATGAGAGCTAATTTAAAGCCATTGTCACAAAGCTGAAGAGTAAACCCCCTAGGATGTTGTTGTTGATTTTTTTCTATTTCTCATTGATTTTTTTTTTCCTTTGTCAAATAAGCCAAAACGCTGTTTTAAAATTATCTGTGTGTCTTTATTATGTTTTCATGCTGTATTCTGGTGTTTTACTTACTCCTCCAGTATCACCTCTGTTTTATGACCATGTGTTTCACACATAACTGGATTATACGAGTTGTTCTCAGTAATGTTGCATTTGTGATTTCTACATCTTATTGTCACCTGATCTTCTTATGGTGACACCTTTAGTAACATTATTGCCTCGTCCAAGAGCAGAGTAGTAATTTTTCAATGTCTTTTTTTTTTTGTCAGATTGGCTTACTGCTATTGGCAGATGCCTTCTTTATGTTCTTCTCAATATTTAGTTTTCCCTTTTTAGTGATTGTTAATTATTTGTGCTGTTGGTGGAAGTGCAATAATTTACTTTCTGGAGTATTTTTGTTGGTGAACATGGATGCTTTTCCTTTTTGCCCTTTCTTATAACTGACTCGTAAACCTTACACAGTTTTAAGGTAGACATTTATTAAGTTCTTAGATGCAAAATTATCGCAGTAGAAGACCATACATATGCAGGAAAGGTGACTATGCAGGAGATTTAGAAGGTGTTATAGTGTCTCACTACTTTTAGAACTCTGCTTTAATGCTTTGTTAAAGATGGGTTAACAGATTGCAAAACCAGAAGACAGATTTTTGGCAGAGATGATCAAACAACAGCATCCAATGGAATCAACATTTTATTTGCCTGTCCAAAACAATCTACAGTCCTCTTACGTATTTAGATATAAGCAGACCTATATATGTTGGAGTCAGATCTCACCATGCAGTAGAAAAAAATACTGTGTAGAAAGAAATCAGAAAAAAAAAAACCCTGCTGTGCTTTTTTTATACTGCCCTTTCTGTGGAATCTAAATGAATACAGGGTGCTGGAAGGCACAGTAAGGACGTTAGTCTTAGCTCCACTGATGATGTGGTTATTTTCTATGTGATTAGTCTGTGAGCAGAGGTCAGATTCACACCCATGCACTGCTCTGATCTTACTGGGGAAGTACCATGGTGGTGACCGTAGCCTGTAACATCAGAATGAATGGGGTCGGTGGCAATCAAATGAAGTTAATACTTTACTCATATTTAATCTCTAGTGTTAAATGGCCGAGTAGTAAAACTGCTTTCACAGATTTCAGTTTCATGCCAAACACTGAACTGAGCATAATAGCTTATTTTTCATGAAAGCGTAACGTGTTTGCCCAAATATATTTTCCAGAGGGGTATCCAGTCTTGCTTCAAGTCCATGAAGGACAGAGAATCTTACTTTTATGTAATTTGATCCAGTGGTCAAATAGTCTTATTTTGAAGTTCATGCCTTAAATTCAGCTTTCAGTTTTCTTTAGCTATATAGCTTGGTTAGAATTATTTCTGCTCAAGCCTGGAAAGCTTTATTATTATAGGCATAGAGCCAGATAATCACAGTTGTGTTGCTTCTTAAGCCAACTGGCATCTTTGAATTTCATTCAATTTCTTTAAATTTCATTCAAAAAAAATTGAATGAATAGCCAGCACTGTACAGCAACACAACAGTTCCTGGGGGAATTGTGTGGGCTCCTATCTGACACAAAGTCTCCAAGTTGTTGTCCCCAGAAGACATCACCTCTGCACCCCTTTCTCTTCTTCCAGGGAAGCCAGAACAGGACAGTGGTCAGATCATAACCTAAAAATTGTTCCCCTAAGAGCATTTGAAAGTGTACCACAGGCACTTCCTTTTGCAGAAACTATTTTATTTCTGATCACACTGATATTACAGCTAGCTGTATCTGTGCTTTCTGTGGAGGGTTCTTTAAGTGATTGAGGCACTACATTACCAGGGCTTATGTTTCCAAGAAGACAATTTTACCTTAATTAGGTTAAAATGCTTTGGCATACAGGCAGTATTTGTTTGTTTTTAAAGGAAAAACACCTCTGTGTTTCTTAATAAGCTGAGTAAGTTAGCTCTTTAGTGTTTCCTTTCTGTTACTCTAAAGTGAGGGTGTTTTTTCATGTTATCTGGATTTAAAATACTAAAATTAGGTACGCATACAGTAATGCTGTGTTAGTGTCAAAAATTTCTTATGCACTGATTAATTCCCTTTATATCCTTTTTTAATATGTATTTTTCGAAATACACCTTTTTGTTGCAGTTTTATGTACTGATTTGCTTAGTCTGAATCAAAAAATCACTCCTTTCCAGGGTGTGGGTGCTTACACTTAATATGTGCTCTTTATATTATTTTCTAATTGTTTCTTTTTCATAATTCATTTTCATAATTCATGATTTTCTAGTCTGCTTAAAATATTTTATAGAGTCTCTCAATGAAAAATGCATATAGCATTGCTTAGAGATCTGGTGCTTTAATTATGATTTAATCCCACAAAACTGTGCTTAAGGTATTGCTCTTGATGGTGACAACTCTGATTTGACATCTGTCAGTTCTGAATAAATTCCATGCTCATATTGCTCAGTTTTGGTTTGCTTTCATGATTTATATTATTAAGCTTTACCCCTACAAGGAACTATTTTGTATAAATAGTTGGCTTCATCAGGAAGATCTGTAATTTTATAAACAAGCTTGAAATCAGCTTATAATGTAATTATCTAATTAGGGATTATCTATAGAAAACGTTCTGCAGGCCGTTTCAGGACTTTTTATAATATAGATACCATTTATAAATGCAGCATAGAGGACCACAAGATTGGGTGTGATTTGTCTGCTTTTGTTTTCATCTGTGTTGGTTTTAAGAAATCAACATAACTTTAAAGAAAGGAAATAGAATTCAGATCTTGGAGTTTCATTTGATGCTCTTACTGGTATTTTGCTCTTATCTGCAGTATACAGTGAACTATTGATTTTTTCAGAACATAATGTTCAGGAGATGAACAGAAGATGAACTACAGTGCTATTTCCATAAAAATGTGTACAAGACAAAATTAAAATCCGCATACATATTTTTTGCCAGAAATGCTTAGGCATTCTTCCATTTAGTGAAGAAGCTTTACCCTGTGAGCTATGTCACAAAAAAAGCATCCTCTATGTGTAAGGCCTGAAAAGATCCCTTCACAATCAATATTCAGTTACGAGTATCACGTACAAGAATTTGGCAAATGGTTTCAGCTAATGAGTAAATGAGAGAAAATCATGTTCTTCTTGTGTTTATTGCGAAAGTAGAAAAATCGGCTCAATTTGCTCTATAAATTATTCATTGGAAGTTACTCATCACTAGCAAAAATGCTGTCTTCAAACATTTCATCTATTCAATGTTTCATTTGCAAGAGAAAACTGGTTTTACAATCTTTGTTATTCATTCAGCTGTTCTAGAGGAAGAATCTAAAGAAAAGTCCTTATTCTCACAGGAAAAGGAAGACTGTATTCTTCCATTCCACAAATAAAGGAAAAATATTCCAAATATAATATACCCCAAAATTTGGGGGAAGCAAATATCCAATGAAGAATCTATCTAGAAGTCTAGAAACCAGGAAAGTATTCAATAGCATACAGAAAGTACTGAGGTAAGCATGTTAACTCTTCTTGATGTTTTAGCTTATTTGTCCTAATTTAAAATTCTTTGAAAATGCACTTAACTCTAGGGAAAAGATTTTGGGGAGGTAACATACCTTCCTTATGGTGTGAATTTTACCAGCATGGCTTTGAACAATATCAGGAGAAAAGTAGCAGGGTGAATTAGCAATTAAAGGACTGTCACTGTCAACACAGCCAGTTAAATGCTTGAAGCAGAGTGACCGTGAAGGCTATTTAACTTGTGTCAGCAGAGAACTTCCAGGCTTGCGAAGTCTGGAACTTCTCCAAAGGGACCAAATATGACTGGAAAAGTAGTCGACAGGACCTAGTACACAGTATGTATGCTGCAGCCTCCTAGGGACTTAACTAAACTGAGGAAAAACAAACAAACAAACAAAAAAAAGACAACCAGAATAAAGACAACCAAGGAGAAACAAACTAATACTTGGAGCAGTTTACACATAGAACCATAGAATTTGCTAGGTTGGAAAAGACCTTTAAGATCATCAAGTCCAAGCTTTCGCCCAGGACTGCTAAGTCTACCAGTAAACAATGTCACTTAGGGCCTCATCTGCGTGTTTTTGAACACTTCCAGGGAAGGTGACTCTGCCACTTCCTTGGCCAGCCTGTTCCAATACCTGATCGCCCTTTCGGTGAAGAAAGTTTTCCTAATACCCAATCTAAAAAAGTATACATCTAAGTATGGAGACTGAACTCTAAGTATGCAGAGTAAGCTAGTAGGATGGACAAGAAGTCCAGGAAAACAGTCAATGTTGACATATTTTCTTCTATGCAATCAGAAATAATATTAGAAGATTTTCTTAAAAAAACCCCAGAATTTACACCATAACATTTTCAAGAATCTTCATGTAACTAATGCCTGAGCTGCAGAGCTATACTGTGTGCAAGTAGAGAAATGATGAGTGTTGCATAAATGAATTTCCTTAGTACCAAATAACATGTATATTTTCATGCTGTCATTATGAAGCTTCATTTGTGTTCATTTTGTTGTGTCAAATTACTAATAAATTGGTGACAATTTTATGTTTATCACAATAAAAAGGACCATTTATTTATTTAAAATATAGCACACTCCTAATTAAGTTGTTGTTTAAATAAGGCAATACAATTCATTTATGTATATCTTTAGTCTAATTTGCTATAATAAAATATCCAAGAAATTCACCAGTGCATTCGACATCTGAGTTTACCAGTGGTAGCCTTGCTTGGTCAAGACAATTATGTCATACCATCTATTTGCTTATATGAATATTTCTATTAAATACAAGAACTCCCAAATAAACAAACAAGCAAAAAAAAGTGGACTGCTTTGGTGAATATGGTATTCATAGGGCTTTTTTTACATTTTGGACATGTGGTGGTCCATTAAAGTCTTGCCACCATCAGGGAGTTAAAGACTTGACAAGGTATGTAAGTGACTTGAAGACTACAAATGTCTTCATTTTTGCCCCATTCCGTCCCACGAACTGCCTAGAAGTATCGTACTTACTGGGTGCCCTGCCAGTTCTTATTTGGATCTAAAAATTAGCAAAATACATTCATTTTCATAGTGTGGTAGTTACTTGTAGTAAGCAGGTCTCAAGTTCTATATGATTTGAATATTAGTTTAGATATGAAATAGTCTGAGAGACAAGGGATATGAACGGTAGAGAATGAGAAGCAAGGCCGTTGCTTTCTTGTGTACAGCACAATGTTATTGCTTTATAGAAAAGTTTTAAGCTCTTTAAAAACAGAAGTAAAAAATGTTTCCACTGTTGACATTCATGCATTTATTCTTTTTTTATAAGAGAAAAGATTGACTCATAGGTGCATCCTTTTATGTGTTATTTTTAAGTCTGGAGGTAAAAGTGAAGCTGTTAGGCTGAAATAAAAAGCCTATCACCACCAATCCTCGTGCCAGAGAGGTTGAGGACTACTTTAAAGAAAAGCTATTCCCCAGATTTAGATTCAAATCAGTAAAATGGTAATAATTAATGTGGTGATAATAGTGTAATAATACAAACTTATGCAAAATGCATACTTACAATATCCTGAATAAAGTAAAGCAGTCTGCATTTAATAACTATATTTTTGCATAGTGTAAAATACTTATACTCATTAAAATACAGTACACATTAAAAAGAAGTATTTTGCGCAACTGTGCTTCCCCCCAGTTTCCATCAATGATTTCAAATATTTGCTATTGCTGTACTTCCAGAATTTCTTTCAGAATAACACTGTAAATGCAAATCATATTGACACATAATATTAGATTACTATTAGTATATAGTCACAGAAAAGCAATGGCCCTGTGCTGTGTGATAAAGTATGTTACTACAAATAGTTTCAATTGGAGGAAAGCAACTGGGGAGAAGTACATTAGGAGCCTGAATAAAAAGGCTGTTCGCAGTCAGTTACAGCTGAGTTCAACAAAAACTACTTTCTAGAGATCAAAGGAAATTAATGATTGACCAGTGTAACCAGAACATCCCATAGCATGTTAAATATTTAATACTATGCTACTTCTGCCCAAAACAATCTGAGGTTTGGCATATAGCCACCAAAATAGCTCATCGATAATTAAGTTGGCATGTCATTTTGCATAAAATTAGTAATTAATACTATGCACTACAGTGAACTTTTTTCTGTTAGAGATTCAATCTCAATGGTTTCAAAAGCTTGATGAAACAGTCATTTTTTTTATTATTCTTAGAAGAGAACTTGTACATTGAAAAAGGTATTGCAGTCAGAAGGAAGGATATATCAAAGTTTATAGACCAAATTTATTTGAGGTTGTTCAAGGTCAATGAATTTTTCCCTCCACTTGCTTGAAATTATGAGTAGTAGAATATGAATAACTGGTACTCCAGCTGAAATGAACTACACTGATGTGTAACACTATATTTAGCTGTCTTTTAAACTGTTGCAGTCTCATTTAACAGGCTCCAAATTGAATCTGCATTTTTCTCCATTTTAGAGGCAACAGATACCCTGAGGTTTTGCAAATTGATTTGAAGAATCTCCAGTAATTATTACTCAACATGCACAAATAATGTGATCTTTGAAGAAACACTTAGGATAACCACTGTAAGTGGTGGTTTTGAATAATCCAAAAAAAGAAAAAAAAACAACCCTCCAGTGAAACTTCTTTCTCTCTGTTTAAAAAAAAAAAAAAAAAAAAAAGTTATATTTTAGGAAGTGATTTTCTTAGGTCATTTTCCTAATATGTCTACCCCCTCCAAACTGAAGTTTACAGCTGTGGTAAAATACTGTTTATTCTGAGCAATTGTGCAATCCCAAACTCCAGGCACTGAAATGCTATAATTAAAAAGCCCAGAGAGTCATTGAAAGCTAACATTACTCTGTGAAGGTCTGCACTGAGCAGGAACAGCCTTGTAGCAGAGAAGTCAGGCTGGAAGATCACTAGTAATTAAATTAATAGCAGTGAGCCCAAGGCCATGTTTCTTCATCTTGTGTTTCTCGTTTTGCCTCTCACTTTTTCTGTGATACTCTTTTCATCTTTTTTATTCCTAATTAACACTTGTTAACACTTTTTTTTTCCCCTTGGCTTCTTTTGCTTTTTTAATTCTTTCATATAGTTTTGTTTTCATTCTTCTTGGTGTGTGTGATTTCCCTGTTGGCTTCATCTCTCTGTTCATTTTCTCTGTTCATTTCTTCTATTACCTTCCTCCCTTCACTGTTACCTTCTAACTTCTTGCTTAACTGTATCGGTTTTCTGTCAAAAAGGACTCCTCCAGCACTTCTGCATTTGATGTGCTTCCTCATTTCCTGCGAATCATTAGAGCAGTGTTATTCAAAGGAAACTTTTTTTGCTATTCTACCAGAATTTTTCATACCTTTTTCAAAACTATGTAGTTCATTCTGCTCTAAGCACATATTTTAGCATTGTAGCTGCAGTAAAATGTCATGACAGCAGCTTAAATGGTGACAATAGTACCATATAAAGTATGAAACCATACAGTGGTTCTAAATCTCCTAGCATAATTTAGGATCTTTTAGTTACTAGCGATCCATATGTGCATTCACCTCTACTGAATTTTCCTCTTTAGAGGGGATGATGCAAGGTAACATAGTAATATGCAACAGTTTTACCCATTTAAACATATGTTACCATGCAAGCTCCTAATCTAAATTACATTAAAGGTACAATTGCTTTTTATTCCATGTTGCCCCTTTAAGACAGGCAGTGCAAGCCAATATATTCGAAAACTGGGACTTCTCACACAGAGTCATCTCACAGGACAAGGTTAACTGCAGTCTCTGAGAACGTAGCATCAGTCTGCCTTGGGATCATGCCTTTAAGAAAGACTAAGCAAGTCTCAGCCTTCTAGGATTTCCCCCCTTACAATCAAGGGGAGTATTGGCATGTGTGTTAGTAAGTCCTGATTATGTAAATAGTGACTGTAGCAGGATTTTTTTTTTCCTGCAAAATTGGCATGTAAATGTTTTGAGTGCTGGAATTGATTCTCCCTGTGTGAGACGTTTTTCAGTAAGCAGGATACCCTGGTTTGAGAGCCATGGGATAACAGACCTTCTGTTAAAGTTTGGGTTTTAAGGAGGTGTTTTTTTTTTTTTAAGGAAGGTAAACTGTGCTGTTCGGGGCTTTCATATCAAAATTTGGACAGCGAGCAATAGAGGGAACATTTATTATTTCTATCTTTACACTGTTGTCAGAATGTTTTGCACAGGAATATGATACTGTGAAACGCAGTGTTACACACTGAGGGACTAAGGAATTTCTGTTAGATCTTCTTATGAGCCTTATATTTTGGAAGTATAAAAGAAGAAAAGAAAGAAGACCTGTCTTTATGAGTCAAAGGTTACAAATGAACAACCATAAAAACAGAAGTACAATCACTGCATGAACTGAAAAGGTTTTTCCACTAGCAACAGAGAGAAAAGAAATCGTTACATTAAGGACAAATATTTTAAAAAATAAAATTAAAATTTTTTTACAGTTGGAGATCAGAAGTAAGTTTCTAATCTCTGAGAAGAGGGTTCAGAACTGCTTTCCATTAAGGTCTGATAGCTAGAAATAAAGATGGACACGAGTTTGATTTAAAAACTGATAGCTTCTTAGCACAAGCAATAAGTTAGCAATCTCTTCAGTGCTTTCTATGGAACTAATGTAGATGTGCCCACTTAGTAAAAATAATTCACGTTTCTATCCTTATTATTCCCTGTTACTCACATTTTAGCTTGCTTCTCATACTTCACTTCTGAAGAAGGGCTTGGTTCTCTTCATTTTCTTGAAGTCCCTGATACCCTGACATAAAATCAATGGACATATATTTCCTCTAAACTTAATAACACTCTCTACCACTTGGATGAGGTTAGTAAGAAGCAGTTTATTTTGTCTTGCTGCATCACTGAATGGTTTGCAACATTGCCTCCTAGTTCCTGATACTGGAGGGAAATAGAAAGCCAAATTCTTATACCACCGAAATGCAGAGTTCACTCTACCACAGCATGAATTGTTAGGACATGGGCTTTTTTCTTTGTAAGAAGACGTTTTATTTTTTAATTTTAGGTGATTAATTATATCATAGAACATTAAGACAGTGCTTTATTCCTGACTTGTTTACATTTTCACTGAGGCTTTGTAATACATAGACAAGCTTTCCTTGACATAAAGCATGATTTAGATACCCTGGCATTTTAACTATTGGGGCAGAAATGCTTTCTGTAGCCTAAAAGTGAGTTTACAAGAATTTATCAAGAAATAAACTTTAAAGCCAACTTTCTAAGTGAATCAGTGCAGTTATGGATTTATGCAGAGCTAATAGAATAGTTTGCAATTTCAGATTAATTTAAATAGTAGTCTTAGTACTAAATGAGTTTCTTTTATCTAAAGGAATAAACTGAATCAAATCTACTAATATAGATGCCACATACACTTGTTAATGAAAAGATATGAAAAAATGACCATCTTAATGATTCAAAGACAAGTAACTTTATAGAATCATAGAATCATTTAGATTGGAAAAGAGCTTTAAGATCATCAAGTCCAACCATTAACCTAGCACTGCCAAGTCCACCACTAAACCATGTCCCTAAGCACAACATCTACACATCTTTTAAACACCTCCAGGGATGGTGACTCCACCATTTCTCTGGGTAGCCTGCTCCAATGCTTGACAACCCTTTCAGTGAAGAAATTTTTCCGAATATCCAATCTAAACCTCCCCTGGCACAACTTGAGGCCGTTTCTTCTCATCCTATCTCTTGTTACTTGGGAGAAGAGACCACTCACTACCACATCCTCTCCGGTAATTTTAAAAGGCTGTAAGGTCTCCCCTGTGCCTCCTTTTCTTCAGACTAAACAACCCCAGTTCCCTCAGCCATTTCTCATAAGGCTTGTGCTCTAGGCCCTTCACCAGGTTTGTTGTCCTTCTTTGGACATGACTCAATGTAGTCATGTAGTGACATACTTTCTTGTAGTGAGGGGCACAGAACTGAACACACTGTTCTTGTGTGGCCTCACAAGCGCAAAGTACAGGGAGGGCCCTGTCTTTCACAACTGTAAGAGCAACTGAAATCAGAACTAGGAAGATACGACAGGCAGTTAACTCTACTTGAATGAAGCTTTTAAAGGCTCTCCAATGTCTGGCATGTACCTGTGTTGTAGTGTAATACTGACATGTTTAAGAATACATACATTCAAAGTCTCTACTATCTAGAAAAATAATTTATAATTAGACAAGTAGATTTTCTTCTAACATATAGTTTTCTATTCTCCTCAAAAAACACATCTAGGTTTATAAAATAACTCTGGTCATGTTCATTAGTTCAATGTTTCTTACTTTTCTTAGCTTTCCACATATTCTGTCAAACATACTCGCATGGTTCATTTAGATTGCAGAATAATTTTGAAAGAAATATTAACATAGCTGAAGAGAGAAAACATGCCACTTTTTGCAGCCCGTATTTGCAAGGTGGACATTATTTCTGGTTTCTATTGTATTACCAATATCAAGCATTAAGAATCCATGATTCCCCCAAAAGTTATGCCATTATATAAAATCAACAAACTTTTATTACAAGGAATGTTTTGGGTTTTTTTTCCTTCTGGCTTCTGGGTCTCTGGAGTATATTCATTTGTATTTTCAATCTTTTTCTTCACAAATACAAGCATCTTTCTCTGTTTATAGTTTTTACAAAAATGAAGGTGGCAGCTAGATCAAGGAGAGGTATTTGTGAGAAACCAAGGCATTACTAGTCTTCTGATAAAATATGAAAATTTACTACACTTTAATAGCTTCCCACAATCAAGTAGCAAGCAAAGAAGAAGCTGTGAATAATATCATTGAAATGTACTGGGTTTGCCTTGGATATTAATTTTAACAAAAGATTTGCAGTCCTTTGCCTTTGACAGTGGAAGTAGTAGATGACAAAACATTTCTGACCTCACTGCATCTGCTACTTTGAAGCAGAAAGAAATTGGTGTTCAGAAGAATTAAATTTTAGGGAAAACATACTTTTGCTCCTAATTTTGTTAATTCTTTCATAAGTATTTTATTCTGTTAAAGTTTGAGTTTATGATAATTTATAGACACTAACTTAGTATCTGTCTCCATATGTAGCCAGCATATGTCCTCACTGAATGTGCAGTGTGAACCTTGGAATACATAAAAACATACATACAAGTATGTTATTTACTGGATTTTCTAACAGAAGAACATTAATGGGTTTACTCAGATACCCACAGATACTGAAAGTTCCACTCATGAGTACTCTTCATCAAAGCAATATAGATCAATTTGTAAGCTTTTATTTCAGGAGGGAAATCACATCAAAATGAAGGTACCAAAGCATAAATTAGGATTAATCAATACAGGCTTAACATAGAGGTCAAAACCCAAGTAAAACTATACACTATAGTGGTCTGTAGGGACAGCAATAGAGAAATTACAATAGAAGCATAATATAGTAATTGCCAAGATGTTTAAATTTGGCATATCTATGTTAATACATATCTTTAAGGGCTTGTATCTGATCATACAGATGTCTTTAAATCTTCTTAAAAATCTGACCCTTATAAAAGCTGGTTTACAATCAAGTCTGCACACAGGAAGGAAAGGAATATCTTGTCCAAAGGAATATCTTGTCCTTAATAATCCTCAGCACCGACACTTCCATTGGAAGACGTACTGTGATTGTGCAAAACTATCTCCAAGGCACTTACAGATCTTCTCCAGTGGCCTTGGCATGTGGAGAAGGTAGATGCTTCACTTCCCTGAATGTGTTTAATAGCACAGTTTGAAAGCATGGTTTCCAAGACAACTATCTTGGAAAGTGTGTTGTACGGAGCATTTTTACCTGAGACTAAAATGGAGAGCTAAAGGGAGATTACAACTTTTTCATCATTCTTTCACCTCTGCTTTGAGAACAGGCTAGCGTGTGTTGTTCTTTGCTTGTCTTTACTCCAAAGCAGTGTTTGCAGAGTAAAGCAATATTAACTAGTCTTAAAACCTGATTTTCCTTTCTTATAGAAGGGATACACAGGATGCCAAAGCATTTTTTTTCTTTTTTTCCCTTTTTTTTTTTTCTGTATATACAGTGTTCAAAGTGGGGGGAAAAAAAAACAAAAATGGGGGAAGGGGGAAGTGAGCCTACAGAGAACTACGGCTGAACTGAAGTAAGGATCTTGAAGAGCTCACTGGGAATGCTTATACAGGGACTCACATCTGCCATTTAATTCTGAAACTCCTTCACCTGAGAGACAGCAGTTTCCTCTCATAATTGCAAGATTTCACTTCTAAACTCAGCATTATCTTGTTGCTATGACAAGGGAAACTTCTCAGCTTCCACATCTTGCTGAGTTGTGGGAGTCGGACGACCCCAGGAGATCAATCTTTCCTGAATGGCATGTACCTCCAGGCTCTGATGAGCTCAGAACTCAGGTGGATTGTGCATTGTGCAATGTTTTGCACTGGCAGTGGCAGCTGGATCAGGTCAAGGAGGAAGGTTTCTTCCTCTTGTTCTTTTTCTTCTTGGGTCTTATCTGGTATGTTAGCAAGAGGCAGATAGCTAATTTGAACTAGCTTTCTCTTACTCCCGTAACAAGATACAAAGCCATCCATGGTGCTTAGAGCAGTTGAATGGAAGCGGAAATGGGGGAGCACAGAGGGAGACAGCATCTCTGTTTTTAATGGAACTGGTGTTTGTAGAACAACAAGTAGAACAAGGTGATATGGTATAAAATTAACAAATGATGACAGAATTTTAGTAGTATATATATGTATAATAACTCTCTTATTTTTCTCAGTTTTAGCTGTCCAAGACTTAAATCTAAATTCTGTTGTTACTGTCTGTAGGCTAAGTTTTGTATAAAATGACAGTAAATGTTTAACAAACTGTTCTTGGCGTCTTGGTAATATCAAATTTGTTAACAGTCCCATTGTTTGCATTATTCAAATTCAAACCCTCTGTAAGGAATGCATGAGGATTGTCTGTCTTACATTAAAGTTTCAAGAATTAAAGTTCATTTTTGCAAGGTACTGAATGTACTTCTCCCTATAGCTGATGCTGATGGAAAAAAACCCAACAACCTGATGGAAGCATTTAGTGCTTTTGGCTTTAATGGATCTGTTTCAATAACTTAAATCCAATATACTATCGCCAGAGAGCAATGAAGGGACAGTTGCAAACATAGCTAACATCAGACTGAAGACTAATATTGTTACAATTCAATGAAAACATCACAGCATAAGCAAAATTCCAAACCAGATGTATGCAGAGCTAGATTATCAGCTGGAATGCATCTCTCTAACTCTGTTGACTTCAAAGTAATTTTATAAGATATATTAGTAAAAAGTGATTGATAAATAGATACACAAATAACTGTTATTCAGGTTTTAATCTGAAATTAGACTGTTTTTCTTTGAAGTTTTATAGGTTATTATTTTTATTAAGTGTATATTACATCAGTGCATGATAATTTACTTTTTCTGTTTATTGACTCCTTTTGAAGTCTAGCATCCTCATTGAAAAATCTCTACTAAGTAAGCATTCTGTGTGTATTCTGAATACTTGTGTCACAAGAAATACATGGAATTAGTGGTAAATGACTTGTGCAATTTCCTTAGGATTTCTGTTGTAAACAAAGGACTTTAATAGTCTTGTTGCATTATTTAAATAAGTGGATTAGAATGTTTTAGGACTGTTCACTAATTGTGAAATAACTAGAACCGTGCTTAGCTTGTTTCCTTTTTGGCTTTGATATGCTTGAAGTTGGACATTTTGGATAGTTTCTGTCAGGCTTTTTTCTTTGTAGTTGTTAAGCATGCACTTGCTAAAGGAAAAGAAAAATATCCCCATCTTAATGATTTCATGTAAGGTTTCTTGCATCAAAATGTGGGTGCATTTTCAGAGTACAGCTGTAAGGAAGGTTTTACATGTGAATATTGGCTGTGGGTAAATGCATATCCTAAACTGAGCATTAAGGCTTCTGAAAGGATATTGACCATTCAGAAGAAATAAATTTATTTATTTACAATTCATTTTAATTTCTGTACACTTGCTAAAGGCAACAAAAAATCAAAACATTACTTCAAAATAATCAGTTGCTAATTAGAATCATAGGATGGTTTGGGTTGGAAGGGACCTTTAAAGATCATCTAAGTTCCAATCCCATGCCATGGGCAGAAACACCTTCCACTAGACCAGGTTGCTCAAAACCCCATCTAATCTGGCCTTGAACATCAAGGGGCATCCACAAATTCTCTGTGCAACCTGTTCCGGTGTCTCACTACTTGCACAGTAAAGCATTTCTTCCTAATATCTAATCTAAGCCTACCCTCTTTCAGTTTAAAGCCATTACCCCTGTCTTATCACTACATGCCCCCCTCAAACCTCATGTGTTACCTTGAAACAAAATACTCACATTGCATGCTTGAGTTTCCCAGGTGCATGTTTCCTCTTTTTGATACCTTCCTTAAAGTGTATTTCCATTTTTTGATCCATTTTGTACAGTATCAGAATTACGTAACTAGACTCAAGAAATTGCACAGAATATTTCAATTATTGCTTAAGAAGTATCTTTCAAAAGGTAGCCCTCTCTGGTCATTTGCTTTTACTAATGTTTAGGTGAGTACTTTTTGTTGAAACTTCTCTGTTTCTGAGCAAGTCTGCTGTCAAATGAAATCAGTAGATATATATATATATAACACTTCTTCAAAGGATTAAGATTTTTAAATACAATATGAGAAATTCTGCATTTGGTTATTATTATTAATTGAAACAAGCCTCCCAATTACTTGCTGTTTGTGAAATTGGGTATTTTTATAATGTTGTAATACAGAAGTAGAAGTTTATAACTAACTTCATCTAAAAATCTGGATTGCTTTATGCAATTAACAAGGTACTTTAAAAATTGTCTCTTGTCTATTACCTTGAAGTGTTTTCAAGTCCATTGCACTTATGTGAGTCTTTTGTTTTGTTTTGTTTCTTATGGCTACATGCTTAGTCTTTTTACAGGGTCTAGATTTTTGTTCCAGGGATTAATGATTCATACCTATTTTGCCATGTTTTATTTTACTACTTGCTCGACAGGAATTAGCAGGAATAGGAGGGCTAACAACCTGTAGTCATGACAGGGAGAGTTGTTTGTTGAAATTCCCTGGGTTTTCCACTGCAGATTTCCAACTATCTTAATTTTATTCATTTGTAGAATCTATTTTAGGACCAAAATTAGCAGTCTTATAGAATTAGTTCATAAATGACACCAAGATAAGGAAATTATTTAACTATATCTGAAGGTTTTGGGGGTATAACATTCAATGACCTATATTAATTTGTTTATCATTGAGGGCTTTTCATAGTTGCTCTGTAAATTGTCTGTATTTGTACTTTCAATGGAAACAAAATTTTCAGCTTCCAAGAACAGATACTGATGTAGATGAGCTACTTTCTCCAACAGGACTTCTGTGTATCAATAAATAGTCAAGGATTGTATACATTTTGAACAGCTTATAGCATCCTGCATTGAACTAGCTATTGATGGGAGATATAATTTACATCCTCATTTGAGTTTTCTTTGTTTTCTGTGGAAGCTGTGAATTTGATGAATTTGATCAGAAGAAAAAAATAAAATATTTTGCTTAGCCTGGATATCATTGGCTAAAACTCTAAACAAAATCTTGTGGAATCCCACTTGCTTCAAACAATGTAACTACTATTTGTTAAAGTTGTTAGAATTAAGAATTTGTATCTTAAGTGTATGTCACGCCTCCTATAGACCTGTGACGTTTAGAAGAAGTATCTGGATGTAAGTTGTAATGACTGCTAAAATAAAACCTGTGAGTGATAAATGAACAGATTGCTACTGTGAAAGTGTTTAAAGGTTTAGGACTCCTACTGATAAAACCAGCAGAGAGAGTTTGTAGAAAATTACTCTCTTCTCACCTTTAATTGCATTATTTAAGTTGAACATTTTCTCTGCTGAATGGAGTGCAAATAATACAACCGTTTTAATTTATTATGCAAAGTCCTTTACAAACAAAGGATAGAGACTATAAGAGTTTGCTTTGCTTTATTGAATTAGATAACTGACCATGTGCGATTAAGTTCATGGTGGAAACAAAAACTGAATTTTAACTAAAACAATGATGTATTAGGACTTGATCAGATGGAGATGTTTTAAATATCTTCAGGGGGATATTATTAACAAATTCTCCATAATGCAAACCCAAGCATTTCCAGTGGAGAAGCAAAAGAAGGCTGTTTTACAGAATTAACTATCTAGAAATACTAGAAGATAGTTCTGCTGAAGAAAGGACTGAAATTCTTAATGTCTTCTTTTCTACCTCATTCATATAACTTTATTAGTTATAGTAATTATACTAATATATTTTATATATATTTACTATATATTTAATATATACTTAATAACTATGTTAATTGTATTAATATAATTTTTCATGGTCATCTTTTTTGAATTATGGAAACTATTTTTGACAGGAAAGATTGATTATGGAAGAATGTAAAATAATATCAAGGAAAACCACACAGCAAAACAAAAAAATATCGTTCCTGTATGCTTACAACATTATTTATATCTTTTATCTTATTGATAACAGACATAACCTGGGGGATGTACTTTTAATAGTTTCCAACTAGTTCAGAAAAATAAGATTCAATGACACTTTATAAGCTAGAGGAAACATACCAATTAGCTTGACTATACATTGCATTTTTCAGATTTGCTCATACATGAACTTCATTCCATTAAAAACACTTGGGCACAGGAAAATGAGGTACATGTATAGAAGGATGAAATATACCTAACGCAGAAATGTAGACATTCTTCTGAGACAAGGTTTATGTAAACATTTGACGCATTTAATGTTGTATATAATGCAGAACATGGCTTACTTTTTCAATGGTTATGGCTATTTAATTTTTTTTCGCTTTATTTAATGACTATTCAAGCTTAAGGTAAAAAATATACAGGAAAAAAATAAAAGCGTTTTATTTGATGGGGTTTTTTCACTTTTTGTCAATACTGCTCTTTGAATCTTGAAGCAGAAACTGATTACTTTGTGAGGAAACAGAAATTCTTATTGGACACACAGGGAAGAAAATAATTGCAAATTGTAACAATATATAGAAAATTCTCCATAAATTGATTAGTTGCACTTTTATGTGCCATAGCTTGCGCAGCACAGACTCAGTTTCATTGATTTCTCTTTAATTGACATAAAATGGTACACTTACTTTTTCAAGTTATAGCTTCTCAACGTCACCATTTTTTTCCATTATGGGACATACAATTGGTTCCATTTCATGACCAGATATTCTTTTTCTGATCATAAAAATAGCCAGCGACCATATTTATGGAACGAGATATGTTTTGCCACCCAGATAAATGACAGTAGTGTGAAAGTAGAGAATGCTGCAGAATTAAATGTACTCAAAGAGAAATGTAGCATCAATCTCTTCTTATTACGAATAACACCAGAAAAGGCCAATGACCCTGAAATCAAAGGGTACTAACTCTGAAATGGGCAAGTTCACACAGCTGTGAAGCATAATGATTTTGTCTCTGATTTAGGAAATAGTTAAACATGGACATTCTTGTCATATATTGTTTTCTTTAGTTGAGAACTCTTCTCTGCAGCTTCTGGTAGCCAAGATCCTGTGGTCCTAAAAGTGCTAGGCTTTCTTGGAATTAAGAGTAAGCTAAATAGAAAAACACTGCTTATTTTCAAAACTTGTGAGAAATCTATCTTCTAACAGAGTATGCATGATTTCATTTTGTTGTGCTATGTAATTTCACGACCTGGTATATATATTTCATGTATCAGTGAGCTTTATCTACCCCAATGCATCTAAATTACCTATTCCCTGTAAATTTGTCAGATACAAGGAGAAAGGAAACTCTACGATTTGGTAATAATTATAAAAAGGGATCAGCAGAATTAAAGGATTTGAATTTTGATGGTTTTGAGTAAGTTTTTGTTTCTTAGGACATGCAAAAATTTATGCTTAACGTTCATTGAGAAAGGTGATGCTTTCTAAATGGGGGCAATCACATTCTAGCATGCTATATTATCACATTCTATCACATTCTATCACATTCTATCTTGCTATACTTCTTCATTAGGCACCACTCTTGGCACAGTTGAATGTACTCCTTTACCTGTAGGTGAATGTTATTTTAGTCTTTAGAAAGTTTATTCTGAAGACAGCTTAGCTCATAAGCCAAAATCCCAAACAAATCATAAGTCTGGTAGTAAAGCGTGTGCCCTGTTTCCCCTGACTCCATCATGAGCGGTTGAGCCAGCTCACGTCAGGCTATGGAGCTCTGTTATTGGAAACCTTCACTAAGAGTGAGGCTTATAATGGGGGCATATACACAGAGATTGCTAGCTGTAGTTGAGGGTGAGTGTCCAGATGTGCTGATGAACCCTAATAGGCTTAATTTAATTTTAATGGGATATTTTAATCTTTTAATGAGTTAGTAATGTAACTAATACACTTGTTCTGGTTTTTTTCCCCCATGCAAAGATGGAATCATCGGTTATATACTGGTAATAATTACAGAGTACACAGAGCTACCAAGAACAGTGCCTCATTTCCCAGGCTTCTGTGTGTGTTTACAGAGTAAACAGATATTTTTGTCATT
This sequence comes from Strigops habroptila, assembly GCF_004027225.2. Lineage (NCBI taxonomy): Eukaryota > Metazoa > Chordata > Aves > Psittaciformes > Psittacidae > Strigops > Strigops habroptila. Next base: position 35,797,022 of record NC_044283.2, on the reverse strand, counting down.
GAAAGTTCCTGGCAGAATGAACTATTTGTAACAGACATCCAAGATATTTTCAGCAAATAGTGTACGATGTATGAGGAAAGTAGTATTTCAAATTCATATATTCTTTAAAAGAAATACCCAATTTTTATTTTTTTTTTAGTAGTCTATTTTCAAAGGCCATTTAAGACAGTTATTGGACAGCTACAGGCTGAAGAATGGAAAGAGACAGCTGTGTATTTTTCCTACTGAGAGACTATCTGGGCACTACAAAGGTGGTATGGTTATCTCGATACAGTCTTTATCAACCTTCCCATGTATTCTGGGTGCATTGGAGCTGCAGCCCGGAGACACTTGGATGATGTAAACAGCTCCTTGAAAGCTGTGAAAGTTTCTGAACTTTTGCAACGCATGTCATGTCTGAATAACGTAAATGGTCAGTAGGATCCAAGATTTGAAGCCACTAAAACTTAAATGGACAAGAATTCACTGTTCACACATAGTCCTATCTTTCCAGCACCTGTATTTACTTTACCTTTTGGAATGACTTTTTGCAGCTCTTAGTAAGATGGTGAGTGCAGATAGCAGAGCCTGCAATCAGTGAGGGAGGAAACATGTCTTAGCTTTAAGTTGTTCTGCTTCTTTACATATGAAATTGTCTCTCATGAGGGAACCAGAAGGAATATAAGACCGTTTTATGCATGCTAATGTTGTCACTTGCAGGGGCTCTAACAAATCATGTGATTTCTATAACTGAGTATTTCTGTATGATTCAGTGTAATAGACAGTGCCAGAAACTAGCCCTAAGCAAATTAAATGGAACACAAAATCTGCTGTAAGCAAATTAATCACAGTCTAAGTGATAGAAAACTTACACTTCATTTCTTTTTCAGGATACATTTGTAACAGAAAAATAATTCCCTTTTCTCTCGAAAGACTATGAAGGTTGTCAGGCTCTCTGAGGCAATGGAAATAAATAGTTTATGCCTCTTGTAAATAAAGATATGAAATGTTTTTATTTGTGAATGAAGGCCAGAGTAACCTCGGAAATTTGACATTCTAGGCTTTGACTCGTGGGCTTAGGCTACTGACAGATGGATCACTGCCCAACTGTCTGCCCCTGCACTTCTCATGCAGGCATTGACCTTAGTATTCTGTGCTATAATTTAAGGCTACCTTGCACATAACAAATGGAAATCTGTAAAAGTCATACTTTCCAACATTAATATTCACTGTGCATTAACCATGCATACCTTGCTAAGGATGCTGGTGAGAATCCTGAGAGGCACGTGTCTTCAAAAAAACCCTTTGCAAACAGCCTACATATTTTCCTCTTTGTAAGACTGCCAGCTTTTCCTGAGTAGCAAGCCCAGTTGCACTATCATGGAAAGTCCAAGAGATTTTGTTCCTAATTAAAAGCATAAAAAACCCTAGCTTTTCTAAAGGATGTGAAAATGACGATGGTTGTATATTTTTTACATTTTCCATGGTAAGTGATCTAAAGCTCTTCTTCACTCAGATTAATTCCCTTCCTCTTTAATGGCTGTGTTCTTTGGATAAAATCTATGGCTGGACAGACTTTTAAACCAAAATGGGTACTCTTTTTCATTAGACCATTACAAATCTTATTCTTTCCAATTCTGTTATGTAATTATTGTATGTCTTCGGAGGAAATAAGGTCATACTCCTAATTGTATGCCTTTTAATATCTGTTTCTTTCATTTAGAGGCTCTAATGTTGTTTCCGGTACCATAACAGCTCAGGCACTAGTATCCAATGAAAAACCAATAAATATGTCATTAGCTTTAAGGCTGATAGTATAATTACCTATTATTTTGACCTTATGCTTTGCTTTGTTGAGAAATTAATATGAACTAGTCATGCCATTTTGTTTGGGATTTTTTTTTTTTTTCTGTATTTGCAAACAATTTACCACTTACATTTTAAATCCAAAGGTACAAGGTTGTTTTTCAGGGCAGATCTGTCGTAAACTTATGAATAGTTTCACATTTTCTTTTCTGTACATCCTCATCAAAACCACTTTTTTCCTCTTTCTTTTTTGTGTAGGATACAGTAGTTCTCAAAACTTTATTCTTTGGTTTCAATGTTTTACTCTGTGTCTGAACTAACCAGATTACTTAAAACTTTAAAGTGCTTCAGAATCACTTGCTATAAAAAAGCAACTTTCTAAAGCATGTCTTTCCTTGTAGGCACACATTGCATGCAATTGTAAATTGAGGCATAATTTGAATTTCATCCAGCTCTCTAGAGTGTTCAACCCTTTGGAGGTAAAAGCTGCTCCATTGTTCTACTCATTGCTTTTATTATTCTTATTTCTTACTTAATTTTGATGTACTAATGGCTAGTGTTCAGTAATCACTCCGCAATTAGAGAAGGAGAGCTGCACCAATGGGAGTGTCAGTTCCAGTTTTTCCGTTGTGTGACTGAAGATGCATATACCTACAGCCCTGATCAGCGCTATGGTGGGCATGCTCTGCAGGACCAAGTAGCCACAACATGGGTTACTGGCTGGACTTTAAGAATCACTACAGAGCAGCAATGCTACAGAGTGGCAATAATGAATTTGGATATTCAGTTTACTGCTACAGTATTTACTTGCTTCCATTTTCAGATCTTTATTTTTAATGTTTTTTGTTTGAATTAATTTTTATTTGTCAGATTTACCACAGTTATTAGATAAAATGTAGGTCTAATGGTCAAGCCATATGTGTGTGTTCACCATGAGCCTCTTGAAACTGTTGATAGGAATACACTGATTTCAGTTCTAGAGGAGTGTTTCTTTTTTAAACTGAAAAACTATCTCATATAAATGTAAAACCATGTAAACCCTCCTTTCCTTTTAAAACTAGAGTATCTATTGAATGACAGAAGATTACAAATTGATGATTACAATATCAAATGGTTATTCCAAACTGTAAGTCTGGAGATTGTTTGCTGTATTTATTTCTGAAGTTAGATCTGAATTCATGTTTTAATCAACTTCAAGATATAAGACAACAATAAAAGATGCTGAGAGATTGATACTTCCAGGTCTGCTGTAACATCATGAATGAGGAGCTAATTAAATTTAGTATTTAACTCCTCCTTATCAGTTCAGGGGTTGTACGCAGGATTTTTTTCATTGTGTAAACGCAATAAATCCTGCCTCTGCACTTTGGTAGCAGAAGAGCTTTGTAGGCAGCCCTGTGCAGGATTCAGTGGGTAATCCAATCTCAGAGTGATAAAGGCAGAGCACTCAATCTGCAGGTCAGGATGAAACAGGAAAGGCTGTAGTTTAGCAAGAGTCTGTAAATGGTAAAGCTGTCCTTGGCGACAGGCTGCTTACATTGAAATTCATCATAGCCTCAGATATGTTAAAACTGTATAAAGTTTAACTGTAAGTAAATTGAACTATTACAGGTGATTAGCATTCTACATCAGAATGTTTTTATCATTATTTTTATTTCTGCAGCTTTATCTTCTCTCATTAGCAAGGTGCTGTGTGGCATATGAAAGGCATGGACTCAGAGCATCTTCATGCAGCGAATCACTTTATTGCCTATTGCCCTAGCTTTTATACCATTCTAGCAAAAGATATTTTTAGCCTATTGCTCTACCTTTTATATCAAGCTAGTTTTAGCACATCATGTTTAGTTCCTGGTTTACGGTTTTGTTTTTTCCAACATTCTTCGTCGTTTCACAAACAGTCCCAAAATAACCAGTTCCTTATCTTTCTGTTCTCCTACTCCTGTCCACCTGGGTTGCTCTGCTTAATCACACAGTGTACTTTCTTCTTTAACTCTTTCTTCTCCATCCAAGCAGTTACTTCTCTTTGGCAATAATCAAATAGTTTCCATCCTCTCCTACATCTCCCCCTTCTTTATTTATCTGCGAAAGGGCAAGGTTCGCATATAGCTGTGTGACCATAACCTGATTCATACTTCTTTCGACTGATCGTTGAACACAAGAAAAAAAGACAAGGAAGACATAAGGCACTCATTAATACAGCAATTAGAGCTATTAAACTAAACCCTGTGATAGTTTTGACCCACGGTCCAAAATTCCCCAGCCATGAAAACATACCAAAAGCATCTCGTTTTTGATTTAGCTGCAAGTCTTTGTTTAAATCTTTCAATTTTTGGATACTCTTATGAATCAATTCTGAGTGGTCGCTTAGATTCATGTAGCACATTCCATTAAAATCTTTGCACCCATGTTTAAGTAGCACAGACACAGTCATGCTCTTGCTCAGCATGTGTGCACCTGCTCATTAGTTTTATCTATATAATATGAGTGAAGTGATATATTTTAACACACTTACTTATGTGCCAACATTAAAAAAAATGTGGCTATTGAAAAACATTTTAAAATTCTATTTTCATAAACCATATTTAGCAGTATTTATTGTTAAAGGTTGGCTTTATATTTATCAATACATATAGTAGATTTTATCAATATAAATGCCGGCTTTAATGAGACACAAAGTGTATTTGTTCTAACAGACGCACACAGACACACAGATGCAGACAGGGCTCTCTACTTAGCTGTAGATCCATATCGGTTTAAATTGGGTAATTACACTGTCATGCATTTAGCAGCATTTACTATGACTATATTTTTTATACACACACACTATATTTACTATAATACACACCACACCCCATACCATTAGAATTTACTAATTGAATGTGGCTTTAAAATATATATTTTTAAAGCTTTTATTGTTTTAAAGGGGGTTTATGTTAAATGCTGTGTATTATGCACACAATTTGTCATAACACATCCATATGCCTGCACACTCTGTGTATCTAGATGTCTATATACCGTTGCATATACAGCTATAAAATAAATATATATTCATACAGCATACTTAACAGGCTTTAATTATATAGGTTTCTATTCATGTTTCTATAATTACATATTTTACTGTTATAAAGGTCTGTGTTTAGTATCCATTATGCATTATGCACAATGTATATTTGTTACACCACACAGATGCATGTGCAAGTGCTCACACACACGCACACGTGTGCACAGCCCTTACTCTCACTGTGTCTATTCATATAGCAATTTAATAATTGTATTTCCATATAGCATATGGAACAATCGATTTTATTAAGTTTTTAATTATTTTAACACAAAGGTGCATATAAAGATGTGGCGTAACTTCCACACTGTTATGGCTGAGTTGTTGGGGTGAAAGAATGAGAGCCTACCAACTGTGCAAGGCCTCCCAACTGCTCTACCTACTGAGCTAGCCATTATGATTTAAAAAGTTCAAGACGAATGTGGCTTTCCACAGTCTATCTTGTGGGGAGTCTTGATGCCAGTTCCTGCTTCTTTTTTTTTTTTTTTTTTCCTAGTTAACATGTCTTTGAGGGAGCCTGGTGTGGCCAATAGATAACTGGGCACGCCACCACTACCCCCATATCCCCTCGGTTAAGAGCTTCCTACCTGCAGTCCTGCCATCGGTCCTCCGGACCCCACCCCTGCTTCCCTGTAAATGTCTGCAACTCAGCAGGAGGAGGAAACAAGTCCAGCTCCTCCGGATCTACAAAACCGGAATCAAAGGGGTCCGTAGGGTCATTAGGATCATCAGGGTTATAAGGGTCATCACCTGACTCAGCCACTCCTGACAGAGGTGCTTACGCCGTGAGGATTGTCGTCGTCAGCGGTGAGGACTGCAACGACAAAGGAGGCGCAGAAGGGGGAGAGGAGGGGGCAGCTGGTGATGAGGCTTCAGGAGATTTTACCCCCTCACGAGCATCGGTAGCTTCCTTAGACGTGACGGCATCAGAGGCAGTGCTGGTCTGTACCTGGCAAAGAGTGGCCAGGATCTGCCACCAGGTTGCCAAATGCTTCCCTGCTGTGGGGTCCCCATTTGAAGCAGCATCATGCAGCCATTTACCAACAATTTGCCGAGCGGGGATTTGGAAAGTGCCACCAGCTGGAAAGTCAGGCACTTTATCACGGATCCATTCTAACGAAGTCACAAGTTGTGGACCTGATACGGGCCGATGCTGAGTTTCAAGCAGAAGGCACATTACTTCCAGACTGCGCTGCTGATGTCGGGATAACTTCCCTCCCATGGTTCCCGACCGCTCACCTGCTTAACGGTGATGGGTGCACAATATCAAAGTTTCCACGGCTCCTGGTTCAGTCGGGCTACGCCACCGGTTCGGGCTCCGTGAGCCTCCTATTCATGTCCCAGCCATTTGTGGCATATGAAAGGCACGGGCTCAGAGCATCTTCATGCAGCAAATCACTTTATTGCCTATTGCCCTAGCTTTTATACCATTCTAGCAAAAGATATTTTTAGCCTATTGCTCTACCTTTTATATCAAGCTAGTTTTAGCACATCATGTTTAGTTCCTGGTTTACGGTTTTGTTTTTTCCAATTCTTCGTCGTTTCACAAACAGTCCCAAAATAACCAGTTCCTTATCTTTCTGTTCTCCTACTCCTGTCCACCTGGGTTGCTCTGCTTAATCACACAGTGTACTTTGCTTCTTCTTTAACTCTTTCTTCTCCATCCAAGCAGTTACTTCTCTTTGGCAATAATCAAATAGTTTCCATCCTCTCCTACAGTGCTGTAATGTGAAGAAAGCTCCATACTTTCGGAATGGTCAGATTAAACAGAACTCATATTTTTCTCTGAACAGTTGCTTTCGCTTCCTCCTCAAAGTAATACAAAAATGCAGGGGCAGGTTTTGCTACTGTACTGCCTTTTTACTCAAACCTTTTATTTGAAAGCTATTTTTAATCCTTTGAATTTCATTAGTGGTATTTTGGGTTTTGTTTCCCCTCTTGGGATTAATGGATGCTTTAATAAACCTATAAATAAAATTATTGAGGCAGACACCAATAGATTTGACTTCAGGTACCATAGATTAGAATTCGATGCCATTATTTAATATTTTCACCATTGCCCTTTAAAATTACCTGAATCTTAAAACTAATCTCACATCCTGACTACATGAAATGAAGCTATCAATGGAATTCTATATTACTTTAAATATATATATATACACGCACATATATATATACACACACACGACTGATACGAAACTTAATGATTCCTTTACTGAGGTGATGGTGGCAGAGCTTGAAAAGGGCTCAGTTTCCTTTCAGTTCTCAGAAGCAGTAAAGAAAAAGGCAGGTGTTAAATTCAGGCTAACTCAGATCAAAATGGTGATACAGCAGTAAACAACAAAAATAATAGTTTGTAAGTTCAAAAGAGATGTTGCAGCTGATATCTCCCTGCTGTTATCCTTTTTCTCTGTCTAGCTATTTATTGCTCCTAGAACAGTGTTGAAGCACGTCAAAGCTCTTGACAGTGTCTTGAATTAGGAAGGCAGAGGAAAGGTGTGGTGGGATATATATCACATGAGGAATTCCAATATCATTTCACTTTTAAAACTTTCTTAACAGTTACTAACTTGCATTGGACTGACTAGTTCCTTTTGCTAAAGTATTTCCTGTATCCAAGAATATTAATATCATAAAAGCTCCATGGAAATACATTCATAAGACTGTATACAGGAAGTTGTAAGTCTAAATTTTTATGCATTCACTATAGATAAAGACACCTGTTACAGAAATTCACAGGTTAAAGGACAGAATAATAGCTATAGTTGGCTGAGAGACAAAATAACCATAGTTACCAGTTCTTATTAAACTTAGAGAAAAAACATTTTCATGAACTGTTACAGTTGTTTAACCCTATCCATAAAAATCTGCAGCTATTTGCCCCTAGAAAGAGCGTAGTCAAGAAGAAGCTAAGTATATCAGTGACTAATATTGCAGCATGTAATTCAATCTGCTACACTCCTGAGGCTCAAATCAATGACAGTCATGGCAGCCATACAAAGTCAAGGTTAGTGTATGTAGAATGCTGTTGTTAATAAACTGTGCTTCAGTGTGTTTGAAAAATCCTCAATTTCCCTTCTGGCATCATGTAATACAAAGAGAGGAATTAAACATTACTCATTTTCTAATATTTAACTATTGTGTGTGGATCTTGCATGACCATTTCCAGAGCTATCTTTCCGCGCATGAAAGACAGAGTAGTAGAATCCTCTCCCACTTATTACTAACTTAGAGAAATACACACATGTACTCTGTTCAGGGTTACCCCAAAAGCAGTTACACTTGGTTCCAGTTTGTTGTGGACATCTTCTAAGCTCTGTCTGGTGGGCCCTGGGATATATATATGGTATACATATATATATGTGTGTATATATATGTGTATATATATGTATACACAGTCCAGGCATGCACAAGGCCTTTTCTGCGAAAGGGGCAATATGCACACATAGGCAACTGGGAATGTTCCAGCAGGTAGTCCTCGTGGACATTTATAGCTAGGACTCAAGTGCGAAATTTTGATGTGGCCATACGGATGAGCTTGTAAAGATGAGGAAATGCTCATTCTCCTCTCTTAATATAGGATGTCTGTTGAGTAATATAGAAGGAATTTAGTAAATGATAAGAGGTGAACTATGTCAAAGGTCGGAGACAAAGTAACTTTCAGAGTGAATAGGAAGCAGAGAAAGAGTTTAAGTTAGCCGCATCTTAGCATCTTCGTGGGGAAATGAGCTTACATCCAGTATATCATCCTGGGCAGACTGAATAATCTGTGTAAGTCATTGGCAGGAAACAAGAACATAATAGCAGACCTTGCAGTAAGTCCTGACTGAAAATTTCAAAGTATCTTCTGTTGAGGATATAAATCTAAATTAGCTGTCTTTCTTTTCTAATGCCTTAGGTCTAAATATATTCTGTTTTCCATAGAGAACATCTATAATTTAAATGATTTACTCTGTGCATAAAGAGTGTGAATTCTCCAAGTGTTCCTGCTTTTATTTCTCAAAGAAAGCCCTTGGAAAAAAACATTAAATACACAATCATTCAAGATGTGGATACTGCTTCACCTTAAAACTATCAACATAGAAACACATTTTGAAAACAACAGTGACTGCTGAGTATATGAACAATATTGAGATGGCAGTATAAGATCAGTCACTTTTCCCAGATCTTTAATATCAAACCAAAGACAGAGTTTCACTGAGATTAAGGTTAGCACAAGTAACAAGATACAAACATTTGTATTTTCAGCTGGTGACTATATCAGTGTGTAGGGGTTATATTTTATATCCACACTATGTTAGAGAAGTATTTCCTTCTGGCGTTGCACTGCACTCATTTTTTTTGTGACACAGGCTTTTTGGGGTATGTGCAAATGTCTCCCACTATCTATAACAGAACCTCACTAATTGATAGAAAGTATACAGATGCTATAAATTACTGACTTCCATCTATAAATTCACGAGTAATTGAGAAGAGGAGTGGAATAAGGGAGCTATAAGTAGAGCTCTACTAAACAATTCGTTATTATATTTGCTTTTGTTTGTGTGACTGTTGAGCTTTCCCCACCCTTTTCTCTTTCCCCCTTTAAAATCGGACTACATGGACATCTGCAATTTTCTGAGAGTTAATTGCAACACCCTCATAAAAGGCAGATTGTTGCATCATTAATTATATACTAGGATGACTTACTTTACAAAATTATTTTTTTTTCCTCCCATTTGTATGGCTACATGTTCATATCTTATTTTAAAAGAATATTCTAAGTAGCTAAATATTTCAAAGCATTTCGGAAAAAGAGTAGTGAGGATATTCAGTTAAAACTTAATAGTAGCAACAATGACACTGTTAGAGCTTCCAGCAAAAGTGAAGACTAACTACTCTCCTGCTGCAAATCTCAAATAGACAAAACCTTCCCTAAACTGGGGACAGATTATAGAATCATAGAATCATAGAATAGTTAGGGTTGGAAAGGACCTTAAGATCATCTAGTTCCAACCCCCCTGCCATGGGCAGGGACACCTCGCACTAAACCATGTGGCTCAAGGCTCTCTCCAGCCTGGCCTTGAACACTGCCAGGGATGGAGCATTCACAACTTCCTTGGGCAACCCATTCCAGTGCCTCACCACCCTCACTGTAAAGAACTTCTTCCTTATATCTAATCTAAACTTCCCCTGTTTAAGTTTGAAGCCATTACCGTTTGTCCTGCCACTACAGTGCCTAATGAAGAGTCCTTCCCCAGCATCCTTATAGGCCCCCTTTATATACTGGAAGGCTGCTATGAGGTCTCCACTCAGCCTTCTCTTCTCCATGCTGAACAGCCCAATTTTCTCAGCCTGTCTTCATACGGGAGGCGCTCTAGCCCTCTTATCATCCTCATGGCCCTTCTCTGGACTTGTTCCAATAGCTCCATGTCCTTTTTATGTTGAGGACACCAGAATTGTACACAATACTCCAAGTGACGTCTCACAAGAGCAGAGTAGAGGGGCAGGACCACCTCCTTTGACCTGCTGGTCACACTTCTTTTGATGCAGCCCAGGATATGGTTGGCTTTCTGGGCTGCAAGTGCACACTGCCAGCTCATGTTAAGCTTCTCATCAACCAACACCCCCAAGTCCTTCTCCACAGGGCTGCTCTGAATCTCTTCGCCACCCAACCTGTAGCTGTGCCTGGGATTGCCCCGACCTGGGTGTAGGACCTTGCACTTGGCTTGGTTAAACTACATAAGGTTCGCATCGGCCCACCTCACAAGCGTGTCAAGGTCCCTCTGAATGGCATCCCTTCCCTCCAGCGTATCAACTGAACCACACAGGTTGGTGTCGTCGGCAAACTTGCTGAGGGTGCATTCAGTCCCACTGTCCATGTCACTGACAAAGATGTTGAACAAGACAGGTCCCAACACCGATCCCTGAGGGACACCACTTGTTACTGTTTTCCAACTGGACATCGAGCCGTTTACCACAACTCTTTGCATGCAGCCATCGAGCCAGTTCTTTATCCACTGAGTGGTCCATCTACCAAATTGATGTCTGTCCAATTTAGAGACAAGGATGTCATACGGGACATGTCAAATGCTTTGCACAAGTCCAGGTAGATGATGTCAGCTGCTCTGCTGCTGTCTGTCAGTTCCGTGGCCGCACCATAGAAGGCCACCAAATTGGTCAGGCAGGATTTCCCCTTAGTGAAGCCATGTTGGCTGTCACCAACCACCTCATTGTTTTTCATGTGCCTTAGCATGCTTTCCAGGAGAATCTGCTCCAAGATTTTACCAGACACAGAGGTGAGGCTGACTGGTCTGTAGTTCTCCAGGTCTTCCACCTTCCCCTTCTTGAAAATGGGGGTTATATTACCCTTCTTCCAGTCATCGGGAACTTCACCTGACTGCCATGATTTTTCAAATATGATGGACAGTGGCTTAGCAACTTCATTCACCAGCCTTCAGGACCCATGAATGGATTTCATCAAGTCCCATGGACTTGTGCACATTCAGGTTCTTAAGATGGTGTCGAACCTGATCCTCTCCTACAATGGGCCTAAGGTCTTCATTCTCATTGTCCCTGAATCTGCCTTCCATGACTTGGGTGGTGTGGTCAGAGCATTTGCTGGTGAAGACTGAGGCAAAGAAGTCATTAAGAACCTCAGCCTTCTCCAAATCCAGGGTAGCCAGTTCTCCCGAGAGCTTCCAGAGAGGGCCCACGTGTTTTTTCTAGTCTGTCTTTTATTTGCTACGTACCTGTAGAAGCCTTCCCTGTGATCTTTCACATCCCTTGCCAGATTTAATTCTAGCTGGGCCTTAGCTTTCCTAACCTGGTCCCTAGCTTCCCGGACAACGTTTCTGTATTCTTCCCAGGCCGCCTGTCCTCACTTCCACCTTCTATAAGCTTCTTTGTTCCCTCTTAAGTTTCCTCAGCAGCAACTTATCCATCCATGGAGGTCTCCTGGCCCTCCTGCCACACTTCCTTCTGGTCAGGACGCAACACTCCTGAGTTTGTAGCAGGTGATCCTTGAATATCAACCAGCAGTCTTGGGCCCCCCTGCCCTCTAGGACTATATCCCGTGGAACCTTACTAAGCAGGTTTCTGAAGAGGCCAAAGTCTTCTCTCTTGAAGTCCGAGGCAGTGAGTTTTCTGCATGCTCTTCTCACTGTCTTGAGGATCTCAAATTTGACCATCTCATGATGGGTACAGCCAAGGCTGCCCTGGAGCATCACATTTCTAACCAGTCCCTCTTTGTTGGTGAGCACAAGGTCAAGCATGGCACCTCTCCTTGTCTGCTCCTCTGTTACTTGCAAGAGGAAGTTGTGTTCCACAGAATCGAGGAACCTCCTGGATTGCTTGTGATCGGCCGTACAGTCCCTCCAGCAGATATCAGGATGGTTGAAGTCCCCCGAGGACAAGGGCCTGCGAGCGTGAGGCTGCTCCTATCTGTCTATAGAGCACTTCATCCACAGAGTCCTCTTGATCAGACGGTCTGTAGCAGATCCCCACAGTAATGTCCCACATCGCTGTTCTCCCTTTGACCTTGACCCACAAACTGTCTGTTGACTGATCACCTGTTCCCAGACGGAGTTCCATACTCTCCAGCCTATCACTGACATAAATAGCAACTCCCCCTCTCCATCTGCCAGGCCTGTCTTTTCTAAAGAGCCTGTAACCTTCCATTCCAACACTCCAGCCATAGGAGCCATCCCACCATGTTTCTGTGATACCAATGACATCACATCCCTGTAGCCTTGCACACATCTCTAAATCCTCTTGTTTGTTCCCCATACTACAGGTGTTTGTATGGAGGCATCTGAGCTGAGCTCTAAATGAAGCTGACTCAATGGCTGGAGCAGCTGAAATATCTCTACATCGCTCCAAGCACTTATTACAGGTTCTGGCAACTGACCAGGAGTGTTGGGATGGATCGATGTCCCCCTCCTCCAACACATCTAGTTTGAAGCTTTCTTGACCAGCCTGGCAAGTCTCCTACCAAAACAGCTCTTCCCCTTCTTTGTCAGACCAGCTCCACCAGCCTCCAGCAGACATGGCCTCCCAAATTGAGTCCCATGTTCTAAATAGCCATGTTCTAAATTATTAACTCGAACATTAGTTAAGCAAACCATTAGATCTAGTTTAGAAGCCTCAGTATTATGAGAGAAGTCTGTGTCCATTTTGTCATTCTCAGTTTACACCACCATGTAAAAAGCAGCATCTTGATTTCTGATACCCAATGTTTCAATAGATTCTGTATTGTTTCCCAAGTATTTTCTCATGTGTGTACCTGCTAGCTTTCAAGAGTTCCCTAGCATTTAGGGAACTTGGGTTAACCAAGACATAACTGTTGCAATACTTCTTTCTGTCGTTACTCTTCCCAAGAGGTTTTTACACCACTGTATATACACTTTGTAGTGGATGTCTTTACTTGTTTTCTTCATCCCATGGATCTGATATGTACAGAAAATCCTTTCCTACTAAAACCAGTTGTAGCAAATTTCACAAATATCTTTGAATAGATAAAACTATACATTTTGTACGTGAATAATGGTATTTTACTTTGCAGTAGATGCCTTCCATGTTGAAGGGAGTTTTATCTTCACTCTTGTTTTTCTTCTGATTGTACACATGCAAATGCTTACCTTTTGACATATTTACTCTGTTTCTCATGCATATGGTACATAAATCTGAACAAAATGGATCAAAATTATTTCTCAGTTTCTTTGCAGCAAGCAGGGCCTATAATTGGCTTTCTTTTAGAAGTAAAGTATCCAAAGCGTGCATTTGAAATGTATATACAAACTTTGCAATTGAGCGTGCAAATCAGAACATTACACAAGGGTTTTAATTAATTAGCTATTTTTAATTTTTATTTTAACCTCTGAGGCAAAAATATTTTTTCATTGTTATCTTTTAATTAACAGTAGTCTGCATTTATTTTGTATTTTTGAGATGAGGTGGTCTGTTATAGTTATTTAAATAAAAATGAAGACAATTAGGTGATATCCTAATGACTTCCACATAATTCAAAGCCAGTCTGTCACATAAACGAGGGGCCTCCCTCACAGGTTAGATCTTATGTGCAAACCTGTGTCAAGGATCTCCCTCATTATTCAGTGTTTGCCTGTTTTCATTCATTCCCAGAACTAATTTATCTAAGCTTTTAGATTTTTAATTTTCTGACATATATTTCAGCACTGCTTTCACTTTCCGAGTTATGAAGTCAGAAAATCGTTAGGCATTTCTGTCTATTAAAGTATTTCTTATTTGTTTTGTTTAACTTCATCTGTACTTTTCTATAATTAATGTCTTATAACCAGTTTTCTTTTAATATTAAGATGAAACTTTCCTCTGCCATGGCTGTCTTCTAAAACGAAACACACTAAGTTAGACTTCTTTCTCTTGCTAATCACTCATATTCAGCTAATGATATTTAAAGTCCAGTTGGTTGACTTCGTGACTATCTTAATTAATTATTTTGAAGAGCAACAGTTTGCCTATTTGTCATGTATTTTTTCAATTTGTAAAGGCTTTTGTTATATATTTGCATTTACTGAATAAGCTTACATATATATGACACTTGATAGGAGCTTTAACTTTCAATAAAATTTCTTCAGATGAAATGCTACACTACCTGTGGAGGTACCCCATAGATTATTCTGGGATCCTGAATGGTCTACTATTTCCTTCATTTATTTACTATAGTGAAGCCATTTCAAACATAGAATCTGATTAAAATCTGCAAAATCTAATAAAAAAAAGATATTCATATACTATATGGGGTTTATATACTAAAAGAGATTAAAGGAAGACTATAATCATAGTGTTTAGGTACAGTGAAACAATAACTGCGTATTCATTTTTGCTATTAACTTGTGGGTGGTTCTACCATAAGCTTATTGATGTCTCATTTTTTGTTTTTTTTTGGCATATATTGCTGTTTACATGATGCTATGCCTTTTATTTCACTACCTTCATAAACTACTCTAAGTAGACCTTTCGTATAAACTGTGCCATATAACTAAAGCCATTACTAGCTGTCCTGATTTAACAGAGTGTTTCTCTCTTCAGGGATGGCAGACTGAGGAGTGTGACAGTAGAAAAATATATCTTACGACAGTAAATTCCTAATACCATCAATCACAGTAGTTTCCTTTTATTTCGTTGGTGAAAACTTGATACTGTCTTTAAGATAATTTACTTAAGTGCTAAATCACAGTGTACACATTTATATAAGACACTTCAATAAAAAAATGTATGGAATTCATTCCATATTCTCTGATACTCTTCAGACTTTCTCACAATAGCTGTGCAGATGTGTGGGATTGCATTCTGGGAGTCCTACATCTGGGAACACTGTGTGAAAAGATAATTATGGGTGAATGGAGCGTTTGTGAGCTACCAAAGATATTCTTAGAACGATGAAGAATAAAGAGATTTCCTATATTTAGTTTCTTCAAATGAATATTCCATTCTATAAGGTTAAATGATGCTTTGAAATTATAGTTTTAAAGTGACTTTGAACATGCCCTTGATTATGAATCTGATTTCATTTAAAATTTAAGTGTCAAACAAGGCTCTCAATATCTTCAAATTGTAATACATAAAAACCTAATTCTACTTTTTATTTGTCAATTTTGGATTACAGGCAGTGTTCATAGTAAACTTCAACAATTGTAAAGCATCAAAGCTTTCATCACAGAACTCAAACTCTGTGAAAAGGTATTTTAAAGATAAGATATTATGTGTCTTGGTTTTCAGTTTGTTTTGCATGAGATTTCGAAAATGTTTTTTGTTGCTGACACAAAGCTAGGTATATTACATTTAGTTCCTAGATGTAGAATGGTATTTTCCTGAGGACATAAAAGCCTCCAGACAGGCTGTCCCCTTTGAGTGGGCATTTATGGCTGTCAAAACACAACTGGAAAAATAATTTATTCTTATGTTCCATTTTTATGAAAATATTTGTTTTCAATAATTTAAAAAAATGAATAATATATTTATGGCATAGGTTAGTAGTGTTCCAAAATAATCTATAAATATGTAACAAATGTTTTTGAGATACATATTATAAATGCTAATATATTATCAATTTTTTATAATATAATACATAATGGGTGAGAATCAATAATTACACAGGGTTATTGCTATTCTGTGTGCTTTAAAGAAAAAGTTACCATCATGGCTAAAAAGCTGTAGATATGTATGGGGAGTAGGGGAAAGTTTGTTAATATGTTTTACACGCCATTTAGAACAAAGTAGATAACCTTTTAGAATGCTATTATTGACTCTACCAATTATTTTAAATAAATATATTTAAGTTTCTAAAGCACAGTAAAAAGTGTAACTTACATGTGGTATGTTTCTTAAATAGTAATATCTAAGTATTTGAGTCAAATGTGCATAAACCATTAAAAAATAAGACATTTTCTTATTTTAGAAATTATTTTGGGAAAAAGTGTCCTAAACAGCTGGTGATCTCAGGTTCTTCAATAGGTAGAAGTGATACCAGTGCTGGTAGCAGACAGAGACACATTTGCAGAAATGTAAAGATCTCATCACTGAAGACAGTGAAACCAGCATCTTTAATCCTTCAGTTACACTTACTCTTTTGCTAAGGTGCTTTCAATGAGGCTTGTCAGTAATTCTGGTATCCTTCAAATAAAGCCTTACTGTGGTTTTAAGATGACAGTATATTTGGCAAGTGCACAGATCCCGGAGATGCCAAATACGTTCCAAGCCTACAGCTATTGTGAAAATCTTGTTTTCCATTTGTTTTTCAATCACTCAAGCTTGCAGTCAAACAACTGAATTATTTTCAGATGTATACTGAACAGGAACCTATAGTTCAAGTAATATTTTAAGAGGGGATAACCAACTGTCTTGTTTAAGTTAATTCAACTATGATTTATTAACTGCTTAAAAAGTTCATGGGGGAAGTTACCTTTTTTTTCATAACTGATAGAAAATGTTGTGAAATAAATATTCTTGTGAATTTATGTCAGTGACAATTTTTATATAAGCTTTTTTGTCTTCCTTTCTCTTTACTAATTACAGTCTCACTGTATTAGCACAAAATAACATTTATTTCACTGATTTTATTGTGTTCAGGTTTGTAATTATTTTTTTTTTCCTACAGTAAACGTATCATTGCAGTTACTAAGTCAGCATTTTTAGTGGAAACCCTGGTAAACTCATTAAGAGCACTGCCAGGTGTTGCCAGCCCCAAGTGTCAGCCTGCTGGATATAGAAATATGTCTTTATGGGAAAAGTGCAGTCTAACAAATTACCCATCCTAAGCAAAGCTAAACTAGTATCCTGTGATTTGGTTTGTTACTTGCTAGCTGCTAACTTGTAGGCTAAATGAGAGAAGCATATATCCCTTCTTAGAAGATAGATATAAATCAGATTAATGACTGCCTGGTTACCAAATGACTGTTCCACAGGTATCCATGCAAAGTAGAATTTAAGTGCAAGAATGCAATCCAATACTATCTTACTATTTCATTCTTTTCTTTTTTAATTATTCCTCTCTATAACCAAGCTATTTACAAAAAGTGGAATTCCTTGACTTAGGAATTCCTTGTATGGGGTATCTAAGTTAGAAACAAATCAGAACAGCAACGGCAAATGTTCACATCAGCAACAACAACAAAGTGGGGGATGAAAGGGGGAGGGAAAGCGCGTCAGAATTTTACTCATCTCCCCCTTTTCTCGGGAGTCAGTATTTTGGAACTCAAAAATTTAGGAAATATTGCTGTCAACGAAGGGACTACAATTTTAATAAAATAAATGGCATTTTATAAGCTGTGCAAAACATTTTGAAAACTACAACCTTTGTGAGTTTTAATATTATTTTATGTAGCACATACTTTTTATTTACCACAAGCCCTCTATTTTTGCTTGAAGGTTAGAATATAATTCCTATATTTATATTTGCATTTTTTCACAACCAAAGTCTAAATCTTACCTTGACTGGCACAGCCCTGCCTTAGATGTAATGAAAGAACACTGAGTTGCAGGAAAATAACATATTTTAAATGTATTGTGTAACAAACAAATGTGAATGTTCTCGGCAAGCATGATCTTGTAGCAGAAGGAAGCATGAAGGACATTCGGTAGAGTTTTGAACTTCGTAGAAAGGTGAAAGAGGCTGTATTTCAAATATCCAGATGATTCAGTTCAGTTATGAAACATCTGACATAATGTTCTACAATTAAATATTCATATAGATTGGGGAACTATCTTATCTCTATCCTGCCTCAGAAGTATGTCTCCTTTAACAGAAAACATTCACATGTGCTTAGAGAACTGTGGTTACACTGAATTACAAATTATTCAGTCATGACAGATTATTCTTCCACAATTTGTTTCTGTAGGTCTGTGGTATTAGCCTGCTTTCCAAATGGAATAAAAGACTACTGTAAATGTAGACATGCAATATACTTGACATAAGAAATTTTTAAATGAGGTAAGTCTGAAATGGATGCTGGTATGGGCTTTGGCGCAGTGTAACCTCACTAGTATTAGTATGACCTATACTGATATGGCTGCAACAAGCAGTTTGGGGGCTATGAGTAAGAGGTGAACCTCAAAAGCAAAAAGGGGCAATGTAGATCCAGTGTATGTCTTTTTGATATAATAAGAAATAAAAGTGAAATTTACAAAGTATAAAAGGAGTAGTCTTAAAAAACCATAATGCCAGCAGAAATGTTGAAATAGCTATTTAGAATGTTGCACTCTGGGTATTTTCCAGTTAATACAATACTACTACCATTCTTTGCATTCTTCTGATGACATACCACATAGATCATATCTACTGTTCTTAGCATTTGACTGAATTGTCATTCCATGTGTTTGTTTAAGAGTTTTTGTCTTGGAAGATGCTTAACCAGGCAGGTATTCAGCTATTTTTCAATTATTCTTGTTTGAGTAACACTATAAGCTGTTTTTCATTTAAGTGATCTCAACTTACCACTGTCTTGTAATAATTACAGTTATACCTGAAGATTAAGAACTGAACTTAAAAATAATGTAATTGGGGGAAAAGAAGTTAAAATATTAGTTGAAGAATGTAGTTTTGATGTCAGTACTGTGGAATATGGTTGGCTAAAAGTTACCACAGCTGTGATGGGGCAATGAACAAAAAGAGATTTAAATAACAGCTAAAATCATACAAGTTGTCTTTACAAAACCCTCTTTCATTTGTCCATTGACATATTATGAGGAAACTGAAGCTCTTTCCTAGGTGATAATTAGGATCAATCAATATTAACAATATTGTCTGATCCTCAAAATGTTCAGTGATTATTGAGGACTGTCTTAGAATTGATAACATACTTGCCTTTACCATATATTGTCTGTTATGAACGAGTAAATGACAGTAAAAATCTATGTATTTTCACACTTGACCTCAGAGTTAGCTTACCTTCTAGGTTTGCATTTTATCTCTGGTATCTTAGCTTGTCTAAGCTAACTATTTTATAAACAATAAAAGTTCATGTAGTTTTCTTTACCTTTCTTCTTACTGAGAGTAGTTCTCTTCAATGGCAGTTGACTCCACCAAGAAAGATGTGGAGCTCTAAATCCTTATGTCTAACCCTTACTGCATCATCTTTTCAAAGTGTGATGTTCTGATCGCAAATAGGGTTTGCTTCTTTCTTCCAAATTAGTTTCTGCCTGTTTCATTATGTTCTAATCAGCTATCCATCATTATCTTTATGAATGACCCAAACAGTGCTTGTACACTGAAGAAATAACAAGCTTTTAAACAAATGAATCTAAAATACTATCTGTGTGGTGTTCAGATGATAAAAATATTTTCCTCTTGGAATTTCAGTTGCAGTAATTTCTGGGAAATGCTTTGTTTGGCTTTCCGTAGCTAATGTTTTCAAAGTAATTGCACAGCTTTGGTGAGTGTTTTTCAGTAAGTCTCATTCCAGATGTCAGCAGGACAAAATTTTATGTCTTATATTTGAATGAGGTTTTTAACAGGTGGGTTATCTTTAAGGATTAGACTGTGTAGTGAGTGGCTAATTTAATACATAGTTTCAGATTTAATACATTCTTTCAGCATCATAATAATCTTTGAAATACAGGGGGTTTGATTATTCCAGTTAGCACTGTCATGTGAACTGTTTACACGTTATCCAGTAAAGTACATTTTCAATTAACAGGCACAAAAAAAAAAAGAGTAGATAGATGTGTGAAATAAATTTTCCATATTTTCATATTTGTAGAAAATTCTGCACTTTGTGGCTTGCAGACAGTGTGTCTCCTAAAACAAATCTGAGAGACTAGAATAAGTAATTTTGGATTCCTGACTAGTTTCTGCAGCCTGTGTGAAAATCACCTGCCAGAATACCTACACAGTCAAGGGAGATGTATTAAATCAGGAAATGCTCAGCATGGGGGTGTTTGAATTATTATAACTGAGAAACATTTAGCGAGTCCTCTCATGCAGAATCAGGAACCTGTAGCATCTTACTGGGGACAAGCAGCTGTGTGTATTCCTTGAAAGAACAAAGTAAGTCTTATTTTAAGAAATGACCATTAAGACAGAGGCAATACTGGGTTACATTTTTGTTATATTTCAGTGATGCCAGCATCTATCTAGGATGTGGGAAACCCAGATTCAGCATTTTAAGCTTAATATTCGTATCTTTCAGCTCTGTAGACATAGAAAGTACCTGTCATGATTTAAGCCCAGCTGGTAGGTCAGAACCACACAGCCTGTTGCTCACTCCCCCCTTCCTCCCCACTGCTCTGGGCGGGATGGGGAAGATAATTGAAAGAATGTAAACTCCATAGGTTGAGATAAGAACAGCCCAATAACTGAAGTATAATATAAAACCACTAGTAGTACTATTACTAATAATAATAATGATAAGGGAAGTAACAAGGGGAGAGAATATAAAACTAAAAAGGGAAAAAAACCCCAAAAAACCCACAAGTGATGCACAGTACAATTGCTCACCACCCACCAACCAATACCCAGCCCCACCACAGCAGAGATCTGGTCCTTCTGGGTGGCTACCTCCAGTTTATATACTGGGCATGACGTGCTGTGGTATGGAATATCCCTTTGGCTAGTTTGGGTCAGGTGTCCTGTCTCTGCTTCCTCCCGGATTCCTCTGCCCCTCCTGATTGTCATGAGACTTAAAAGTCCTTGATCGGGGTAAGCATTGCTGAGCAATAACTAAAAATATCAGTGTGTTATCAGCATTGTTCTCAGACTGAAGCCGAAACACAGCACAGCAGCAGCTACTAAGAAGGAGAAAAATAACTGTTCCAGCCGAACCCAGAACAATACCTCTGTACTGAATGGTGGTGGGTAACAGATACTTAAATTTAAGATTGAAATAATCAAATAACCAAAACATGGAAAATTTATTTTTTCTATCAGAAGATTGCATTATAAAATAGTTTTCAGAGAATTTAGTTAATTAGTTAGAAGCTTATATGGTAAACTTCATGAAGTACAAACCAATCAGATTATCACTACCAGCAGTGATGATACAGCAATTAGCATTACCTATTGACTTACAACGTGTGATGGAGAAATTGAATTTTCATAACCCGGCAGGCTATTGTATTTTTCCTGCTGCAGGAAACAATAGTTTTGTTACAACAGAACTAGTCTGTGGCAGTAGGAGACCTAAAATACGTCTAATACCTACAGTTGTAGCTTTGACTATTGCACAAACAGTTTTAAAATTATTTTGGCCTCAGCTAGATTGGTTTGCAAATAGTTTTAATAGTCTAATACCAATAGAGAGAACTGTTTCATTCACATGGAACTTAAAAAAAAAAAAAAAGGTATTTAATTAGATTAATTCTTGAGAACAAAAAGAGTGTAAGATTGAAGTTCACAAATATTCAACTCAGTTTCGCCTGTCATCACTTGGTATTATTGAAGATAGTATTATAAACTAGCCTCAGTAATACCTCTGTCTCTGAAAAAGAGTTTTTCCATATGTATTTGCAGTTCAAGGCCAGCAATGTTGCTTTCAAGTAAATAAAAGACACTAAACTTAAAATAGTTTGTTTGTAAGCTGTGTAAAGTGTTACATACTGTCCTGATAAGTGTTGGTGGTGTGTTGATAGTTTGAATTTTGCATTTTTTAAATTCACACTAATTCTTTAATGAAAGATATTTCTTTTCTCTCTATGTTGTTTTTTATTTCCATCCTTTTCTTTCTGCTTTATGCATTCCTTTCCTTAGAGGATTGATCCTTAGCTTCTTTAGCTAGACAGCAAGGAAAGCTCAAATTAAGGGTATTGGCAGCAGTATTTTTTATCTTGAAAATATGTTCTGTCAGGCAGAACATTCTATCTTTGTTAGTCCATTCTATCTTTGATGACTTCACCCATTATCAGAAAAGCCCTGAAGAGAAGACCTTTTGGCCCAAAGAACACTTATATACTGTGTATATTTAGTTTATGGTTACAAAAATAATAAATAAATTTAACATCTGTTTTTAATGAGCGGTGATCCTTCCTATCTTTCTATAAATATACATGGCTTTATAAACATGAATTTTTGAAAAGTACTTAAAAAAGTTAAGGCTAGAAAGTTTGCCCATAGTGCATATGTAATACTGCAGATGAAGAGCCACGAACCTTTCCCTTCTTTTTGTCACTGACTATAGACATCCCAGGGAAGGTTGAGCAGGGTTCCCAAAACCAGCCAAGGCACCCCTTCCATGTTGAGCTGTGTGCAGTTCAGAGAGGCAACAGCCCTTCCTGTGATGCTGAAGGGCAGTATGAATTCACACCTTTCCTTAGCTTGGGTGTTACTGGTATGTTTGATCTCTCATGTAGAATTCAAAGCATCTTTTATCTAAATTTTGGCGTGGAACAACAGTGGTCACTATACTTGGTTGTTAAGATACAGAAACGCAAAATAGCTGGGCATTCTGTATATCAGTTGCATTTACATCTCTCAGCTGCCAGAAAAATGTCGATACCCTGATGTGACATTCACAGAGCAGTGTCCTGTTTGAATTATTAAGCAGCTATCTGCATTGTCAATGACACTGTTGAAAACACTTGATAATCCTAAGAACTTCAAGCCCTTAAAAAAGACTTAAGTGATGTACAGGTAACTTATTTAGCAAGGTTCTGCTTGTAGTAATGAAATGATGCATATATATTTTGAAATCACCTCTCAAAATATTGGTGTCAGATTTTTTTTTTAATATATATATACACACACACTTTTTGAAATGATATCTAAGGTAAAAATGTAATGTCACCCTTTACTGTTTAACAAATCTTAAGTAATAAAAATACATTCTGTATTTTTGTGCTATTTTTGACATATCGTCTTGGCCACTGGTATTTTAGAACACATCTCTCGAGTTTGTTATAGAGCATTACTTCTTGGGTTTTCTGAAAATGACAGTATGATTTCACTTGTTCTGAATTAAATCTTTTCTTACAATACAACAGCAGATGTATTGCCTTCCCCGTGGAGGAAAATCTGTGTATTGGGTTTCCTCATATTGATTTGTATGAAAGCCTTTTTCAATGCATTTTGCTTAAACTTTTATTATAACAGCTTACAGTGCAACCACCAGACATGCTTGTAAGACATTTTTACCCTAATTTGAGACACTCCAAATAACCCCAGTCAATAAATAACACCAGCTTGGCATAGACCACAGAATATTGTGGGAAAATACGCACCATGGTTTTCACATTTTGCTTAAAAAAGAATTATGTAAATCTAAAAAAGAAAAGAACAGAGTATCTTTGGACTGCAAAAAAAAAGAACTGTACCGTTCTACAGTTCTGAAATCAGCTGAATTTAATAAAAAGCTTTAACAAGTTTTACAAATCCACACATCTATGAACACTTCAAAAACATGGGTCTGTAGCACTTGATATAAAAGGAGAGCTTGTTAGCTGTTAGCAACAGAAGTCCTTTCTGACTTGTAGCCAGTCAACAGGACAATTTTTGCAGACAGGCATTGTGAATAAGGCTCGTGCCATTGAAGGCATTTAGACATTATCATCAAATAACATTCTTAGGTTCAAAACAAGTTTTTCAGGCTGTAGATAAGTATTGCTAGTACAGGATTCCCTTATAGGTAAGTGCAAATGTTATTGTGGACAAGAATAACCAATCAGGCTGTATAAGGCATTATATTTGGAGGTCTTGGCTAAAACAAACAATAATAACAATGTTAACACCCTCTTATCAAACAAATATATTTAAAGTCAATGAACAGCTATTTGTTTCATCAGGTGCAAATGCAAAACTCATCTTTATATTATCAGAGGTAAACTAATTAACACGTCAGTTAAAAACGAATATTCATTTATCTCAATTTATATGTATCTGTTTACTTATAAAGCATCCGAATACTGTTCTAGGTTTTAGGCAAAAGCAATCATGAATACCTAAAAATACCGACAGTTTCCTATTAAGAGTTTACTTCTGTCTGTTAATTTACAAGCCATAATTGGGTTAACTTACACTATGAGAGAGTGATTCATAGCCATGTTTACTTGCTTTTTAAAATCAAAACTTTAAAGTATATTCAGCAAAAATAGGTAGAATAGCAGGTTGACATTTCAGGTTATGTTTGCTAGTTCATTATTGTCTTTCCTTTACTATCAAAATAAATTTCATAGCCACCAAGTAATATTTTTGATTTTGACAAAACATGCTTTGAGAGACCAAATGTCTTGCTCTTCTCTTGAGTTCTTTATGTTTAGATAAGCATGTAAGTAACAAGATACAAAGAGACAACTTGCTTATTTTGTGTCATAGCAGAAATGTATACATGAATGAAATTTTTAATTTCTGAGGTTTTAGATGTCTTTTATATAATTTTGATTTTCTTGTTCAAAATTACACTTTATCTGTATTGTTAGCGAACTATGCACTGTGTTATCAGTGGTGATTTTTGAATAGTGAAGCTCTTTTTGTTATATTGAGAAGCCAGTGATAGGTTTGACTTCTGTTTTCACTACTGCTTTAAAAGAAAAATGATTTACGAAATAAATGAAAGATGTAACAAGGGAATTGAAAATCATTTCAGTACCTAAAATATGAACTTAGATATTTTGAGTATATATTGAAACTTAAAAATTACAGAATATTTTGGACACAGAATTGCTGATAATGTTTTATAGGTAAGAAAAAGAAAAGCCAGGTTTCCCTTGTTCTGCCTGTTGAGTATATCTAACATAGCCAGGGATTCAGCAGTTAGATAGTATTCAAAGATTTCACAATCTAGCAGGTTTAAAGTGACTGAAGCAGACTGGGACCAGACCACAGACGGATCCAATTGTCTCGCTCCTGAAGGAGGTAGCTGAGCCCCAGGGACTGGACCCGGGCTGATGGCTGACAGGGCGGGGAGCTTTTCCACAGGGAGAAATGGAATGAAAAAGCTGTGGAGAAAATGAGTGAACTAAAATGAGAGCAACCTAGTGTTATTCACCTTTCAGCTTAGCCAGGGTTGTTAGGTTAGAAAGTTTCTTCTCAGTATGCCTTTTTTGGTCACACCTTCAAATATGAGTGCAAACTGCATGGGGACTGAGTATTCACAGTAGCTAGAAGACTGAACAGGAGATACATTAACCATGCAAATTGCTGGAGAACAGTGCTTTTCATGGGTCCCACCTAGATGTGAAACTAGGATGTAGCTTTGTATTAGGTGCATCTGTGAAATAAGTATTCATGGCCTGAAAACCTTTCTAGTATTCAGATGGACACGTTCAAATCACCTTTTTCTACTTAAGATCTAATTCCACCTTTACTGATGTCAAATGCAGAAATTAAGTGTCACAAGCGTCTTTAGATTCATGAGAGCAGAGAGAGCTGGACTATGTATCTTCCTGATTAGGATGAAAAAAGGAATTTGTGTCTATGGGTTTTACATTCAAGGGAAACTGAACAAAAAGAGTCAGTAAGCACTGAGAGCAAGGGCCAAAATCTGTCTAGGGATTGGACTCGCTGTGAGGCTACAGTCCTACTTCTTTCTCTTTTCCACCCTATTTCTGCAGTTTCAAATCCTGTAAAGTGTACATAATTTTAATAGAAAACCCAGGCAACTGCTTTCATAGATTTGTAGAGTAATGAGGGCTATAAAGGACCTCCAGAAGCTTAGTTGAAGAGCCTGCTCAGAGCAGGTCTTATTGAATCAGGTTTCTCACGGCCCTGTCTACTTGAGTTTTCAGTACTGTCAAGGAGACTCCAAAGCTACTCTGGGCAAATTGTTGGAGGATTTTACCCCCACTTAGTGGTGTAACATCTTTTGCTAATGTCTAATCCAACTTAAATCTGTTGCCCTTCATTCTGTCTCAGTTTACAGCCAAAAAAAAAAAAAAAAAAAGTTCAGAAAAGCTTAAAGAAATCCAGAAAATATATAACTTTTTAAAAATAAAACTATAGTTGAGCAAAAAAATGTGATTAGACATGCATGTGCCTGTGCATGCTGTTTTGGTAGCTTAATACAGTTCGTTTGGGGAAGAGGTAAATTCTAGATGTAACCAGCCAGATACTTCTTTTTGCTGTTGCTGGGAAAAGGTATGACGAGAAAAGTCCAAGACTATAGCTTTGTCCCCACTAGTACCCTAACCCCAAGCAAGAGCTTGGTTTGATTGGGATTTTCTTCTTGTGGAAATGGTCTTTGTGTGGCTGCTGAAGTTCCCCAAGCCGGAGATAGATGGAGTGAGAAAAGGGCACCTTGCAAAGCTATCAGGCTTTCTGAGCGCTCATGAAAAACCAAAAGAATAAACTGTAGATACTGATAATTCAAAATTCACTTTTCACTCACTTCATAATATAGCACCTGATAACCTGATGATGCCAAACTAGATTTAGTTAACGTAGGGGCTTTGTTCAAAGCCCCAGAATTGGCAGGCTAGATGAATAACTTCTTTTAACAGTTAAGAATGCGTATTTGCAAAAATGTTTTAAAGCAATAATTATTGTGGGGCTTTTAAATGATAAAATTGCTTACGAAGTATATTTCCTAATTAATTTTAAGTATTTAAAATTATGCATACAAAGTTATTAGCTTTTCTAGAGGAATAATTCCCAACCAACCAATTTTTTCCCACAATTTACCCAAGAAAAGATGTTACTGCATTTAATTGACTGGTTTTTTTACAACTTCTGACACAAAAATTCTGTTCATAGATTTGAGTTGCATAGATGCTGGTCTTATCCTTTTCTGAGGCCAAAGAATCCTCATACAACCTAAAGAAAGGCAAAAATTTCATGAGGGATTACTGCCTTATTTTTTTCAGGAAAGAAAATCCAAATGGCCATCCGATAATAGTTCTTTAGCCAGAGGATAAGGCTCCTCCATCCTTTTGCTTGTGGGTAGTCTTCATACCTATGGAAAAGCAAATTTAGGGTGTCCATACACCCAGCATGCTTGCTGTAGTCCTTTTTCCAAGTGAAGTTCTAGGTCATTCAACCTGCAGTGTATCCAGTGTCTCCAGTCCCTCTGGAGAGAGGGATAGCATCCCACCCACCCCAGTGGGCAGTGGAAGAGGGTGAGTGGACTCCCACCCACCCCAGAAACCAGGGCTCTGGGAACAATGGAGCCACTCAAGTTAAATGCTGAGAAAGATTAGTTCTTGCTGATCATAGTTTTTATACAAACATATCAGTATTTCTCTATGTAAAATACGTAGATACAGAACTTACTAGGAACTCTTTATATCACCTCAGTGTGACAAAAAATATTTTAAGACCACACTTCAGCAGTGCGCTGTATATGCAAGCAGAATTTGAAGGATTCACCACATCAGATGCAGCTGATGCTTTCAAATCTGAGAAATAAAAAGATTATAAATTAAAGCAAGCACTAAAAATAACTGTTTGATGTATCATCAACTGTATTAGCTTTTTAAATATTTGTAAGTAAAATCTACTCTGGTTTGGGGGCAACTTCCTGATTAGGACTTGTAAGACAAAGCAGAAAGGATGGGAAGTAGCCAGCTGGAGAGGTAGTTCTTCTGGGAGCTGGGAAAGCTAATAAGGGCAATGTATACTTCCTTAAAAAAAAGACAAAAAAAAAAAAAAAAAAAAGACTTTCAAAGATCATGGGCTTTTGATACTGCAGAAAAGATGCTAGTGTAATGAGTATTTTCAGGGAAAAGGTTAGATATGTAATTAATTTTGTTCTTTGTGATTTGGTTTAGAGTGAGGCTTGTTACACCTTGTATATTGATTAGTACATCTAAGTTTAAAAGCTCCTGACTTGCTATTGCTTTTCCAGTTTTCTCATGAAACTTTTTTTTTTTTTTTTTTTTAATTAATGTCAACTGAAATTAGGGAGACAGATACTGTCAGGTTAGGATATTTACTTCTATCACACCTTCAAAGATGTAAACTGGCATGGTCTATGTAAGAGAAAAAAACAGAACAAAAGTGATTGCATGAGACCTTTCTCGAGAGAAAGGAAGCCTGTTACTAAGCTATTAGGACACAGCAACTGTCTGAGTGCATAATTTTAAACAGAAGTAGTACAAGGAATAAAACGTATTTTGCTGTCCCTTAGTTGCCGTCTAAATTAACGGTATTTGCTTCTCATCTGCTTTGCACACAGTTCCCACGGGTCTACTGATCTGTCATGTGTTGTTAAACCAGTAAATTATTTATATACCTGGAGGCTAATAGAGACCAGTGTAAGAAGAGTTGAATCTACCCAAGATAGATTAAATTACAAAATAATGTAAAGGTTTTGAATTCTTAGAATAAGCCAGCTGATTTTGAGACAGAGCTAGCATTTAGAAGACATAACAAGAACATGGGCACAGGTTATTAAAAATAATCCTGTAGATTGTTTCATAGTCTTGTAGAAATGTGACTTGCATTTGGATTTAATTTCACTGCATGCCAATAATTCCATTGTTCTTTCCAAAAAGATTTATAGAGAAGAGAAAAGAGCAGTGTTTGATACTAATGTAAAAGTATTTGTAGTCTGAGTACTTGTTTAATATTCCTAGGTGTGTTGTGGGAGAGGTCCTTCCTCATTTCAGAAAAAAAAGAATTTAAACATATTTGAATTAGAAATGTCATTGTACTTGAACAAGTCTTAGAAAATTCATTACTATCAGAATAAACGCAGACTATTCACAAAGAAAAAGACATGATCAAAGTCCTAATTTTACCTACCAGGGTATACGTACTTAGCAACTGAATTCCAGACTTCTGTGAGAGATCCGCAACTCTTTGTTCTGAATCTCACAGGTTAATTCAGCATTTGAGAATACATGCACCACTGAGTCACCCCATTATTTTTTTTCCCCCGACTAAGTTTGTGAGCAATCCCAAAGTAAAATTTTTGGTTACTTCTTGCCTTTTGGACAATATTTGTGTTAGTATATCATACAGCAATTGAACATAGCCTTTTCCCAAGGCTATAAATTCCATCAATTTACATATATATATGTATATACGTATGTGTAAGTTTTTTTCATCAGGTGCTAGGACGCTCAGATTAGCAAACTACTGTTGGGAAAAGGAAAAACATAACTGGAATCAAAAGAAGAAAACTTTTCTGGCTTTTAAATACCTCGAAATCATTTATATTAACAAGTCCAAAACAACACCTAGCTTTAAAGAAAAAAAAAGAAAAAAGAAAAAGAGGAAGACCTTGGTTTGTTGCTTTGTTGATACAGTGGCTGCATAGTGTTACATTTTGCATTCTCAAATGAGATCAGAAAACATAGATATAATTGGGAAATTACCTGATTGGCTTGTGCAAAAAAGTTCTTCCTTGGGTAGATAGTGTACATACATACATGTAATATAAAAATAGTATTGAAATTCTGTCATATCAAACCTTTCTTCTTTTTGTATTTTCAGTATCCATTTTTTTCCAGCAGTAGCACAATTCTCTAAATCTCATCACAGTTTTGCACATAACTTTTGATTAGATAAACTGCTATTCCCATATACTGTAGCATGTCTTTAGAATTTATGTTTTCTGAATTCTGCTGAGTTCCAACTTTTAGGCATTATTCCCATTTTTTATTTAATGCCAGCACTCTTCCCATTCTTCTTAAAACTAAAGCCATCTCCTCTGCATTAAAAAGAATAGGAGAGAAAAATGACTACCAACTGGTCTGATGAAACATAGAAAATGGATGATTGCCTGCAAACCCATCTTATTTATGGAGTGGCTTTTTAAAGAATCTGGGAAACCTTTGAAATAGCGCACTGTTCACCTGGTGTACCCAGTTCATTCCACGCAGTGACTCAGACAATGATTTTATAAAAACAAATAAGCTTCAACCTGCTGTTAGCCTTATTAAGAACAGCTAAATGTTAATCTGATGTTTTCCAGAAAGAAATCAATATGTCTCCTCATAGAATGCAGACTCTTGAACACAAACTCAATAATTACCTTTGTTTGTCTAGTTCTATTTAAAGCAATAAGAATTACTATATTTTATTTATAATTTTGCAAAGCAGGAAAAGGATCTTTAAAAAAATCCTAACTTTGAAAGCAGAAAATCTCACTTTCCTAGATAGAAACTGTAGTTTTGTTGGAGGAAATACCAGATGTTACTATAAACTGCTGCTACTAGAACCTAGTAAAAAACCCGAACTTTATTTCACTGAAGTCTAATTGGTGTTTCACTAAACTCTAATGGATGTGTGTGTAACAGATCAAGGATACATACAACATCCTTAGTGTGTGTTTATTTCTGAATTGCACAATTTCAGTGGGTTTATTTGCCTTTTCTTTAAGATTGTGAGATATATACAACTCAGGAGCAATTAGTAATAAAGAAACATTAAGTACCAGAAATCAATCTCCTCAATAGTTCCTGAATATTTTTTTTTTTAGCCTGGAGGGTTAATTTTATGGCTTTAGAGCAATCATTATTTATCATCGCTTGGTTTATGGGAAAGAATTAGAGTTATTAGCTATTAAATTATCCATGAAAATTTGACACTGTACTAGACCAAACAAACCCTGGGGCTTGATGATTTTCCCAGTATGAAACATCTGTGACTTCAGCTAGAGAGAACTTAACATTGTCTAATTAGATTTCTAAGATTTACAAGGGTCAAATACCCTATTAGAAACCTGAAAATTTGAGCAAAAGTTGAAACTTGCATTTACTTGAAGATTATTTAAATACATTTTTAACCATGCTGTGTGTTGCTAAGTACTGCTAGCTTGCAATTGGTGAAGATTGCCAGATAATGTATTATAGTCTTAACAACAGGAGTGCAGGAAAAAAAATGTGCTCCCTACAACTGTAATAAGATGCAGCTTTCTACTTAAGTAATGAAAAATACTTCATCAAAAATGCTGCACTAATTATATGTTTATTCTTATATTCTAATTTAAATATAGTTTATATTCTCTCCTGCAGTCTGCTGAAACAAAAAATCAAGTTGGCTTATTTTCTGTTCTGCAGTGTTATCACTCATGGACAGTAGTGATAGTCATCACCCATCAGCATAGAAGAAGTGGTTTTGATTGGCTCTGATCTCAAGTCTGACAGACAGTGAATTAGCCACTGTTCTATCTCTTTCTTTGGAGACAATATGGCTTTTTAATATGGTAATTAGATATTTCATTGCATCTTCCATTATTGGATCTCTAAATGCTTCAGAAACCTCAATCTGTTAAAATAAAAACAGCATTATACCATACTAATTATTGCTGTACTAAAAAAAAATAAGAGATCACTATTATGAAGTCAGGAGGGTGAGAGGTCACAGTTACCCCTCCACTCCTAGTTTGTACCTTTTTTTTTTTGCATTTCTGTTGCAGCAATCTTTAGTTACAGGATTCCTCTTTTATTAAGTACAAAAGTAAATACTGCTCATCTAATCAGCAGCCTTTCAATATTTTGTCTTCTCCTCGTTCATTGCATTGCCCCATATATTATTTACTGCAGTCTACTTGGTTCCTGCTCTAAAGAAGAAAGGATTGATTTCCTCAGGAGTTCTTCGGTGGTACACATCACTATATTATGTTTTTCCCAAACACTGATTAATCTTCATAATGTCCCTGTTGGAGACGGGTGGAATTAACCCCAATTTGTAGAAAGGAAACAGAATTGCTGAGAGCGTAAGGTCACAGATCTCCATAATCTGTGAATTTTCTACTTAGTTTTCTGCTTAGTTTCTTACAGTCCTAAAGTATTACATAAGGCTTTATTAATTAGAAAATTTCTATTCATTCCTATTTAATTTGTGAGAAATAAACATTTCTGCTAACGGTACCACATCACTAAATAAGGTAGTAAATAAAAAGAGACTGTGTAGTATTAGGGTATTGCTTTTCTCAAACACTAAAATCTCAGGAAGAAAAACTATTTCCACAGGATAGAATTCAAAATAGTGAGCCAGGAAGCCATCCTTTTTTTCTGTCTGCAAGATTGTATTTTATTAATTATGTATTATATAAGTTCCATTTCTTTAACAAGTCAGACAGAGGTTCTGCAGTGAACAGCTTCCTTCATTACTGTGCTTTGATTCTGTGGGAGATCTATTCAGTGTCCTAGAAAAGCTGAAATGTTTAAGACATAGCGTATGTGATCTTGTAGTTAAGAAGTACATTATAATCTGTCTGAGCAATGTAGGTTATTTAATTTTGTGCTATCTACCAGACCCTCAGCTTGAGTGTTTGACTTCGTGATTTCAATAATATTTTTTCTACTGCTGACTTCTTTGTGTACATCCCTTGATTTGGAAAAAAAAACCCAAACCAAAACAACCCCCAAACTAAAAAAGGCCCGAGAATTCTGACACAAGAATGTTTTCTTCTTAAACTGGGTGTTTTATCAGTGTGGTGGCAAATGCGACATTCATGAACTACACAATTTTCCCGTACCCAGGTACTCCCTCAGAGGGGGTAGCTGGGAAAGACTACTTTGGGAAGAATTTTGGCTAGAGCATTCCTCATCACTCTGCAGGGTTTGTGTTCGCTCTTGTTTGACTTTAGAGGGATCTGTGAGAGGTCTGAAAACACAGCAACAACAAACTCTTCTGTGATGTTAAACTAAATACTCCTATTTATGAACATTGTTTTTATAAAAGCATATGGCATAGGTAAATTCTGTAAGAATTTTGCAGCCCAGACAACCTGTGCATAGATTAGTTCGCATAGAGAACCTTAGCACAGAATTTAACTGCCAAGTTTAAAGTCCTTGTTTCAAAGCTTAAGGGTTCTAAATTAATCAACATCTTTTAGCATAGACAAAATGTCATGTTTGTAGCTCATTTTTCTTTGGGAACATTTTTAAACATTTATGACTAAATATTTCTATAAATTTTAGCTTGAATAAAAGCCTTATTATATAACATTTTCAGCCAGGATGAATTACGCTAGTAAAGCTCGAAGGGATTGAAGAGGCAGTCTCATTAAAGAGAATTGCATGTTACTTAATAACAGGTGGTAATTCCAGGTTTGTTTACTATTACATTAAAAAATATTGAAAAAAATGACAGAAGTTATGCAACTTTGCCAGTACCATGTAGTGAGTCTTTCATGCTGATTCTCAAGCTAGAGACAGGCTTAATCAGATCTCAGTGTAAAATGCTTAAACCACTAAGCTTTTCTTGCTTATCAAATGGTTTTGTCAAAGTACACTTCCCAAATGGATAATAGACCAGTCAGACCCTTATGTAGTTACAGTACTCTTTGTCTATCTCCATCAGATGCAAAAAAATCCCTTTCTTTGAGTTCAACTGCATACAGGATAAATCCAATTTGACAGCAGCCTTTAACATTTGGGTCACATCTGTAGTATGTGGACATCTTTCTTGACCATGTTAGAAGCTACCTGAAAGCGTGTATATTCAGTTCAAAATTTACTTTCCAACAATGTTTGTAAGCTTGCAAGTAGGAAATGGCAAATATAAATGGTATCTTTCGCCTTAACATCTCCCAGTTTCCAACAACTTTCAGCTTACAGGATTTCTTGAGAATTATGTGGTTTGACAGTAAGTAAAGAGATCCTAATCTGACCATTACGAAGCCATTTGAATGTTATCTTTATTGGTCTATAATTACTTTTTTTATATGCTAATGTTTTGCTTTTGCCTTCTAGGTTTATATATAAATATTTGTAAAATTACTTTATTATTTTCCCTTTTTTCTGTAAAATTAAATGCTACAATTTAACATAATTTCAAAATCCTGTTGTGGTCTACTCTAGGAAAGAGATTTTGAGGGGAACCAGTATTTTCCATATTCATAAAAAATTTAAAACCATAAGTGCTAAAGCTGTTTTCCATTGCCACTTTTCTGCTCACTCTTGATTTATTCACT
Source organism: Strigops habroptila (assembly GCF_004027225.2). Classification (NCBI taxonomy): domain Eukaryota; kingdom Metazoa; phylum Chordata; class Aves; order Psittaciformes; family Psittacidae; genus Strigops; species Strigops habroptila. Next base: position 35,762,933 of record NC_044283.2, on the reverse strand, counting down.
TTAGAGCAGAAAATAATAAGTAACTGTATGTGTGTTTGCTTGCATCACCCTGTCATTTGCTCTCAGATCTCTGATTTATTATTATGCATCTATGCTGAGCCTGGTGTCTGATTTCCCAAGTTTTGTATCAAACTTCCTTCCATGTGAAATATGCCAGTTATGCTCCAGTTGAAGTTCTTGAAGTGATAAAGCGACATTTACATTACATACAGATATTACAGAGATACATTAAAATGAACAGGTGATGCCCTCTGCTTGCTGACATGGAACAGGATATGAACAGACATAATAAATACAAGAGAATACTAAGTTTTTAAATTTTGCTTTATAAGTATTTTTAAGAAAGTCTATCGTCTAAAACATAACTTGCATTTATTATTCAAAACCTATTGTTGAACACCTATTGTGCATGATTCCAACAAAATAACCAAGACATTAGTTTATATTAATTAATATAACCCATTGCCCTTGATCCCTATATCCTTTGAGGACCTGTTAGATAAACTATTCATTTTTAAATTGCAAATCAGATTTATTTTTAAGAGTAACTGATGTTCCGTTTGATTAGAAGTGCTAAATTATTAGCATTTTGATGCTGCCACCATCAGGCACAGAGGAGGGCAGTAGGAAACCAAACCAGATCCTTAGTTCTAGCTAAAGCTGAATTTTAGTTATGCATAGTGGGGGTGAGGGAGGAACCATGTACTATTCATTACTAGATGAGAGCTGCTTCAGCAAGATCTCTATAGTTTCCTAGCTTATGTGTTTATAGTGTCTTGAAGAAACATGTATTCAGGCATATGCTTAACAAAAGAAGTGACAGAGAAGCTTTTGTTTACTTAGGAAACGGCATGTTTTTATTCGTAATGAAACTATTCCTGGACTCTGCAGGGTGGACATGCTTGGTTGTAAACTTCCAGGAGTATAAAAACAATGGAAAAGTGTACATAAAAAGGAATCAAAATTTTGCAGGTTCAGATATTGTCTATTTTACTAATCAGAAACTTTAATAACAGATATTCCCTTAGGTAAGACCAAAAGTTAGTATTATCAAGTATCCTGGCTCTGGGAGTAACCAGTAACTGTTGCCTATTGAAGAGGGCAATCACATAATGATATTGCCATGGAAAACTATCCCATTCTAAAGATTGAGATTCAGGAGCCAGAATGCATACCTTGAATGGATTTTTTTTTCATAGAAGTGTCTAGTTGCTTTCAAGATCATATAAACTTTTAGCATTTACCTTGATTGATCCTTAGTTTCACTTTCCTTCTTTCTAAGTACTCTATAAAAGGATTTGCAGTATGGGCAGACTGTGGGTCACACAGATGCAAAGCATTCATTTAGCTGTTTGTGCTTCTTTTATACCTTGAGCCTTTTTGACCTTAAAAGCACTGTGATGAGCTTCCTACTTCTGATGTGCATTAAAAAGGATTTATTACTAGTTTTCATGCTTTTTGTACTTTTTCCTAAAACTTTTTAATGGCCTGTCTTATTTGCATTCCTTCACTTAAAGTGCCAGAGCTCATGGTCATCCTTTCCTCACTCAGACACAGCTTCTGCTCCCTTCTGATTGCAATTTTAATCCTCATTCTTTAGCCACAGTGGTTTCTTTTTGCACCTTCCTGATTTCTTTGTGACTGTTGCATTTGTTCTACGTATTAAGAATTGTATTCTTATACATTTTCTACATCTTTAAAGCTTGAGTAAGTTCTCACATTTTACTATAATACCCCTGTTGGAAATGAAGTATAATTTTTTTATTATTATTATTTACCTTTATTTTTTGCTCATCCAAGGATATATTGAATGAGTGTTAACTATGATTACTGATAAAGAGCATCTGTTCAATAGTAACATGCTATTCTGTCTTCCCTGTATGCTATGCATCCTAGTATTCATGTCCCATTGATTGTCGTCCTCCCCTCCAGCTTCTGATCCAATTATTATCTCAATATCCTTATTTAAGAACAGATAGTCTCATTTCATCATTTTATTTCTTAGACTTCACATGTATAGTTGCTTCACTGTTCTGTGTTTCACTGTCAGTGTATTCTGACAATTCTCTATTGCTTCTTGCTTGAATATTTCCAACTTCTGTTCTCTTTCGCTTGAAGACACAGGATATTTTGATTTTGTGGTTGTCAGGTACATCATGAGCACAACAAACTTCAGCGCATCTTGGTTGAAGGCATTCTACAAGATCTATTGGTACCCCTCACTGTTAGATTTAAAAATCTCGATATGAAAATCCAGCAACCTGGTTTAAGGGAAGCCTGACCTTCCTTCATGAACTCCCACCCTTCCAGAAATGTGTCCTGTTTTTTCATACTCTCTATACCTCTTTTTTTTTTTCACTGGGTGAATCAAACGTGTATTTTACCTTTGCCTCTTCAATAACCTTTGTGCTATGTTTCCTGCATCCTGGGGGCAGTTTCAAGAATACTAGCACAGAGAGCCGCTTTTTAGCTTCCTATGCAGTCTGGCCCCATTTTGCTTCTGAGGTTTCTGGTTTACTTGTCCCTGTAATGTGAGACCATGGACCATGACTCCAGGATTTTCTACAAACCTATTTTGGGTAGTTCTCTTGTTTTGCGCTCACAGCCCTGACACTGCATTTCTCTGTGAGATTACAAACCAAACTGTATGTCTAAGAGTAAAATTGTTCATCATTGCAGCCAGAGTCCTCCTTTCACATGGTTTCCCTAGCTCAGCAGGGCCATCCTCTGTACACAAGGACAGACACATGGTCATCTTTTGAGAAGGACCTGCCTTCATTTCCTTTTCCAACGGATACATTTCCATGTCACAAGACAAGATCTTCTGATTTGGAAATGGGACTTTTCTATAGTACTTAGGAAAGACTTCTTCGTTCCTAGTAGTATGTGTGCATTTGTTTTGCTCAATGTAAGAAGGAAAAGTGGTAGCTTTATTTTGTCTTGTAGCTTCACTATTTGTTGACTTTTACTTTGACAGTTTGTCCCTTCAGCATCACACATATCTAAATTTGCAGTATAGTCAGCCTTCTTTCCCTCTCTTTGCTGGCTTATCCAGTTCAAGAGCTTTGCTCACCTACTTTGCAGAAGTACCTGGAGCTTCAGGTGAGATTGGGATGAATAGTTCCAAGGAAGAAAGCAAGAATGTTCTTCCAGGTGCTTACAGAATACCTAAAATACACTTCTGAAAATTCTTTCACTTCTCAGACACAGAAATAAATTTGAACAAAATCAGAATGGAAATTGGCATGTAATGTTGGGGTTGCTGAAAGAGAAGTAGGAAAATTACTTACTTTGAACCTACTTTTATGCCTTTTTTGTTTTCTGGGAATGCTCACCAAAACACTAAACACCATGAGGTGAAGGTATGATGGGAGTATGTAAATAAAGGAGCATTGAATTCGGTTGTCAAAATGTAGCCAACTAATGCCATTTAAAATGCCTTGTATCTTGTCTGGCCTCCAGCTTCTGCTCTAGAGGCATTTCAAAATGTAATTGCTAAACTTGGTTCCTGTTGACACAGAAACACCTTTAGTAGTTGTAACAACATTAAGTATTTCAATCCTTTACTTTATAAACCTCCTTAGAGTTTGGTTCATCTGTACTGTTGGGACTTACTGCAGGGTTATCTTCAGCTTTTCATCTTCTTTGATGTTAGTCTCAGTTGTTTCATCTTTCTGTCATAAAGTTCAGGTTGAGGTAAATACTTATGGCAGTGTTTAGTGTAGGCCAAACATGTATGACAGCCTTGAACAAGCAAATAGAAAATGCTAAGCAGAATGATAAAGGTGGAATTTGTGCAGTCTAAAGAGGGATCACACTTCTAAACTTTCTCCATCTCACTTAATGTTCGGGAGATGTAACCAATAAAAGCTTGGAGTATGATGATTCTAACTTTCTAAACTTCAGACTGTTTCTTCTGATGCTAACACTTCAACTTGTAACATGATGATAGCAGTTGGTAAGTTGTGAGAATTGCTGATGATCTATCGAAAACATGCACGTTAATGTTGCTTTACATTTTTTCTCCTTTGGCTGCCATGCACTGATTCTTTTGTTTAACAGCACTGTGATGCTGTCTCACATTTTATAATAGGGAGTTTTGTTTGAGGAGTACCCACAAAACAAAGCTTTTGAGGATCAAAATTAATTAATGTTAATTAAAAAAGCTAAATGTAATAAATATTAAAGGTAGTTATTTTTTCTGGCTTGTGAATTTATTAACTACCATTGTTTCAACAGTATGATAATGCAATAATAAACAGTATGTTCTTTATAGGTATATGTCATCAATTCTTTTTTATTTAGATTAGTTGAAATAAGTTGATAAACTTTTTTCCCCCTTTGCATGTCACAGTATTGCTGAATGGGCTTTGTCTTCCTTTTGCCTTTTGCTTTTGTGTATTCATGCTGTATATATAATCCCTATGGAGAAAATCGATAAATTGGTTGTTAACATGAAGTCATTTGTGAAGTTGAATGTGGCTAGATACGTCTTTTCAGCATGTAGGAAGAATTTAATTAAAATTAAATTAAATTTTAAATTAAAGTAATAAATGGATGTTATCCAATATAATAAGCTATTCTCATAAGAAATTAACACTGTCTAGTAAACTGATTTTAGGTCTTGAGGCTAGGTTTTCTGGAAAATAATTGTATGACTACAAAATACAGGTAACTAAATTTAGAAGTTTTTAGATGCTTTTCTTAGGAGTGTAAAGTGCCACAATATAGAAAAAAAAAAATTCTTCTCCCAAATAAAAACAGCTAAAATTCATTATTTCTTGTAAAATAAACAACAGGATTAAAATTTGAGCTACATAGAAAAACACTGTCCATTATTAATTAGCTAAATTTGCAGTCCCTTTACAGTGTATGTGCTTCTTAAGGACATCCCATTATATTCATTTGCAGTCATTATTTTATTTGGAACTAGCTAGTAGTCAAAATAGTAATCTAAAGAGTAGTTTTCATATGAAATATGAAGAATAAGAAATATGTTACATATATTTTTCATCTGAATACTTTGACTGTTAAAGTGGCTAGGCAAGAGGGAAGTTGGATTCTAGCACTGTTAGGAGTAATGTAGAAAACAGTAATTGAATTATTTCATGGTGGAAAAATATTAACTTTTAGCCTGTTTATACATGAGAATTAGGGAATAAAGGTGGACAAACAATCAATTTTCTAGACCTTGCTATATTTACTGTGAAGTCAGTAACTGTGCTGTAGTTAGAAGAATGGCAGACTGATTTGAAACCAACTTGCTGAAGTGCAGCACATGTATTTATCTGCTCTATTCTGGGAGTAATAAAATTATTGCATGCTAGTTTTGTTCTGCAAGTAAAGACTTATTTACACAGCTTAATTTAATCCTTCAGAAAGGAGTGGAAATCTCGTTAGAAAGAAAATAAAATTATGCATTGGAGTTTATTGTCATCAGCGTGCTTAACTTCCAACTACAATGTGGAATTTTATAGAAGGTAGGATGTTCAACTTAGATTTATTTCCTCTTAATGCAGTTTAAATTAAAAACTCTTAATGGAGTTTAAATTGCTACTTTCTCTTGTATGCTTTTTGGGTGAATGATAACAGGACAGGGAGTCTCATGTTTGGCATGTTTTAAGCTTATATTATGTAAAACATGTTATACATATATCTTTACTTTTCTAGTGTGGGAATTGTACATAGAACACAATAACAGAACTTGCTCTAAACGGCAGAAAGGATTACAGAAAAAAAAAAGAATGAGAAAATTATGTAGATCAGGTAAGACTTTTTTTATCTTTTGGGTCTTCAGATATTTTATGTTGACTGACAAATTGGGTGGTCTTTCTCATGTTATCTGACATGTTAGGAATACATTCAGCTCTGTGAGAAATTTTTTAACATATTGAATAAGTAACAGTCAAAATGTATGAGTACTTTCCTAAGTGATCCTCTGCATAAATATTTTTGCTCTCTTGATATACATATATATCAATTTTATCATATATACAATTTTAATAAGTAGGTATTTGTTATTGTGCCCTGAGAGATCAGAGTTGGGCCATTAGACTCTATTATTAGATGCTCTTGTGAGACCCCACTTGGAGTACTGTGTGCAGTTTTTGTGTCCGCAGCATAAGAAGGACATGGAGCTGTTGGAGCAAGTCCAAAGGAGGGCCACGAGGATGATAAGGGGGCTCGAGCACCTCCCATGTGAAGACAGGCTGAGAAAGTTGGGGCTGTTCAGCCTGGAGAAGAGAAGACTGTGTGGAGACCTCATAGCAGCCTTCCATAGGCCCCTTCCCATCTGAAGGGGGCCTACAAGGGTGCTGAAGAGGGACTCTTCATTAGGGATTGTAGCAATAGGAAAAGGGGTAACGGGTTCAAACTTAAACAGGAGAAGTTTAGGTTAGATATAAGGAAGAAGTTCTTTACTGTGAGGGTGGTGAGGCAGTGGAACAGGTTGCCCAAGGATGTTGTGAAAGGTCCATCCCTGGCAGTGTTCAAGGCCAGGTTGAATGGAGTCTTGGGTAACATGGTTTAGTGTGTGGTGTCCCTGCCCATGCCCGGGGGATTGGAGCTAGATGAGCTTAAGGTCCTTTCCAACCCTAACTATTCTGTGATTCTATGATTCTATGAATTCAAGTCAGGGACTTCCACATCCCATGTTTAGTGTCCAAAATTCTTGAAAATTATATGAAATCATGAAGTCACCCCTCTCAGCAGACAGAAATTCACTAGTTCAAATGGCTGTGACTAATTTGACTAATGCTTATTATGAGGTCTCCACGCAGCCTTCTCTTCTCCAGGCTGAACAGCCCCAACTTTCTCATAGGAAGATGCAGAATGGAAATATTACTGATTGATGGATTTTATTCAGCTTCAAAGGACATCATGGTAGTTTATAATGACAGTAAGGAAAACAAAACCAGCATGCATTATCTGCTAGAAAAGCTGCTTTTGCGGTGCAGTTTTTATAGTAGTCTGCTTTAATGTGTGATAAATAATGACAGCTGTACATTTAAGACATAACCATTGATGCCTAGCTATATATCACTTGAACAGTAGTCCTACTATGAAGTGTACTAGATGCAGAATAGCCACATTTTAACTGTATATGTCAGAACCAATGCCATAATTAACTTTTTAACCCAAAATTGGTTGTTGAAAATATTCAGCACCTATAATCTTGCTGACTTCCTAGGAATTGGTGATTGTGATGTCTCTAGGCCTCTTTGTTGGTAGGTAGGTGTTTAAATGTGTTGATGTCTTCAGGTGGCTTGTCCTACTTTCCCGTTATAAAATGGTTCTTTTTTTTCCAGATCAATAACAGAAAAAGGTGTTTTTTTTAAATGCCAAAGGGAGAAGTTTTAAGAGAGAATGATTTGCCGCAATCATAGATTTATTTCCATGCAAGTCCAGGAAGTTATGCCTATGCTCATAAGAAATAAAAGTGCATATGCATCTTAAGGGACTAAAAAATAAAATTTCTTTGAGCATTATTACATTTTTTAATTCATTTTGCTCACTGCTTAGTGGTGCAAATATGTCTGGTTACAAACACAATGAATGAAGATCACTTACAACCTCCAAATGAGTACTAAGTCTAAAAAGTGGTTTCTAAAAGATGTGAAAAGAACTACCTTGTAACCAGAATGAACCTTAAATGAACCTTCATTAAGAATATTAAGTCAGCTCCTAATAGACACAGGTATTGATCTAATTAACACAAAATGCATAGCTGAACAGAAAGGTCCAATAGAATAAATCCCTTCTTGTTGACGCAGTGTTGGCACAGAATTTAGGCAGTGTCAAAATTCTCAATATCTCTGGTCTGTTTTCCCACCCCCACTGACAAATACTCTCATTTATGGTCAAATCAACTGGGAATGCCTTCAACATGCATAGGGAACACTGTGCTTTGATCACAAACAGTAATTTAGCAGAAAAAAAATATAAAAATACAGCTTTTAGGTTTCCTTATAATTTGCAAACAAGTAAAATGTGTTAATATTTACATTTTAATATTTTATATACTCAACATCTTCTTAGTAACTGAAGCTCTGGCAGTCCAGTAATATTACTAAAAGCCAAACCATTCTATGATTATATGTCAGTCTCCTTTGTCAGTAACTCAGAGGTAGCTCAAGAGTTTTAAAAGTAAAAGATCTTGTTAAGGTGAACAGGAGTCAAGCTTTTTCTAACTTATGCAGATGCGATCAGGAATTTTGAGCAGTTTGGCCAAAGGAAATTAAAAAAAGTAGGTGTATTTGCATCTTTGCATTTTACAGGTTTCATTGTACTTCATTAACTTAAACCTGTTGTGATGATTACATTAAACAGCAACCTGGACTGCAGTAGTTTAATCAAAGTTAAGATAAAAAGGGTCACTCTGGGCACAGACTAAATGGTAAATAGGGAGGAAATTTCTGATAAAAGAAAAAAAAAAAAGAACAAAACAATTTAAACATGTATCTTGAAGTAGGTATATACAAGATTATATTACCAAGTCTTCTTTTGATGGAGCCATGGAGAGTCTAGTTTTAGAGCATACATTTACATTTTTCACCTCAGTAAGTTGTATAATTAGAGCAGTAGGCTAGCTGAGGTATTTCAAGTTTTACTAAGTCTGGTTTTGTTAGATGAACAGGAAAATCAAATGCAAGTGCCACCAATTGTATATCATTTCAGAACAGCCTTAAGATTTTCATGAATTCATGTTTTATTCTTCTTATTTTTGAAACCATTTGCCAGCTCTTGAGAGAAAATGAATGTAAATTATATTTTTTCCTTCACTCTAAATATAAAAAAGGAGAAAATGGCTAGATTTTTCCACTAGTTCTGCTAAAAGGAACATTTGACCAAACAGCTTATTCATTTCTCAGCCGATATGCATTTTATTAATCTGTTAGCCATTGTAAAGACTAGAAGACTGTAATATACTACTTATAATGTACTACTACACTCCTGTTCATATGATCGGTGACTTTGTATATTCTTACAAGGCAGGAGATTAAACAGCATTATTTTTTAAAAAATATGTTTTAAAACTGTTACTTTTGTCATAATAACAATGTGAAATATGCTTTTAGTGGTTTTTTTTTTTTGACTCTTACCTTCCTAGTTTTCCCATTTTATATTGAGTTTCAGAAGAGTAATTTACAGGTGGAAAATACTTGAAAGCTGTAGGTACTAACACTGCAAAGTACATAGGTTTTATATACCCACCCACCCACATGCACGCATATATATATATGTACACTCTAGAATACAGTGTACAGGAGACACCCACAGACATGTGGAGTGTGTATAGAATTCTGTAATTTATATGAAAATAAGACCAAAATGGTTTTCAGGTGATTCACAAACCTAATTCCAAAGTCTGTAAGCCTGTAAAATGCTTTCAGTGATTTGGGGAATTATTATTTACAACAGAAAGTGATTCCTGCTCTTACCCCAAATGAGGCTTCCTCAGAAAAATGTATTGTGAAAATCCTGAAGCCTTTTCAATATAAACAGATAAGACACCCCCCCCCCCCCGTTTTACTCAAACCTATGTATGTACTGAGAAAAAAGAAGTATAAAACACTGTGGCAGTGTATGATAATGAGCATCTCTTGTTCTGTCACACCACCTACATTTCTGATTATTTGTTCCAAAAAGTTTCAAGGACAACCATTTCAACTGTATGTTCCAATTAGGTAGTGTACTCGTGCATGCATTATTTTTTAATTTGTGTCCAGAATTAATAGTTTAAAAAAAAAAAAAAATCACATGCCAGTTTACAGAAAAGTACTTTAAAATTAATATAAAAGAACAAAAAACATAAATAAGGAGATTCTTGGGGGATTTGCTGTATTGCAGTCACAAAATTACATTTTCTTAGGGACACATTTTATAGCTTTATTTTGTTACCCTTTTCTGCCTTTTTGTAGATATTTCCTCAAAGTTGTATATGCTCAATATTACCAGAATTTTCACCGAGAATAAGTTTTCAATGACCTGCAGTGTAGATGCAGGTTTTCACCAATCAGTTTCATCTTCATTACATTGTATAGTTAGCATGGATTTGCCAGCTTTCATCTTCGATTCCTAGTACTGATCAAGATCCTGCTTACATAAAAGTAATGCTATCCAGGGTGATGTAATTCCAGCCTTTAGTGAATATGTTGACACTTTGATTTCTATCAAGGAAATAAAAAGATACAAAGTTTTCACTATTTCTGTGCATACTTTTGGCCATTCCACCATTCCACATTGCTGATGTACAATAGTGATAATAATTATGATAGCACATTTGCAATCATTTTAATTTACTCATAGCTAGACATTACTATCCATAAAGAAAACTTTTATGTCTAATGAAGTCAGTTTGTTTACTCCCCTTTAGCAAACCTCGTTTCAATCTCATTTGAAAGTTAAGAATGTTCTTTCCATTGTTTTAGGGAAAATGGGAAAACATGTTTAAAATAAATATTAATTGTAGAATTCAATTCTAAAAATGTCGATTCTTCAGTCTTCGCTACATTTCAGAATAAATAGTATCATACCTACAAAACAACACATCTTCATGGATAACATTAAAGGATGATAATTCCTTAACATAGAGTATGAAATACAGCTGCATATATATAAATATTTATGTATAGCTGATTCAGGTGTATAAATGAAACCAGCAGATTTGCTCTTAGTATATGAAGATTTTCACTGAATATATTAACTATCTAATGACAATCTCAATAAAATTATGGTTACATAATTCTACTCTTTTTTCTGTCAAGTGAGTTGGTGGCCAGCCTTTCTATCTTGCTGAGAAGTGCCTTCATCTAGTGTATGTGAGGTATTTTTGTAGTTAATTAAATTGAGATAAAATAATAAATTTCCTGAAGCCCAACTGTCTAAAATACAACTTACAGCACATTAGTACAGTAGTGTATGGAAGCTTACATTACACCTGTTTTTCTATAGATGTTTTGTAAATAAAGTGATTCAGTCTCCGCTTTAAACCTAGATATTGTAAGGATCATTTTATCTCTGCCACTAGTAAGCACATGAATACAACTCATATAAAAACATTAAGATGCTGACATAGTATTAATTGTGTATTTCAGACTATATCCAGTAAGAAAATTAATTGTCAATAAAACACTAGACTTTCTGTCTTTACAGCTATCCTAATATACTGAAAAATTCAGAACAGAATTTCCAAGGCTTTTTTTCTGAACTGTTAAAATTGCTTTGAGTCACCTCCTGGGGTGATGCCGAATCAGTGTGAGTGCTGTAAATAGATCAGTTATTTTTGCTGCATGTTGAAAATGCAGAATGTGTCTTCTGTTTGATTCATAATTCGTATAGTTCATGAAAAGGAGGAGGGTGAGATTCAAATTTCCTCTCTTGTTCTCATGGATATACTGAACTTGGGTAGGCTTTGAAGATTACTCATCTGTTAACTGATTTGAACTTTCCAAGGGAAGTAGAAAATATAGGAGAGGGAACCTTCAAGTTTCTCATTCAGACAAATACTAGTCAGTGGGACCTCTGGTATACCTACCAGTTTCCACTGAATTGGTTGGTAGGTGCCTTACGCAGCTCACCTCCTGAGTATTTACATTAATAAGCATATCCTACCACTTAAATCCACCTCTTCCTTCACATTAGAATCACAGAAACGTAGGATAGTTTAGGCTGGAAGGGAACTTTAAGACACTATTCGGAGCAGAGCTAAGGTCAATGTTTGATTAAGTAGCTCAGAGTCTTTCCCAGTAAAGTTTTAGTGTCTCCATGGGTGGAGGTGCAGAGCCTCTCAGGCACCTGGTTCATTTCATGCATAAGGACCCTAATGGGAGTATTTTATTTCATTTTTTCTAGTCAGAATTTTCCTTGGTCTTGAGCTGCAGAAGCTGAATTTCTGGATATTACTTTCAAGTTGCTTTCCTGAATTTTAAGTAAAGATGATGAGAGTGGCTTTTCAGATCTCGTAAAATGTGAGATTGTTCCTTATTTCAATCAGTATTCTTGCAGTATTTGCTTCTTAGATATTATCCTGCATTTTTCAGATATTATTTGACATGCTCGATTGACACCAAAAATATTGTTTCTTATCTTGGTATGTTCTAGTTAATGTTGTTTCTTTAAATCGTATCTCTGAGACTCATCACCTGTCATGTAATACACTAGTGACAATTTTACACTGATCATAAAATAAATTCTGAGGGCAAGAACACACATGCGTACAAGAGAAAACCAAAATTATATATGAAAGAACACACATGTTATGCTAATGCAATCATTCTAGTAATTGTTGTCTGTAGAGAAGTAAGCTTGTACATCAGACAGGAGTAAGTTCTGAGAGAAATAACTGAGAGCTATATCTAGTTGTAAAAGATCTAATTAATACACTGGAAAATGAAAAAGAATGAATGTGAGTGCTGTACTTATGATCCAGGAAGACATCTGTATTTCTTCAGTTTATTTTTTACTGATGTTTGCTTATCAGAAATAATGTTGGCCAAGCCTGAACCTTAGAAGGTTGTAAATTGGTACAAACATAATAACTCTGTAGATGTAGGCTGTCTCTTTTACACTAATTCCAGATGTCTTAGAAGCTGATTTTCCACTTTTCTAACTACCTCTGTGCCATTCCAGTTAGAATCAGAGGGTCCTGAGCTTTCCGTAACACATAAGCCAGTACAGGCAGGAGCATTCCTAGTCAAAGGAGCTAAATTGGCTTTTTTTTTTTTTTTTTTTTCAGAAGGTGCTACCTCAACCGATTTGTCTTGTCAACAAGTATAGAGCCTTTATGAGTACAAAAGCGCTGAGAATGAAAAACAAGAGACTTGTTGCCAAAGAAAGCCAGAGACACTTAAAGAGATTAAAGTGAAATGCGAGGGTTTTCTTCATCTGGATTTTTAACATTTCAGTCGTATACCTTCCATAATACATAGCACACTGACCAGTGGGGAAAAGATAATGCAGCACAATATTGCATGTTCTGTCTAATGTTCTGAATCCTACTTACTGGTGAGAACAGGGATTTGAACTACAGCTCATGTCGGTCAATCCACTGGCAACCTAAGGAATGTGTTGTATTGGTTTAGGAGCTGCACTTATTTAGGTCAAACTGATTAAAAAAGAAGATACTTTAATGTCATGATGACAATGATGAAGTTTTGGAAAAATCAAGGTTTTATTTTTAGAACCTGTGCATCATTCTGACAGGAAATAATAGGAAAAAGAAATATTTTATAGTAACTGGACTTTAATGAAAATTAAGGGAAAAGAAAATTAATTAAAAACATATTATCAGAAAGTATTATATTGCCCTGCAAGTAAGAAGCATGCCTTCTAATTAAACATTATTAAAACCTAAACAGGAGATTATGTTCTGTAACAATTAAGTTTATTTACAGTCCTCACTGATTAAACTGTGCTGAAACTCTATGGAAAGTGTATTGCCAGCACTTTTCTTCAATAATGGGTGAGCTCAAAAAACTTTTCTAGTGCCCAGATCACAGTTGTATAATTGTCTGGATGAGAAGCGTTTGCAAGTAATTCTTAGAACCTTGACCTTCGTCTGTTTCAAGGGAGGCAGTCCATACAAAGCTAAGTGTTTCTGATGGGTTATAGCTTCCATATAAACAAACAAACAACAAAGTTGATTATCTTCATTTCTTTATGGCAACTTCAAGGTGGTTACTCTTCCTAATGCTGAAAATTGGCTTCGGCTGGCTTTGAGACACTTGAGTCATTGCTGAAATTGTGTATTTCTCCACAGAATGTACAGGAGCCCTTAAAACTCCTCTGTTTTCCTTTAGTCATTATTGGTCTCAGTATCAGGCATCCCCTACATATAAAAGTACAACATATGTTGTACTTTTATAAACTGATGGATCTGTTTCTGTACCTCTACCTGAAAGTGGATTACATGTATGAGATATCATATGGAAAGGAGATACCATATTTGATGTCTTGGATTTTTTTGTATCCAACCGCTCTGCTGTGGGCAGAGACATCTTTCACTAAATCAGGTTGCTCAAAGCCCTGCCCAGCTTGACCTTGAACACCTCCAGGGATGGGGCATCCACAACTACTTTGGGCAATCCTTGGCTTCCTCCTCAAAAATCTTACATATTTGATGAAAGATTTTAACTGAACTGACAAATGCAGAGAAGAACGTGAGCATAGTTATGTGATACCTATGTGTAGTTCTCTCACCTTCCTTTGGAGAAAGATGACTTCTGATCTGGAAGGAGAAGTTTTGTGTGTGTGTATATGCACTCATTCACACATCACATATATATTGCTTTCTCTGGATATTTTGAAGCCTGCTTTTTAAAGGTCTGGTTTGAAAAATAGGTGAAACATGGCACATGCTTTTTTTTCTGAAGAATTGAAATGGGAGAGGTCAGTATTTTTTGCTAGTTTAATTTGATTTGAAACTGAACAGGAAAGGGGAAGAAAAGATTTTATTTCTTCGCTTTTTGCAAGAAGTCAGAACTGAGCAATTCTGAGAGGGTAGGGAGTTTGCATACTCGTACTCTGGTGTTTTTCTTGTCTAGCTAATGTTTGCGTCTTTAAGGATGAGAATCTCCAAATCAGGTTTATGCAACTGCATTTTGTTAGTTGTAGTTAATGACTCAGTTATTTTTATTTTAAATTGCGTTTCAAATTAATTTGGTTTAAAGCTTATGGGAGAGAACCTCAGAAATTATCGCTGTGTACATTAAAATCAGAAGGTGGATTTTTAATTTTTTATTATTTTTATTTTCTAATATCCCTCGTAATAGCATTTGACTATTGTGAAGAAATTCAACAGATGTTTTCTCACCTCTTATCTAGTGGTAGAACCTGATAGCAGATATTAGACTGTCAGCACATCTCTAAATCTACTTTGATGCAGGCTGGCAGAAGCAATAGGTACTGCAGAACTAATCTTTCCAGTAACATATGTCTCCTAGAAAGAGACAGGACTGTATGTATTAAAAATAGCTTGACTGAAGGAAAAAATATATTGACTAGGATTTTCTTATCTGATATTTACTTTTATGTACTGGCAGCCTTCTGTCTTTCTGTCTTCTCTGGTCCCATGAGGAATAAAAAGAGGCCTGTGCTCTAGCAGATCTACTTCTATATTTGTTTCTTTATTTTTCATTTTTTTGTTAATAGCGTGAGTACTGTCTTTTGAACTGGGAAGAAAATCTTGGGGTTTGCTTTCCTCTTCCAGTTTTTCAGATCAGGAAGTAAGCTATACCTACTTTTGAAACAATCACACTTCTTTCTACCTCACTGTTAACTAGTATCCACCTCCAGAGTAATATGGTCAATAGTTCTGTAGAATAAATATTTGATTTACTGCACATGTTCCTTTTAATAAGCCTATAAAATATGCAGTCTAGCTTTCAGATACTGTCATATTAATTGATTTTTGTCTCATTTATTAATATGAATAAAAATCTATTTGAGATTATATTTTCAAATAGGAAAGACTTGCTTATATATATGCAGAGGAGGAATTTCCTGGATCAGAGTTTTTATTGTAGTACCAAATTAAATATAAACATAAAATATTAATTTAAATGTAATTATGGAGACAAGTGATTTTTTTTATTATTAGGAGGACAGCACATTACTGTTTAGGAGTCATCCATTCAGTTATGTTGTTGAAGTGATGTAAATTGTAGGCAGGATGTTCTTGTATGAATGCATCAAGACCAGATTGCCTGAACTGTCTGAATGGGAAGGCATCTGTCTCCTTGATAGTACTTGATGGTATACCCAGGTTCTTAGCTCTTGAAAGACTGGGACTCATACATAGCAGGCAGACTGCTGTCTGCCCTTTCCCTGCAACTCTGCCTGTGCTTCCCCCAAGGTTCATTGAGCCTGACTGTATTTCTCTTTTTGTCGGATGGCTCTCACCTGCTCCAGGTATACCCTCAGTTGTACAGCTGAGATTCCTATTTCTATTAGAGCAGAAAATATATTAAAGACATAAAACTGTCACTCCTTAAAAATTACTTCCAGAATGTCTTTAATCACATTTGTGCTTTCTCATTTATTATTTGTGCTGTAAATGTTGTTGCTGGTGCAGTAGCTGCTGTTCCTGCTTTTCTTGCTCTGAAGCAATATAATGGACTTAAACAACAGGCTACTCCAGTTCAGTGATCACATTAATTCAACCTCTAAAAATGTCTGTGAAGTAGCAAAATATTATTCGCATATTTAGAGATGAGCACAAGAGAGATAAAGTGACTCGTCATACCATTTGAAGCAGGAAAGAAACCAAGCTCCTCTAATTTTTTTCTGGTTTTCTTTGGTTGGTATTTAGCTTATCCATCCCACTTTATCCTGAAGGAATACTCCTATTTTAGAGCAAGTGCCTGTGTGGCACAGACACCTGCTGTTTAAGGTCTTTACCAGGTAAAATTACAGAGATAAGATTGTTTCTCCACTCATGGTTTCTCCAAAGTAGACTGCTTCTCCAAACTAGAAACCAAACTCAGAGGAAATGTAATCTCAGAGTTTAATACAAAATGTGCATTTTCCTTCATCTCTCTGCACCGCTATTTTAAGGAATAAGTTAAACATGTGGAAGAGCATGACTAATGTTTCAGGGTGAGTCTGGTTGAAAGTTGAGAATTAAAGTCAACCCATTCTCAACTCTTAGCTTATGAGTATAATTTTCTTAAAATGTCACCTTTTTACTGCAATCAGTGAAAGTGTCAGTGTAAGTGATATTCCAGACCTGTTCATAACACTGACATCACAGGTGAAAAACTTTCCTCTGCATCAGACAACCCTTCACTGGAATGTCAGAACAGGGTTAGATGCTCCTGACATATAGTATATACACAGTATACACAGCAGCTGCACGGTTTGCAAACTTCTGAAACTCCTTACCGTGTTAATGGAGGAAAGACCAGACCGTGAAAACCAGAGAGTTATCAGAGGAATTGAGTCCACCCTATTTTAAATGCTTCCCTTCTCTAATTTATGCTGAAATGAGGTACTGCCAGAAAGTGTTTTCCTCTTCCACTGGAAGTAGGTGGAGGTAGCAGGAGATGTCAAGCTCTTGCCCCTCTCCATTTAGACATCCTGAGACTGGGGTGAGCGACAGGGGTTGTGCTCACTTCTTTTTCATAATAACGTGGCAGCTGGAGCAGAATAACCTGACATGGAGACCTGTGCTTTGAATGCTACATAGCCCAAAGCAGACTGAATCCAAATTGCAGGGAAGTATGGAGGAGTGTTCTGGTTAAAAGCATTTCTGTCCTCTTTCTGAAGCTGAGGCAGGAAAGCAAATTCATGGGTCAGGAAGAGAACAAGCAGTTTGGATCCTGATTCTCACCTAACTCAGATGGAAAGAGAACAGATATTTGTGCTGCTTTTAGAAGGGCTTGTTTGTGTGTGTGGAGCTGTTTGGTTTACATCCACAGTAGTGTAATGCAAAATTTACCAGAAAGCTGGGTCTGAAGCTTCAGTTTTACCCTTCTCTTGGCTAATGAGCATGACTGAGGGCAGGACACAGCCCTGCCTTACCCTGAGGTGCCCCTTTGCTAACACATCTTTCACAGCAGCTGCTCCACTGGGGAGCTGCTGCAGCAGCAGGGTCCTGCCGCCAGCTGACCTCTCCCATGATGGAGAGGTACAAGGAGCTGATCATGGACATGCTATCTGATATTTATGAGAGGTTTTCAAGCTGCAGGTGTGCTCTGACAACAGGCAGCACATGGTTGGCTTTGCACAGGATCAGCCTAAAATCACATGGTAATTCTTGAAGCTTACCTTACCTGCCCAGAATAACATCCTGGCTTAAATCTTAGCCAGCAAGATACAGAACATGAGGAGCCACTTGCCATCAGCGTGTCTCAGCTGTGGGACCAGCTGACTTGGTTGGGCCAGAATTGCTGCAATATCATAGTCATCATCAGCCTGCTGTGTTTTACCACTCAAGAACCTGTTCCAATGGTATCATCAGTCCTGGAAGCTGTACAATACTGGATGCAAAGCTCTGGGAGAGGAGTCCCAAGTTGGAGCTGAGAGACATGGGGAAGCTTCAGCAGCTGTCCAGTGCTAGTTCACTGTGCTTTGATAGTGTGTTAGGGATGCCAGAATTCACTAAATCACAATTTCCTGGAAATGGGAGATGGAGGAAGAATAACCATGGTTGGGAGGGCAGAAATTATGTCCAAGATTCCTGGGAGAAAAGGTAGAGAAAACTGAAGAGTGCAGGTTTGATCATTGTGTCTACAACTTACATGGGTTTTAGAAAATAAGAGGTCTAGGCATCAGGATAGGATCAGACAGTGTCATGAAGATTTTACCTACACAAACTCTCTTAGCAATACTCTTTGGTAGTATGCTGAGAATACTGAGAAAGTTTAGGATAGGTTAAGTCCTTTATCCTCTGAACGCTATATTTTATGATGAAGTTCAATGATTACACCAAAAACTTCCTGGACACTGTTCAGTTACAGTTTGTGAATGAAGCAGATTTTAGGGATTTGAACATGGGAGGTGGATAGGGGTTTTTCACCTAAAGGACTTCTCTAACATGGAATGTCATACGCAAGTCATTTAGCTTGGATGTTTTCACTTGCTTCTCTGAGAGAAGAATTATTAGTTGAGCTTTACAACCTCAGTGAATATATAGGATTTTATAAAATAATTTGAGTAATTGAGTTTGTAAAATTTTAGAGTATTTCAAATTTATTTGCTGTTATTTAATTAATGTAAAAAACAAATATCGATCTAATAGTATGCAAGTACTTTATAACAAAAATGAGTTGTACATTGAGATAGTTGAAAAGTATCCGTTTTGATACATAAATTATATACTTCATGGAGTTATATTTTTTAAAAGAATACTTCATATGCATGAATGCAGTTGGGAATCAATCTATTTAGCAATCTAGCAGAGATACATCGTCATCCTCCTTACTAAGTTGTTTCTCATAACCCTGCAGTAGCAAAACTGAATGCAATATTGAGGCATGTCTATAAAATCACATAATGGAGTAAGGCAAATTTCTTATATTTAAGTGTCTTTTTTTCAAGTCAGTTATTAAAAGCACTAGTTTGTGAGTCTGAAAAATTATTAATTTCTGATATTCACGGTTTTCAAGCTGTCTCTTCAGAACATAAGTACTAGTGTTTGCACAAAGCCCTTCTGACCTCATTATTTAGGCTACACTGAAAAATCTGGTTCTCCTGCTTCTTGGTCCCTCCTCTCCTTTCAGGAAGCTTTAGAGCATGTAAAAGGAACACTTTTATGGGTATTTTTTGGCTCAACTCATGCAGCAATATATTATTAGCTTAGTGTAACTCTCGAAATTTTATGAGGCTTCACAGAGTAGCTGAAGTGAACATAGGTTTTATGTTCCATACCTAACAGATCATGCAAGTTTCTGTCATTATCAGTTAGGATGTGCTTGATCAAGTTCAGACAGTTCACAAATGATGGGGTTTTTTTTCTTCGCTGTGTGATACATCTGAAAGTCAATATATTATTAGGGGGACTGGTTCACACTCTCAAAATACGGAGTTATTGTTCGTAAAGCTAGATCTAGTTAAAAAGTAGCAAAAATTGTGTTTTCTTAAATTCACTCGCATCTGAGCAGCTGTTTCATGTGTGTATATATGTGATCTCCCTGTTTGACTGCTGTGGATCAATACATCCCCTTTCAAAGAGCAATGATTTTTTTTATTTATTTATAGGAATGAAATCCTCCTAGAAAATCTTTCTATCAACAAAAACTCTGCTCATTGAAATGGTATTTGGCAAAGAGATTTTTACTGTAACTGCATACATTTCTGTACTGTGTTTCTTTGTGAACAAAAGTATTAGTGTGCCAAAGAATAATCTCTCCCATTCTTCTGTTCTGTATCTTCTGTTCCTCTATAAAAAGTATAAAAAAAGACACACAGTTATCTGTTAGGATTAATCCAGCCACTGAATGTAGAAAAAGTAACAGAATTTTAAAAGTAGAGGGCTGGAGCACCTCTCCTGTGAAGAAAGGATGAGAAACTTGGGCTTGTTCAGCCTGTAGAAGAGAAGGCTCAGGGGAGACCTTAGAGCAGCCTTCCAGTAATGTCTTTAAATTAGAAGAGGGTAGGTTTAGATTAGATATTATGAAGAAGTTCTTTACTGAAAGGGTGGTGAGGCACTGGAACAAGTTGTCCAGAGAAGTTGTGGCTGCCCCATCCTTGGAAGCGTTCAAGGCCAGGTTGGATGGGGCCTTGAGCAAATTAAGTGGAAGGTGTCCCTGCCTGTGGCAGGGGAGTTGGAACTAGATGATCTTTAAGGTCCCTTCCAACACAACCCATTCTATGATTCCATTAAATATTTTAGATGTATATGAAATATAGATAGCTTAATGGCTTCTCTGGAAGATTTAACATATGGACAATGA
Source organism: Strigops habroptila (assembly GCF_004027225.2). NCBI lineage: Eukaryota > Metazoa > Chordata > Aves > Psittaciformes > Psittacidae > Strigops > Strigops habroptila. Next base: position 35,742,540 of record NC_044283.2, on the reverse strand, counting down.
AGAAGATTATAGCAATATTAAATTTAGTCTTGTTAGAGAATTTATAACCCCAGTTTTGAAATGCCATGCAGGTGCTCTTCGCGGGACTACTACCAGCATAATTATGTAAAGAATCAATAGAATGTGGCTGAAACCAGTTCTCAGTTTTCAGTTTATAGGTATTTTCACTCAGGGCAAAGGCCTGCTTCCTAAGAAGGAATAAACCATGAATCAAGTACCAACTGTACTTATTCTTGGTGAAAAAATATTTACAAGACAAACATAAGAAATAAAGAGAATGTAAAACTATTATAAAGAGAAAGATAAAATCTTACACCAAAATTCTAAATACAGAGGTTAAAAATTACATAAAACTAATTTTCCATGTAAAAACCCAAAGGCAGGCAGGTGCAGTTATGTTAGTTTCAGTGATAAAAACCATTTCTTTGGTTTTTATTCTTTTAATGATGTGTTTAGCATACAACTGTTTCTCAGAAAGACTCAGTATGTTTTAAAATAGTTATTTCACTTTTCTGAGAGAACACTGCTGATGGCAATAAGCATATGAAACCATTAAGGCAGCACTATGTGTTGGTTGTTTTTTTTCCCCAATCTTGCTCCATTATGTGTTTCTGAAGTCGTATTTCAGTTTTCCTACGAAAAGTATGGTAGTACGATGATTTGAGTCTACCAAAGAAATTACTTTAAGTTACTGTCTTTGAGTCTGGAGGAAATAAATCTATGGCCAAGAGCCTCCATGCTTTATATCTACATTATGGTTTCCACCTCCTTTAGCCAAGTTTGCCATTGTTCCAAGGCTGATATACCTGCTAATGCCTAAGTATCATCATTTGAAAACTGAACTGGTGGTATGTTTCTCCTTCGTTCTTAAAAAGATTTTGTGCTTGGAATTTAACCAGAAATCACACTGTAATATGACAGCATGAATAACTGCAAAATAAACACGTACAAGTTAGTGTACAGAAAAAGAATGAAAGCACTGAATAAAAAAATCTACCATTTAAATATATAGTATTCCCAATATGAAGTGTTAATGTATCCATTAATAAATTCCCTTTTTAAAAGGTTAGTAACAGACAAACAAAAACCAAAATCCTGTGGTGAACCTGATTGCAAAATCTGAGATAAGATTTCTGAAGCAATGTGCAATATTAGTATGTTGAGAGGAAGCTGTAAATTTGTCCTGCAGTAATTATGCAATATTTATTATTCTGTTCCTACCACACAGAGTACAGTGTCCAAAAGGTGGATTCAGTTGTTGAATTTCAGCAGGATCCATCTTCAGTGTCTCTCACCTTTCCTAAACTAATAGAAGCACTGCTTAATTGAACATGTTTGTTTTCAGAGAGGCTCCTAAAGGCTTATTTACTAAATCTTTCCTTTCTTAGCTGCATCTTTAGGCTTCTTCTCTAGTTTTAGGGAATAACACATGTTCTTCCTCCTGGGCTTCTCCAGTTGAGTATGAGTGGGCGCAAAGTTCTGTAGAAATGTTTTGCACAGTCCTAACGCCACAGTATAGTGGGGGTAGAGGCTGAAAAAGGAAAGCAAGTGGAAAACAGGAGCTCAACTGACAGAAATTCAGAAAGGTATTAGAAAGCAAGTCACATGATGCAGCAAAACACCCTTGGCACGTTTGCTTCTCACATCTGGCAAGTATGGTACTTTCAAAGCAGTTTTGCATCTTACCTGCTTTGACTAACACTGTATAACTTAAATGAGGCATGTTTTAAATAAGCATGCGCATCAACTTTTTTTATTTTTTTCTTTTTCTTAGAGCTACTGTCTTCAAAAGAGGCAGAGTGATATCACTAGAACATAGAAGAAGGAACCTTGAATCTAGTAATTGAGCTTAGAGTTTTCAAGAGGGAAACTTGTGCAAATGAAACAGGTCCTGATGTAATTGTTCTGTTTTTCATGAATCAGTGTTGGTGGTTTTTTTTGTTTGGTTGGTTGGTTGGTTTGGTTTGGTTTGGTTTTTTGTTTTTATTTTTTTCTTCACAAAAGTGTTTCTTGATTCATTGGTACCTTACACTGGCATTGTTTTTTTGGGTGATATCTAACCAGGGAATAAACTAATCCAGCCCAGTCCGGGCAAGTTGCAAGCTTTAGCAAACTACCCTTCTGTACATCCATCCTGCTTTATGGGACCCTGTCAGGACAGAATAGTTCATTCTTAGGGTTTGTTTTGTTCTAGAAGAAGTTGGGGGTTTTTTTAATGAAAATGGGGAAAGTGACAACTAGGGAATATTGAGTAATAAGCTGCTATTTGCATAGTAACATCTTAATTATAGGGAAGTGCAACTTTCAAAAGTGATATTAATTTCAATTATGTGCTCCACTTGATCCTCTTAAGACCCCATCACTTTGTTCACTCACTTATCACTATCATGAGGATAAAATTAGGTTGCCCTGTGTTGGAGACATAAGCGTACTATCCTAGTTTTGTGTGAGGCAATGTACACATACTGGAGGAGACCCACTGCCTCTTTGTCATGGAGTTAATAGGAGCAGCACTTTGTTCTCTGTTGGAAGTGGAGGTACTCAACCACGCAGCATGAATCACTGCTCAAACAGTTGTCTCCAGTTCCTTCTTATACTAAAGCAGTGGCTTGCACTATGTGTGTGTACACTAAGGTGTGACTTGCTCATAGTAGAGGAACTGTACAAGACAGGATGTTATGTACTAAGAGCAAGTTTTTCCTTGTTGCCTATTTTTATATGCCTATTGCTAGTAAATTATATATACACACACACACGTTATATATTAAACTTCTCTATGTTTAGTTTCCCTGAGGTTTAAATACGTAATAATACAATACAAATGAATTACTTTGATTGAAGGTAGAATTATTTTTTTTCAGTCCAGAGCTGGGTTTATACTAAACTTCAGCATAAATGACCTTCCCAAATGTATTAAATCTCTGAAGGACTGAAAGCAGAATTAATTGTGTCTTGGATATCTGACTACTTGCACGTCAATGACAAACATACCTAAGGCAAGTATATTGTGAAAAAGGAAACCTTTATGCCCTTCAGCCAAGGTACCCTCCACCACATGCATTTACATGAAGTAAAGCATCCCATGAGGCTTAGGAAACGTCCAAGATAAAAATCTTAGTTGTCCTGGCCAATATATTATTTCTGAGTAAAATAGGAATAAGTAGTTGAGATCTCTTAGTGGGTAACATGACCTCCCTTTTTTGCCTACATAATGAATTGGCAAGCCATATTTAACTTCATGAAGTATGCGGCAATGATGCAGTAAGCCCAAGGTAAAAATGAATTTTATTTTTTAAGATTATACGTTTCCTGGGCATTTTAACCAATACTGCAAAATAAAACAATGGTAAAAATTCATAACTTTAGTATTATTTTCCTTTACTAATATTTTAGCAAAGATAATTTTGTTGTAATAAATTATGGGTTTAAGAAGATCTCATTTACAGTTTTACACATAAATGATAATTTCATCTCCCAAATAAGCAGTTAAATAGATAGCTTTCTTATTAATAGCACAATGATACAACCAAATGATGGTTAATTTCTATTAGCTTTATAAATAGATAAGAAGTATATAGATGTGAAAGAAGCACTGATGTGGAAAATGTTAAAATAACAAATCTTATTAGAAGAAAGAATTTAGAAATAACTTATCAGAAAGGTAATGACCTCAATTAAATTTTATGTGAAATTATAATTGGCATTTTTAATAAAGGAATGCTATTGCAAATTACATATTTGATATAATATTTCAGGGCATCTTATTTCCTCTGGCTTGTATTTATATTAAATAAAAATCTTGGAGATAATCATGGGAGATTCATGATTTAGAGTTTTAGGAATCTGCTCAGATGAGAGGTTTAGAATAGCTTTCAGTACAAGAGAGAGGAAAGTGGGAAAGTTATCTGAAGGTGATCCTTTTGTTCTTTTGATCAGAAAGATGTTGATACTCAACATGGTGTGGTGCATGCTCTTGGATGTAGTCAAAATTGAACCATCTTCAGGATGTAGTCAAATAGAATCTTTTTTTTTTTTTTTAAAGACATCTGATTTGAGGCCAAAAAGTTCACTCTGTGTGAATGGTCTAAATAAATTCCTGAGAAAGTTCTAAAATTAACTACTTTTCATATTTTATGCACATGGATATAAGGAAAGTATAGTGTCTCTCATCATTCTGGTTATATGCTAGTTTCCAATTCCAAACTAATATTAGAATAGTAACTTCAAAGTAATTCTGCAAATAATATCAAGATGTACTTTGGGGAAGAGGAGGGGTTGTCTGTGGAATCCTCCAAAACATCACTCAATATAAGATTTTTAATTACTTGTATTGTCATATATTTTCATTAAAAATCAACCTAGGTACACTTAATGATACTAGAATAGTGCAGATTGCAAATCTGGGGAAAATATTACAAAGAGAAGAGTCATCTTAAACCATCTTGTTTAATGTTTTTCCTTTGCTTGTATAAAATAGTAGTGCGAAGGTTGCAGTTGTAGACATAACAGTAGGAGTGATGAGTTAAACTGGTACAAGGAAAAGCAACAACAAAAGTTAATAAAGAATATTGGCTTAGGGTGGCATTGCTAAAAATAAGACATAGTAATTGTGAGAAAAGTATCTAATAGAAATTCTAAGCAAAAAGAAGTGGTGTCTGTAGCATTTGCAAATAAGCAGCTGCTATCATTTGCAATCTGCCCCAATTACCTTCTGTTAATCTGGCACATCTTTAAAAGGAAATACTGTGCATAATTTTTCGTGGTTCAGATACTACAGACGTTTCTTCAGGCTCACCAAGAAAAGTCACTGTCACAAGTGACCTGTGTAATTGAATGTGAGTTATTTTAGAAACAGATTTCCACAGAGGGAAACAGAACTGTGGCCATGGGAATCCTCAGCATTTACTCCTTAAATTTTGAGCTGATACATAAATGAAAAAAGGCATAAACTGATACTGTTGAAAAAGAAATGGTTGTTCTTGTATGGAAAGTCTATCATTTAGTTTGTATGTAGACATGTTTCTGATACGCTTGGGATTTACTGTAACCTAAAGACTAAATTCTGATATAGTTTTGAAGATGAAATGGTTTATGGATAAAGAACAGAGTACTGCAACATCGAAGTGCATTTTAACAGACCACTCTTGGGAAGAGCTGCTTTGCAGATAAGGTGACATTTGGACATGTAAGACAAAATCAGCCTAAAACTCCTATGTCTTGCCTAGCTTTGGAGATGATACCTAAATTGATCTTACATCTAGATTTTGGACTACAGGTTTTAATTAATCTAAATTGAAGATCCTTGTGAACCTTTAGGCTAATGCTTAGCTCTTATAAACCAGACTTGTGGTCCAGTATGAGGCTAAGAGCTGCCTAACTGTAGAGTGACTTTATGCATGAAACAAAGTCATAAAAGAGTCAGTTGCAGCAACGATAAAATTTATACCAGCTGATCTTGCAGTTGAGTATTCAGTTGGTTCATCTTTTTCTTTTTTTTTTCTCCCCCCTGCGCCCCCAGATAATAATTATATTTATTTCCTTTACAGGAAAAAAGAAAATAAAATCACATTTCTCAAAACATCGATGAAGGGATTAGGTTGTGTTAGTAATCCAGAGGTCTAAACTGATGACCACAGCCCACTACATTGTCCCAAGCCAGGACGGTTTCATAGTTTTACCGCAAGGGTTTAGTTTCTTCTTTTTTCAGGATTGTCCCTAGAGCGCCATTTCAAGTGTACATTTATTCTATACAGTGTGTGAGATTAAATGTAATCTTTTTACACACTGCATGTTTGACAGGCTTTTCTTTGTTGTATAAAATTTGCTGAACTTGTATGGAGCAAGCAATCTGTAGGAACTGGTGTTTCTAGAGGCAAGGAGTGGTTGAAGTTGCAGGAAACTGGGGTGAGTAGAGACACTTAGAAAGCTGGGGATTTTTTCAGTGAAACTTTTCTCATGTTTTATGCAAACTCACTCAGAACTCTGCTGAGGATTATCTTTTAAGCTGATATATGTTGTGCTGTTAATTCAAAGTATGCTTTGTTTTATCAGCAATTTTGCAAATTTAAAATACCTTACTGCAATATTTAGTGTATTTTTAAATTCTGAAAATAATTTTTCAATATATGACTAGGCAGGTGATCACTAGTAAGAGATGTATTTTATCCGTGTCAAGCAATGCTTTTCTACTTGATTTATAGTACTGCAAAATTCATTATTACATAGCATAAAATACCACAAAAGAAATAGTGGCAATATTCTAAGTAACACTTTGTGAAATTAATTCCTCTCCTACATCACCCCTTTTGTATTTTCGTACATTATTATTATTTTAAAAATACCTTAAATGTTATTTTAAATATGAAATTTATTATAAAAGCTATCTTCTAGTCCCATGATATTCTTGTGATGATGCATTCATGGTAACGTTCCCATGCTAGAAGAACTGAGGGATGAAAGCTTTTGGAAGGTACTCTTGGCCACTATCGCTACAGCCTACAACAGCCTGGCAAGAGTACTCCTAGCACTGAGGCTGTCATGAATTTGTCTTTGTCAGTGAAAGTACCACTTTCTACTAGCCCAGTAGGAGACTTATCAGATGGTTTTAGAGCTTAAAGCAAAACATACTGCTGTAAAAATTCTGACTGCCCAACAAAATCCTCACAGAAGCTCCTATAACTTAGAAGCCCTGAATCATCTAAATAATATCAAAAAATATTTCAAACCAAGAAAAGGCCAGAAATTGGAGGATGGAAATGTAAATCACTTATTATATTTGTCACCAGATTTCAGTTATAACTTCAAAAATTGGTGGGGGAGGAGTCTGTTATACAAGAACGGTAACATAATTGCACCTCTGTTTAAATGAATATAATCTGATTTCCAAGTGGCTAAACTGTAAGACCACAAGCTAAGTATTGTATTATGATAGCATAATTATATTATCTCTTAGAACAACATTGTAGCAGTGATAATACTACACTTCTAAAACAAATACAATTATTTCAAAATGCATAAACCTCTCTCTTTCACGCCGACATGAAAAGCCCTAAACTATTGACCTTTTCTTTAGTATCTGCAATAGACCTGAAGTAGCTTGTAAACTGGTTATTTCATGTCACCGGAGTACAGACTTTTTATTACACTGGTTCAACCAAAAAAGTGCAATAATACTGATATACCTGGTTTCTGATATACTGCCTCATTTAAATGAAATTCCTAAAGAAAGAAGGATTGTCACGATATGCTTATTTCACTAATACGTAATATGGAAATCACAACCTGGGAGGCATCTTCTAAGCAAAGGCTTTTGAAATAGTGTGCTGCTAATGGTCAAGACATCAACAAGTATGTGGTGCCAAATCATTGGCATGCTCCATGAAGTGTTTGGGTGATGTCCGTCCGTAGATGTTCTTCAGTATTCTCTTCAGTATTCAGTACTATTTTAATTTATTCTTTTTCTGTTCCTTCTAGTTACATGCTTAGGAAGTATGTTTGGGGAATTTTTATTTCATTTTTTTGTTGCTGAATACCCACACCACCCCTCCATTTGCAAAGGAACTCTGCTAGCAGGATATACACAATATCAAGCTAGGACTAATGAGTCTGTAGGATAAGCATCAATATCCTCGCCAACCCCCATGTGAGACCTTATGTCTATTGGTTTACTCAGACCAATTTTTGATGTTCTGCTCAGTACTTGTCTTGCAACTCTTTAAGTTTACTTCAGGATTTCATAACTTTATCAGAATTTTTCTTCTTGAATTTTTGGGCATCTATCCCTATGTCAACAGCCTAACTTCTGCTTGCAGTATTACTTTTCTTAACATTTGTGGCAGCTTTCTGTGGACTTTCTCAAAGTTCTTCAGCATAATTAAGCAATTTTCTCTGAGCTGAGGTTATTCAGCTGGACTGTATCAAAAAGACTTTGGATCAGACAGTGGAACCTCTCGGAGGAGAGTTAAAACTAAACATAAATGGACAGCAGTTTGGAGGGGGTAGAAGTAGGAATACTGGTAAAAACAAGAAGCAGAGTAATATTTTATAATAAATTTGATACAGTCATTATGTGAACTCCACCTAATTCTCAGCTGTAATTGAGAGCAGAACAAACGTAACTATTTTTGAGTGTCTTTGGCTTTATTTAACACAACAGTATGGAGACGACAGGGGACAGAACTTCATGTTCTTATTCTGTAAAAGTAAATGATAATTTTAGCTACCACAGAGGAGAAAACCAGAGAAACTCTTTCTCTTGTGCTGCTTAAGAATTTATAAAGAGAGAACAGAAAAAGTTCACCATGGGAAAGAACCACAAGCTCCACCTTTCGCTGTTGTTTTGTGATCTTTACGCTTGAAGCTTATTTTAGAACTTAGGCTTATGATAAGCCAAGCTAAACCACTCAGTTTTTCTACTGGGATTTGGCTTTCTGTTCATTGAGTCTTTTGCAAAAATATGTCTTGCTTTTGTCACTTTGCTTTTTATAATCTTGGCCAGTCTAAATCTAAGTTTTTTTGTCTATCACGGTCAAAAGCTATCTTCATGAATCACCTCTTGGTGCCAGTGATGATCACTTACTTTGCAGGTGACAAGAAATTGACTACTTTTTCAAAGTAGACATTTCATCAACAATTTATCCTCTGAAAATCTGGATCATTCTCAACACTTTGTGGAGTATATTCCAAAATGTGTAGATTCCATAGACAATGCATTAAGTTTTCTTTGTTCTTGAAATTGAAAAAGGCTTCCATTTTATAGAAATATTAACTTTAAAATAGCACACTTCTCGCTGCTACTTCATATACAATAGCCATACATTTAAAAGTAGGCCTACTTGTATAACTGTTTTTACTAAAGGTTTTATAATTTGATTAGATTTATAGGACTCAGTTAAGAGTAACAGTCATGCCAAATGTCATACTGAAGTTGTGTTGAAAGTAATCTCAGGTTTGGATAGGGCAGAGATGAGTGAGAAGACTTGATTAATTACACTGCATTATGGTGAAAAGCTATAAAAAAATTCATTTATAATATTGCTGTTTATGTTCCAATAAAATCTAAAAGGTTCACATTAAGATCATCGCCCCAGCACTAGACCTTGTACAATCAGAGAATAATAATCAGTGTTTGCTAAAGAAGCTCTCAGTCAAAACACATTAGAAAGTGTGGGAGGGAAAATATTTAAATCTCTGCTCTCATAATTATCTCTAGGATGATTGTTAAAGTATATTTCAGGTGCGAGAAAAGTCAGCTTGGTAAAGGTAAAGCATCATATTAACATTATTAATTTCTCACATCCTATATGAATGTATTCTTGGGCTGCTCTTAACAACTACTCTATTTTGTCTGCAACTCATAAGCGGTGGTCTGAGATCTGGTCTGTGGTTCTTATGACAATTTATGTTAGTGAATCAGTCAGGATAGAAAGGAGGTATTAAAGTATACCTTATGATGTTATCTGTCTTCGAAGTCTAACATAACTGTCATTAGATCTGTTGATAGACTCCCACTGTCAAATCTGTATCTGTAAATACAGTAAAAGAATTGCTAGTGCAAGTTTTTCTACTCTTATTATTGTGGCCCGGTTTTTCAAGGATTACTTAGAAGAATGACTTTGTGGTTTAGTTTTCATCCTTATTCTGCCCTGTCTATTCACTAAGGCTACTCATAAGGAAGAGATTTACTTATGCTTGCTCCTGGCCTTTCGGAACTTAAACTGAGATCATCATCAGCTCCTTTCATCTAAATTTCTGACCAACTGTTAGAAAATTGATTATTTTAGCAGGATGGGTTAGCATTGATGATGTCTATCCCTGCCACTGAAGGATAGTACTGAATAATCCTTCATACTAACTTAGATTTCTCCTGCTCTTGTCTTGTTTCACATTAAATGTGCTATGTGCATGTGCAGGCAAACACCAAATCCTAGAATGTTTAGTTTTTCAATGAGTAACTTCTTACATACTGTGGCTACTTTAAAATGTCTAAAGAAAATGAAACAAACCCCACAACCAAGAATTAAAAAGTGAAAATTAAAATTAATTTATAGGCCCTTATTTAGGGGTTGGGATTTCCCCACACCAAAAGCGAAACACCAAAACCAATCCTTTGTTTTTTGTTTTTTATAAGAGCAATGTTCAGAAAAGTTTTCACAACTTAATTAGCAGAAGATGCTGACTTACACAGAAACACCATATATATATATTTCTGCTTAAACACTGACATAAACCCATGGACTTGAATGAAGCTACTCACATAAAACTGTGTTCAATACTTTGATGAATGAGAACCATAGTACTGTTTTTGTTTCTGCTGTGCCCTAAAGCTGAGCTTAAATTTAGAAAGAAGATAAAAGAGTGTGAAAATAAAAAATGCTTTTCCTTAGTTGCTACAGAAACAGGAAAAACAGGAAATAATAGCTTATTGCTATTGTGTTTTCTCAAACAGAAGTAACATTAAGAGATCTGAAGTTGAAATGCTTTACTTGAAGCTATCAAAAATTCAGCTCTATCTTTTTCAGATATTATTGTCTTGCTTGACTGTGGCATCTTGAAGATGCCCTGGTGAAAATTAGTATGTTCCTTTGTGTTTAAAAAAAAAAAAAAAGCTTCAAACTTGCAATCCAATCAAAGCTTTTTCATATACCCTTGTTCTGAGTAAAAAAAACCCAAACAACCCACAACACAATTCACAAGAGATTGTTAACCTGGACATACGCAATTTCTGCATTATGATCTGCACAATGTTTTACAGAAGCCTACAGTTCTGAGTCAGATCTTGTTACAGATACTTTTTGTTTGGACTTTTTTTTTTTTTAGTTAGTTAGTTAGATGAGTAAATCCCATCTTCTCAGCTCTCATCATAGTTTTCCACATGTTAGTGCTGTAGGCAGGAATTTATATCGATTTTAGCAACTCTTCAAGTAAGTGTTGCCTCTTTAGATATCCTAAAAGATCCATGTGTTTTAAAATATGAATCATAAAATTAGTATATATATATACACACAGATGCATGAAATTGCACTTGCATGTTTTTCATTACTGCATTCTGTGATATTAAGTTGTATTAGTTTGTGTACTGCCGTAAAACCACTGAAATGTGAGACACATGAAATACAGTTTTGAAATGAAAGAGAGTAATGCTTTCGGCTATATCTGGGGTTAGACCTGGAGACCCATCAATAACTTGAAATAAAATGAAATTATGCACACATCTGTATATACAACATTTATTTGAACCAATTTGTAGATGAGACAAAAAGGATAGATGTTATCAGTCTGGTCTTCAACAAAGCATTTAATGTACTGATACCTTACTGAATACAATGGAACTGTCGGCTGATAGAAAATTAATAAATATAGAGGTTAGAGTAACTGTAATGTGGATAATGTTTTGAGCAAAAGGAAGGGAGAGACAACACTCCAGACTTTCATCTTGCATTGAAGAGAAGTTAACCAGCAGAGTTTATGAGGACTTGGATGGTTGATCAGTTAGGAGCAAGTTAGTAATGTTTTGGAATAGCCCAAGTTTGAGACTCTTTCTTGAGAAGGAGCAGGATTAAAATGTTATAAAGGGAGAATGGAATGATCTGAAGAGTTGGATTAATGTGTGTGAGAACACAGTTAGTAGTACAGAGTGCACCCTTAAGTATCTAGAGATTGAAAGGTCTTATTTCTGCAGTTGAATAGGTTTCAAACAGATACAAACAATAAGGAAAGGAAAGATGTGTATGTTAAGCATAGTTAAGTCATCACACCATTGTTAACTATGAAAAAAAATAGCAGCAGATCGAATACTCCTAGGACAAATAGAAAAATAATCAGTATACTTTAGAACACTTTGCCTGGACTGTAAGTTTTGGTTATAATAGATTTGAAGGTCTGAACCACTTTTTCAGCAGAGGACATGGAAATATAAAAATCTAGTTATATCTGAGGTAGAATTCAGTATTGGGATTGTGTGAAGAGATGCCTTCTTTCTAGTTGTCTTCTCTTTTTTTCCTCTCTCATTCAATAGTAACTCCATGTTGCAAGTTATTGCAACATGGAGTTTTCTTTATTAGCTGCAGTTAGAGGACTGCTATCAGTGTCTAACACCTTCATCCCTGATTCTCAGTCAGATACAGACTAAAAGTCATTCTGAGTCAGCGTGGCAAGAATATTCTGATAAAGATTCAAATATGTACCAGTTACAGATTGGTTTCAAGTTACAGGGAGACTGGGAGACAGATTTACAATTGCAGCAAATGGACCTTGTGGATATTTTCTACAAGTAAATTCCAAGTGAACTGGAAACTTGGTGCTGGAGGCAATAGGGAGTACAGTGAGTGGCTAAGCACAGCTCTTAGGCAGCAGCAATTTAGATCAAAAGAGAAGGCATTCATGTTTACAGGAAGAAAAGAGGATTTATAAGCTAAAATAGAGCAATGTTGCTTCCAGACTGAAGCAGTGTGATGTCATGCTGCACTAACTGTGCCAGTGAGAACTGAAGGATCTGTGCCACACTCAAGTGGTATATTCTCTTTTCATAAAAACACAAAAAAGAAATATTATGATGCTGTCTTCTATCACCTTCTTGTTACATTTTCAAACCCTCACTTTCATGCTTTCTCACATGGGAGAACATTCCTATAAATATTCCCACTACTGTTTACTTGAGAATAATTAGGCTACTGATGTCTTGAAAGCACTGACTAACATCATGTATATTAATAGTGTGTTATTGTTTCCTCAGACTTCACAGTCTTCCTTGATACTTCTTGTTGCCTTGTAATATAAAAATAATAATAAAACCAATTCAAGCTGTGTATTTTTTTCTCTGTTTGTATTGGTCTCGTGCTTGCCAAAACAGGGTTTAGTTACGTGACTTTATAAGTGCATGGTACTGGATAAAAAGCATTCATAAACATGCAGGTTATACAGTGTCTTTTGGAGGTTCTTCTGGATTTACTCTTCAGTTTAATACTTCTGTTATCTTTGCTACATAATATAGCAAAATGCAGAATGTAAATGGAACATTCTTTTAGAAAATCCCTTGCAGTTTATTAGAAAGAGACTATTATAAGAACTACGTTAGACAGAGGGGAAAAACATTCACTCTTTTAACTTTTTTTGTTATTTCTCCATTGTTCCATTTTCCTTACTTTTCCTTCTTTTTTTTTTAAGTAGGTTGAAAATAAGTTTATCTTATTTTCCCTAAGCAAGACTATATTCTGTACCTATTTTTCAGTTTTAACACTGTCAGAATTTTTTCTAAGAATTCTTCTTTTTCTAAAGTCTAATCTTATTTTACTAATTTAAGTCATGTGTAGGAGAAAAAACCCTCAGATTTAAAAACTTATAGTGTACGTGTGAGGCTGTAAATCTTGGAATCTCAGTATATTGCAGTAATCTTGGAGTCCCCTGTATGTATGGTCTCTGTGAAATACTTAAGATATTTAATTTCTTTATTTCAAAACATCAATATATAATACCTATTCTTTCCTTCTGTCTACAAATGTCCAGCAGAACTTATTTTATGTACTTGTTGGCAGAGTATGCAATAGCTTATTTTTTGCTTACTCTTTTAGAAGTGAATTCTTAGAATATAATTGGATCCTTTGCAAAGGGCTGCACTTGGGGAATGCAAAGGAATGTGCATCACTTAAGCCTCATTAAAGATTTTAAACAAATGATTTAAATAGGTTTTTAGATGATTCATAATTACTATACAAGCTTTCTGCACATAAGTGAATGTGATTTACCTGCATATTTTTACTCAGAATGTAATTACTTGCCAGTCTATTACCACTCAGTTTTTCTCAGGCTATTTTTAGAATTAAATCATTATGTGTGCTTCTCCCCTCACCACACAGAGGATCTGTGCTAGGATCTCTGTGCTACTGAACTTCCAAAGACAAGGCTCTAGGAGGAGGCCTCTGAAGATGAGTTGCCTGTAAAACAGGATTTAGAATAACTGAAGTGATTTTATACATAAATTGGGTTTTGAGAATTCCTGAAAAAGGGTGTTTTGATTACTGAAAGTTATGTCACTGGATTAAATATCATTTGTCTCTAACAGAAGCTTCCTTAGAAATCAACATGCCAGGATGATGCAGCAGGCAGAACCATGTATTGGTTCTAAGTTGATGAGGCCGTTGGCTGTGAGATGTGCCATCCCTGTCCTCACCTCATGTACTTGGGAAATAAGCTATTCCCCTTCAGAATTTCTAAAGCCAATATAGCTTCTTAATTATTTTTTCTTTTATTTGAGCTAATGAAATTTTCAAAAGATTTCACCTTTTCATCTTCACTGCCCTTCTTCTCAAGCTATGCTGTTTTACATGCTCTTTTTTTGGACCTCCTGACCCCAACCTTCCTTCCTGTGTAAGGGAATAGCACCCTGACTTATTCCTTCCTACGGAGACAGAAGCCATGTTTCTATTTCTGGACTTCTGGTGTGGGTCACTATACAGTGGTCTAATTAGACTGTTCTCCTAACTGCTTTGTATTTTGGTTTTGTCTTTCCTGTGTTGATATGGTCTTGTCTGTGTCTGATTAATTCAGGTGCAAAGAACAGTGTAAATACCTCCATAAGCTAGCCTTAAATCACCTTTACCTCATCAGGCTTACTCTGAAATACATTATTTGCAGGGAAACTTTTTTGTCAAGTTTAATCTCAAAATTGATTTAATTGAAACAAGAAACCAGAGAATAAACTATCATCTTCAACTCTTTTGCATTTGTCATTCTAAGGATTGACAATATGAAGCAAAATATTTCTGTACTTCAGGAAGACATTCCAAGACTCTTTCAGTAATTATCATAATGGAAATGCAAATTCTTTGGGGAAAAAACAAAAACAAAACACAAAAAACAAAACCCCAAAAAACAAAACAAACCAACCAACCAAACAAAAAAAACAACAACAAAAAAAAAAAAACCCAGAAAAAACAAACTGTCTTTAAATCATTCTGATTTATGAAAAGAAACTGTACTGTAGTTTGAATACAAGGCCTCAACTGTAAAAGTTTTTCTCTACTGCCTGCATAATCTCACCACTGCAGATAACTTTTTTCATCCATACAGTGTATCCAAGCAGACAACCAGCGTGGTGCAATAACTCACTGTCACTGCACTTGCATAAAACAATTCTCCCCACCCCATATTTCCAGATCTTAGTGAAAAGGTACCTGAAAATTAAGTGCTTTCTGTCGTTTATGCATCTTACATAACAACTGGATAAAGAACTGGCTATAGACAGCAAATTATTTTGCCATTGCTAAGTAGGACTATTACAGAAAAACAACTTTCCCATGGAAATACAACAGAATGGTTTCTTTGAGCCATAAATATGCAGTCTAAGCTCATTTAACACCACAAATAACACAGCCTGATTTCTGATCAGTCTCTAAATAATAGACCAACATACCTAGAAATGGTTTCAAAGACTTCAGGGGTGATAAAATAAACCGCCAAGATGGAGATGGCAGGCCATACATTCCTGTGTATGGAGAGAGGAGAACAGAACTTTGAATTGCCTTACCATGAGGAAGGTTTCTCTTTGCTTTTGTCCAACTTGTTAGTATATTAAACCACAAAAGCAAATTTTTTCTTGCTATGAACACATGCATTTGTCATTTGGCACAAGTGAGGACATCTCAGGTGTCAACATTTCTATTCCACTGTTGTACCTCAAATGAAATTTATACGATAGTCCTGTCTTCATACTGATTCCTCTTCTTCTTTCCCTGATTTAGAGTAGATTTCCTGCTTATCTATTCCCTATCCTCTTTTATATATATATATTTTTTTTTTTTTTACATCCAACTGGGAAACTTTTTCTTCTTCTTTTCCAGTTTTAGAAAGTAGATGAAATAACATATTAACTTCAGAAAATTAACAAAAGGGAAACCCTCCATCCTGTCTAATTCCTACATTCTGTTGTGAACCAGACAAAAATTATTACTTGTCAAAGCATTTGTTTTCATTTGGGCAGCTGCCTAGATTTGACTGGCTAAAGCATGTTTGTTTAATTTTACTGCAATGTACTGTTCAGGATATGACTTAAACTGTTCCTTAGCATTTGCCTTGAGGAGCAAAACTCCAAATATCTGAAAGCTACTGATAATCTCTAGCCAAATGAATAAATCTGTGTTTATGAATTTTCTCTGCAAATGAATTGCTAAAGGGAGAGCAGAGCGATTCCAGTTGCTGTCTGCTATAAATGAATGTAGTGAGTGAAATATTCCCAGTCCAGTAGGATATCCTGGAAGACTTTTCATTAAGTAATTATTTTCCCCAAGAGAATCACTTAAAACTGTGGATTCTAGCATAATCAAAATAGATGCTGGTAATGCCTGACTAGGCGTGTACCCAGAAACATTTATTTTTCAGTATTTCAAAAATGTAATACAGAAAGGCATATGCCAAGGCATATGCAAAGGCAGTATATTCGCCTCTGAGATTAAAATGACAGTCAGTGTTACATTTTCATGTCAAGTGAACTTTGACCTAGGAAGTGTTTTGGTTGATGAAGAGAAAATAATTGATTGAAGAACAGGGTAAAACAGTTCAGAGTTGTGAATTCTAAGTTTATTGGTCTCCTGAAGGGAGATTTCTTTTTTTTTTTCAAATAACTGCTGATTTAGATCACCAAATTAATGTGTATTGCTCGGTTTTCTATTGGTATGGAGACTTTGATTTTATAACTTTTTCTCCCCTTTGATAAGGTGCTGATGTGTGATAATGTTCTCTTGATTAGAAGGGTGACTGAAAGTACTTCAACAAGAAACAGTGCTTTATAGGAGTGAAGAAATAATGATATATGCATCCATCTTATAAAAGGTGGTCTTGAAGAGGAGAGAGAGTTACTTTTTGAACCTGTGAAAGGTTTTGTTTCTCTTTAATGAGGCCTGATCACAGGAAAAGCCAAGCGCCAGCCATTCCAGTGCTGATGGTTGCTTCTGTCTGGCAGGGCTGTGCCTTCATCTTTCTTTTTCAGTTGTGAATAATGTGCATGATTGCAATATGCTCAATTTATGTTCTAAGAACCCAAATACATCCTACAGGAGGATGAGAGAAGCCATTCAGTGAACATTTTTGTCAGTGTCACCTTAGAAGACCCAACAAGCAGTCAGGGCTGCTTGGCTTTCATTTGCTTTGGTCCTTTGCTTTTCCTTCCTTGTCACTATTCATAAGCCTCTGGGAGAAGTTCCCTGGCTGCCTGCTGACTTTGAAACTCCCCTTAATAAGAGTTCAGGGAATTCCTCATCACTAACACAGTGAGCTACCGCAGTCGAGCACTGTCTGTTTCTGAACTGGAGATGCTCACATTGCTCTCTGCCTGACACTGCTGAGAAGCCTCAGAATAGATGTCAAAATGATGGGATAGAGGAGGCTACTTTACATTTGTCCAAATAACAACAGCTGCTTTTGGGGTTTTTGAAATGTATTTTCATTTTAGAATATGAGCAGTGCAAATGCTGCCTTTGATTTGAGTCAAATACTTCTCATTTCTGAAACACCCAATCCCTTCTCACTTTCTACCCTAGCTAAGCTTTGTCCAAGTCAGTTCATCTCCAGTAATATTTTACCTTGAAAAATGAGGATGCTTTGTGATTTTCCTGTACTGGATATAAGGAAATCACAAAGATTATAGCTGTCCTTTGCTCATAAGTCAGTGGCTGAATTCATTATAGCTCTGTCTCTGAGTATTTTCTCCATTGTGGTGGTTTTCGCACAGGTGCTAATATTATGACACTTCACAGTGTCAGAAAATACTTACTGTGAATTGGATTTCTTTGTTTTATGTACACATTCAATTTTTCCATGTTTGGCACGTGATAGGAAAACAAATATTCTGAAAAATTCCAGACAAGGAAAGTTTATATCAGCTATATTAAAATATTTTAAGAGGAGACAATGGATTGGCTACATGTTCAACTGCATTCTGCTCTTTTTATCCTCTTACCTCAAACGTTAATCTGCCTTGTTTTTCTGAATACTGCAAAGAAACTGTATCACGTGAAACTGCCACTAAGAAAAATTACCTGAGGGCATTCTGACTTTCTGCTTAAGCTTTATTTTGTCATTTATTTCTATTAACAACCATTAAGCAATTTAATAATTATAAGCCTCATTAGCATTTTAATGAAACTAGTGGCCATTGCTAAGTGTAATTAAATTAGTTTTATTGTATGATATTTTGAAGCTGTGATTAAATTAAGTTCTAGTGCGCTTTGAAGACTAAACCTATAGCGATCATTCTTCAGTAACGTTCTTGTTAACTTATAAGGAGCCTGTAAAATAGACATATCCAGGAAAAAAGGCAAAATATTCCCTACGGAGGTTAATCATAAAAATAGAAAAATCAAATGCTCCTGCTGTCACCAGTTCCAAGATTATCAATATATTCTTAGTGATAATAGTAGTCTGTTAAATAGGATTCATTGTGAGAGTAGCTTTGTGCAATCTATTTTTAATTTTTTGAAATAGCATCTCGATGCTGTGGTGAATTGTTCTTTATAAATCAAGGAGAGAATCCTATAGTGCTTGCTCAGACAGAACTCCCATTGAGTTCAAATGGAATTTCACCACAGTAAGAACAGCAGGGTGTGTAAAAGCTAAGTAGTATTGGTGGTTGTTGTTTTTGTTATTATTATTATAGTTTTAGAGAGATAAAGTGGGTAGTGAGGAAAGAGAGTGAGAAGAGGAGAAAAGGTACTATCACCAGAATCAGTTAAATTTGTATATCTCTTAAATTCCTATGAAAAGATGTACAAACAGAAGATTAGGCATATCTCTGTCCATGCCGAACAGCTGTGAAATCTTTGTCTGAGTGCATCGTACTAGAACAGGTTAAGCACTGGGTAAACACTGGACGGTGGCTTCGCCTCACCTATTTATCAGGTAAGAACTGCTGTCTATCTTCCACTAGCTGGTTCTCGTTGTCTCTTGTCATCATGATTGTACCTGAATATGCTGCACATTTAGCTGGACTTCAGTTAGCATAAAGTTTGTTAAAAAGTAAGTTTGCATTTGCTTATTATGGTTTGAGATGTGAAGTATATTTATGGTTGCATAACTCTTTCTTTTTAAAACCATTCTGTTCAAGGCTTGTCAAAGTTGAAATATTTGGGATTACATTTTCCAATCGCAATGTCTGTCTTTAGATTTTTTTAAATTTTATTTTATTTTTTCTTAAGATGTTCTGCAGTGGGAGAAAATATACAGTTTCTCTGTTAAAACACACAGCTATGTCCTGGTAAGCTTCATGCCTGAATGTTTTGGAGCAGTGACATAATTTTGGACAAGTTTCTTCATGCTAATGCCCTTGTTCTTTACAACTTCATAAAATTCTCCAAATTCATTCCAGTTTGGAAAAGGTGATTGTATACATAGATGGAATACAACTTTGTTTCAGTTTGATTATTGCTGAAATTAGTGTCCTGGGTGTGTTTCAGTTCTTCATACCTTCAGCATGATAACATTTGTGTGCCATATTTCTAGAGTGACATGGGCTTAGCAAAACTTGCAGTTTCTCCTGGCAACACTACGGTGTCAGCCCAGAGGGTAAAGGAGGAGAACTGGAGATAAAAGGCAGGGAGTTCACTAAGCAGCACAAAGAGAACAAGAGTGGAAGGAAGTAACAGGACAAAGAAGCTGTGGAAATGATACAAGGGCAGAGAGGAAGGACAGGAAAGACATAAGGGACAGTAGATCACAGAAAATTTGGGAAGGAAAGGGGCAGAAGAGCACCACTAGCGCACTAGAAGATGAATGAAAGTAGGAGAGAGGAGCACGGAACAGAGGCAGGAAATAGTGGAGGAGTAGCTGGGGTTGGGTAAAGAAAATGCAAGGCAAAGAACCCAGAGTAGAGCAGCAGTAGGTATGGGGCAGGGCCCATGGACTGGATTTTTGAGAAATAGGTTGTCTGTAACTCTTAAAGACCATTGCCTGTGTAGCAAATCCAGGATCCCCACTAGTTTCATAATTTCTGGTATAATTGTGTTTCTTCTGCCAGTAGTGATAGGTTCATATTAAAAAAAAAAAAAAAAAAAAAATCCTTTGCAGTTTTGTATTAATATATTAGTTCAAATAGCAGCAGGCAGGGATGCAAATCTGAAGGTTCCAGTCTTCTGTATAATTGGTAAGGGTTAAGAACAATCAAAAGGTTACATTTCTAGAGCATTTCCTTATTTTTCTTATCCAATAAAGAACGTGTTATTTATTTTGTGTGATTTTTACAGTTGCAAATCTGAGAACTTAAAGTTTAGGAAGCTGCTAGGATTCAGGAAGCCCATATGCATACATGTTAGGTGAGGTCAAGACAGCGCTAGGATAGTGCAGACCAGGGAATCCTGAGCAAAGTTGTTACCAGATCAAGTAATTGTAAGCTGTAGAAAAAATGTAGCAGGGAAGTGACCAAAGCAAAACTGTGATCAGTTGTAATATTGGGAAATTGTTGCCATTTTCAACCTCAGATTTGTTCTCCTAAATCAGGTGTAATACATATTTGTAATTTAACTTGGCTATTCTTTAAAGAAGAACTATTTAACATCTGTAAAACTACGCTGTGATAGCTGCAGCATATTGACCACACAAGACTTCTGCCAGTAAGGCAAATGATGACTAAATCTGATTCGTAGAACAGGTTAAGAACTCGCCAATGAAGTTTAAGTTGACAAGCAGGTATTCCTTATTGCAGCTCTGGGAGACACAAGGGATATCTCCTCCTAATGTATGTCCCGTTTAAACATCAAACAGTCCGTGGTGATATTGTTGCTTAACATACATATTCATTGCATTTCCGATAAACGTCATACATATTCATTAGTTGTCCGAGAATCGTTTTACGTAATTCCATGCCTATTTTCGCATGCACATAACAATGTGGTAGCAGTCTTTGGTGGTCGATTTACTTCTTCCAACAATCTTCATCACTTGGCCTGTCCTTGAACTCTTGTTCTGGAAGTCTTTGAAGCATGCGCAGTAAATAAATGCTTACACCAGCTTACTTATTTCGGTAACACTACTGACATAAGTGAATGGTTTTTCCTCATCCCTCTACTTATCAGTTAACTTAGCTACAGCACCTCCTGAACATCTGCTAGTTTCAGATACTCCTTATCTACAGTCCTGTTTTGCTTACAGTAAATTTTGTACGAAGGTTATAAGGTTCTAAAACTATGTCAGCTACAACAATTTATCTTATACTAGGATCCTTATTATGTTCTTTTGGTTGGGCTTTTTAGGCTTAGAAAGTTTTGTTGTTACGTACAAAGCCGCCAAGCTTAACGTTACTTAGAACTGAATTTTCTTATTTACTAAGGGTTATATTTCATTTTGTACTTCCTTGTCTCAAATCACAGATCAACAATATTAGCAGCTACATTACAAGCTGGGAGAAAACCTCTAGCTTGGGTACATGGGTCCTGGTTATACAAAAATACTTAAACTGTGAATAGTCTCATGCATTTAGAGGATTTCCACCCAGCCTGGAAAAAACACTTCTGCCGTATGCATTTGTAAGCCAAAATCCTAATGCTTTTCCTCTATCTCTTCTCTTAATATGCCCTCTATCTGGGCAGGCTTGTACCTTTTAAGCACAGAAGTGCTTCTGCATTTAGCTCACATATCAAGCATAAAACATAGCACTCTATTTTTAGCTACATTGTAACTTTTGATGAACTGCAATTCATCAAAATTAAGGGTATTGCAGTGAGTAAGTCTTTTTATTGTTGCGAGACTGTTCCAGCAGTATTTTTATAATAAAGTAAAAGTTCGTAGTACATAAAACCACTAAGAGTGTCCACAGTGCTTGTGAGAAGAATATGGGAGAAGCAAAGATTTTACATTGAGAGAAAAAAAATGGACTGTTTATTACTCAACTCTGACATTTTAAGCTTGTTTCCGGAAAGGTGTTTCTAGGTCTTTCTGTGTTTTTTAATGGCACGAGGAACCATCTTCCATTCCGTCAGGAGATGTCTCTGCAAGCCGTCCATTAGTGCTGAGTGCAGAGGGAATTCCTCCCATTGCAAAGCCCATGCTTTCCCTCTAAAATAGTTTTTTCTCTTCCTGTTAGTTACAAATAGAACAGGGTTTAGGAATTCTGTTCCTGTGATGTTTGTTTATTGTATTCAGATAACTGAAGAGGGAACTGTCACAGCTCCTAGTTGCTATTGTTTGCTCTTAGACCTTGCTTCAACTGGTACTGCTGGCATTATGGAATGAAGTTTTGAAATACCCTCCAGAGCATAACAAGATAGTTGTGTTTTCTGATGAATTGCTTTACAGAGAATGTAATTATGCATTTTACAGGATAGCAATTTGTATAGCACATAAAGCACATGTTTACTTGTGGGAATTGTGTGGTTTTGCTGTAATTATTAGAGCCTATTGATTGTCTTCCATTATGTTAATGTTTCCAAATTAAGCAATATGAAGCCGTTTTCTGCCATGCTATATCTCAGAAGCCTTAGGGATATTATCTGCAACTTTTACTGCAAGTCTAGAGGCCTCTGTGAATAAAACTTATAATTCACTTCATTGTAAGTTTTTTTCCTGATTGTAATCAATGAACCTTATACCATGGAATATAAATGAGGTGACAAAGGAGGAAATAACCCTTCTGAGGTAGGAAAAGGGTGATGGGAAGAGGCACAATGAGCATTCAGTTGACTTCTTAAACAAAAATACTTTTGCCCTCTCTTTTGAAGGCTGGCTACTTTCAGATAATCGTAAGCTGTTTGCAGCTATGACCACTTTAGAAGAGAAGAGTAAGTTTAATGATGAGTCATTATTGTAATTGCTTCAGCATTTCCTGCACTAGTAAAGATAGCTTATTTCTGGCTATATAGTACTTTATTGGGTTTTGAAATACTGTATCCTCTGTTCAATTTGTGGAAAACCATCAAAGGAGAATAGCTGAGTGTTAGGGATGGAAACACCAAAAGATTTCTGGCAATTATTTCCAAGATCGGCTGCAGTCAAGTTGTCCTGATTTTACTTCTTCCAATCTTACTTCAAAAACACAGACATGTTCTCTCTTCATTTTTAGTTCTAATATTTTTTATTTTTTTTTAGGCACATTCCTGCCACTCAACATCCCTGTTTTATGGGTTTGTATTTTATTCTTCTATTTTGTATTTTTTAATTCATTCTCAATTTTTTTTCAATTGATTCTCACTTTATTTCATTTTCTATCTAATGTTTCTCTACTTTTATTTCTGTTTCTTCTTCTCTTTTCTTCATGGGTTTGTTCTCTTCCTTACTATCCTTGCTATTTTATTTTATAGCTTCTCGGTATTCTCTTCTGAGATCTTTTTCCCTTCCACTTTTATGTACATTTCCTATTTTCTTTCATGTGGTAACTCTTATAAGAAAGAGAGAAGCACAACTTGTGAGGTCACAGACATAATTATAAGATGAAAAGGTGGCTTTTCATTTCTGTGTGTCTCAAAGTCCTTGGCAAATTAATGAAATAGAAACATTCGGAGGGGTGTGTTACGTATGTGTGTTTCTAAATGAATGTGTAAGCTCATGCACCACTATTGCTTTTGAAACAGGAAAGAATGATTTCAACTTCTTCAAGTAGTCAAAGGATCAGAAATAAATTTATTAGTAAATTTGTGGACATACAATTTCCCCTCAGTTATTCTCAAATAAGAAAAATAATGACAATATTTTTGCATTCTGGGCCCTTCTTAGCACGAACTTTTAATCTGAGAGTTTGCTGATATGTCAGGAAAAAATATTATTTGTTTTTTTTTAATAAGGTGATCATTGGCACAGAGCAAAGTTTATACTCAGAATCCAAAGGAGAATATCTAAGTAAGTCCTTTGTTTAGAAAATGTAGTATAGTACAAATGTATGAGTTAGTTAAATAGCAGTTTGTCCCTTAATTTCTTCTGAGGTGGTATTTATGGTCTTGTCTTTACTTTGTTAAACAGATTTTATACATCATCTTTTAGAGTGATTAATCTATTTGAACCGAAATGGTCTATCCCATCCCAGTTCTAAGTGAGCTAGCTATGACAGAAAGTTTCACCACCAAACTGAAAGGTAAAGGCTGAAGAATCATGGAGATGAACAGGAATGTTTTCACTACATCTGTGGTCATTAACTCACATGCCTAGGATAGGAGGCTTGTTTCCCTTAGTTGCTTCTATATTTGAGATGAAAAGACAGGCACTTTCAGAAAGATCAAAACATAACAAAACCAGACAGGATAAAGAGCAGGACCATGTATTGACAAGTTTTTGTGTTTGGACAGAGAAGAACATAACCTGTAGCCAGAACCCTGTTCAGAGTTTGCCTGGTTACAGAAAACTTTTCCTGCCTGGAAAACATTCTCACGTTAAAGTATATATGCATAGGAACTGCTTGAGTATGTATAAAACTACACAAGACACAGCATTCAGCCAGTAGCATGAGTTACCCATTTCAGGATAGGTTTAATGGCACCTGTTGCAAGGCAGCCACCGTGGAGCCCATAGCTCTGTTCAGCCCTATGTTCTATGTTACAGAAATAACACTAAAGTAGATTGCAGTGCTGCCTTTATGCTCTTCAGGCATACTGATCTGAAAAAGCTAACACAAAAGGATAATTACTATATTTTGGGTCCATAGTGCACCACAGGGTGCACACAGGGCCACCACCACCACAGCTAAGTCACTGTATTGTGCAGGTGAACCAGGCAGCTTTACAGAATGAACCTTTAGCAATATGGACATGGGCCAAGATGTATCACTGTACTCGGGCAACTGCATCGATCAGTACAGCCTGTACTTACCAGGTCTCTGAGCAAGACTCTGAATCCAACTGTCAGCATAGGAATGTTCTGAAGAAGCACTAGGAGAGAGCTGGAATGTTCCTCTTTTTTTCCTCTTTTTCCTCTTTTGGGAACAAATATAAGATAAATTTGTTCCTCTTTTGGCAACAAATATAAGATGTTAACTGAGGTTTGATGTGTATGGTGATTCAAAGAAATCACACCACAGTACACACTGTAAAGTAAAGCACAAACCTTTACTGGCGCTGGGAGCACGTGGGGGTTCAAGCCTCCATACACATGTCCGAAGAACAGGAAATCTTAGGCGTTCTTTTATACCTACTTTTCCATCTTGATATTATTTTATCTAAAGCATACATTCATACAATTCGGTAAGTTGCATAACTTGTGTTTTTCTTATCCTGTTGTGCACTTGGGTTAGGGCTATCGTGACAGTCTATGGGTTAGTATTAATCAGGATTCTGACAGCTGGTTACCGTTTAGCTTAATATTATTGATTAACTGCTAATACCTGCAAGCTATGTGCTTGGTTCTTCATTCAAATTGTTATCATATTTTGCCATTAGGGATGTCCCTGCTTATAAGCAACTTACAGAAGCAGATGCAAGGCTGCCTACATACCCGAGTTTTAACTTATTGCATATCATGCCCTACCAGGAGGGCAGGTCCTTACTTGCAGATGGGTTTCTATTAAGCGTGAGCAGTCGTGTTCCTAAGTGCTGAGTCATATTCATGCTAAATAGCAAAGTTATGTCAACTAAGGCCTAATGGCTTGGTCTTAATGGATAAGCACTTCTGAACAGTGAAAGTTACTGTTTATTTGTACTAAATCAAAATTAATTTTCTGTTTCTCTGAGTCATTTCAGCAGACTTGTTGCCTTTTACATCTCTTTATCATGCACTGAGAAGGAGTAAAACAGCATGCAAGAAGACTGATGTTTGTCTGCTTTTGTAAAGGCACTGAGTATCAATGATCCTCAGTTGTACTACTTAGGACGAAGTCTTACTAGAGGAAACAGACTTAACAGGACACTAGACTTACTACCAAGCAGATAGACACATGCTGGCTCTTTTTTTTTTTATTTATTTATTTATTTAAAGGACACTTTCCATAGAGTTTGGGCAATGAGGGATGGTAAATTTTTTTTAGTATAGGAGTATTTTTTTTTTATTTTTTTTTTTTTTAACAAATACAATGCTAGGATATAGGAGGCATGTATTCCTGATTTTCACACTTGGAATGTTAGGAGAACAATTGGGGTTTTTTTTACTATCATAGAATCATAGCGTGGTTTGGGTTGGAATCAACCTTTTAAAAATCATCTTTCCTCAGATCAGGTTGCTTGGAGCTCCTGGTCATACAGCTGTCTTCTTGGTACCCATCCTAAATAGATCTTTCATATTTAAAAGGAAAGAATTTATGTTGACTCCTCTTATAATGATTTATTTGGAAATTTTGAAGATTTTCCTGGAAACTCTGAAGAATATGTTGGTATATTCCTAAAGAAGAATTTCAGCGAGCACAAACACAATCCTTTTTAGTATGGTTTTAATCCTATACTAGTTGACTGCACTTGCACAGCATCAATATGTCAGATTCCCTAGTCCATGGTAAGGCTTCACAGACTAAACCTCCTGAAGAGGTGTAGGCATACACAAGCCCTGAGATTAAATCACCACTCATACGTGTGACAACTGGTAAGGACACCTTTCAGGCTATAACTGACAATGACTGCACAGAGTCCGTTTCAGTGCAAAGGTCACTGGGTAACATAAACCACTAATCAATAGGTTTCAGACAGAATATAGTAAGGAACAGCCTCTTGACCTGCATTTCACCAGATGAATCCACTGCTGACTGCATCTTGGTATAAATTCATGCTTCTGAGCATGGGCATTTCAGTCCACACGATGAGCAACAGAACAATTCTTTTTTAGCTTACCAGGATCTTGTCTGTTCTTTGGCAATGCTAATAGGCTTGGTACCTACTAACCTACTGATGTGGAAGCAGTTAGTTATGTGTTGTGTCTGAGTCCAGCATTAGATAATGTAAATTGACTGACTTTCCAGACATGACCTCTGCTTTTAAGAAGCTGATGTTCGCTAGAAAGGCTCCTTACAAACTTTCAGAGTCTTTGAACATAAAAGATCCTTTCAAGTTAATAATTAAGCCATTTAAAAATAAAAAAGTAGAGTGCATTTGATCTAGCTTTTCATACCTTCTGAGTATGATAAATAGAGTGCCTTGAGCAAAGGTGCTTAATTCAAAAGGTTATGGGTGTGAAGTAAAATAGTGCCATCTGGTTTAGAGGAGGAATTCACGCAAGGGAGTGCTCAGCCACTGTTACACCAAACAACTTACAACAAGAGAGAGAGACTTTATTAAATAAAATTTATTATTAAATATTAAATTTAAGTATTGGTTTTAGAATTTCCTATATAAAAACATACTTTCAAAATTAATAAACCAGATTTTTTTCTGGTAAAAGACAGTGGCAGTATTCATTCTTTTCTTCCAAGACTTGCTAATGTTTCTGTAGAAATTACAGAAGGGTAAATATGAAGGGAAAAACGAATTCTTAGTTTAATATAAAAAAATTATTTTTCTGGGTTTGAAAAAAATGCATTTTTTCAGAAAAGTTTACATAACTTTGTCAAATGCAGTTTGAATTTGCAGAATTTAAAAAGAACTGTTGACAGTTTTGGTAAATGCAAATACAGCATTTAAAAAAATGACCTTTGAATTACTTTCTTCACTGATTACCTCCAAAGCACTCCAAAGCATACAATATAATTTCAAATCATCTTAAATGGAAAAAAATTACAAAGTACTTTTAAAATTCAGGTGTTAGAACTAAAATCTTTGGCGTATTTTTACTTAGTAAAACTGTGCACTGTGTCTTAAAATTTTCTCATTACAAGGATCACTTCATGAATTGTTCACTTGCTTTCCCCAGGTATTTTGACCATTTTCTCTCATTTCAGTCTATCTATCTGTAATACAGAAACTACATTCTGTTTTTTAAAGGCAAAATCATTATTTTTACGTATAGAAGGGAATTTGATAAGTATATAAATAGAGAAAATTTTAATATAATAACAGTGAAGTCCCTAGAATTGATTCTTCATTTTTCTCTATAAACAAAGCCCTCAACTAGTAGTATTTTGCGTCTGGTCAGAATATGATTGCATAATGAGTATTAATGGCTATAGTAGACATATAAAAACTCTTTTCAATCTCAGAAGGTATTCAGACTACCACATCTCTGAATGTATATGAACAGCTTAGTGGTAATGCTTATTCAATCTGTAAACTTCTCTTCATTGTCACTGACATTTACTGTAAAAGGAGATTTTCATGATAGATGTACAAAGTTATGTTGCTATAGTTGTTGTCACTAATATTATCTCTGGCATTAATAAATAAACCTCAGTATCCTGTATTCACTAAATGTAAATGTCTTTGAACGAATTTACTACTGGTATTTAATTTTCGAAGGTAAAGTCAGACAATTTGTACAACCATAGAGGTTTCAAAATAGGTCTTTTGGGACAAACTAGTAAAATCCTAGAAGACACTACAGATCTGCAAAACAGATGCTATAGACCTGACCTTTCTTCACTACCAAACTTCAGCATATGTAAAATGAAATATTACATCTTACATAACAAAAAGTGAACATTTACTGGAGCTGATACTAAGAAATGTTCATATAAACTGCTTTAGAAATACACAGAGATTATTTTCATTAAATCTGCTTGGAAGAGCAACTGAAGTTGAATTTTCTGATTGTAATGGAATATTATAAAGTTAGGTAAGATTAATTTTCTAAAAGAAATGCATAATGTAGTGAGATAAGTAGAGCTAGACATGATCAAAGGCATAAGCGTAGATTATGTGGTAGCCAATTTAAACTTCTGTCTAGTAGTGTGTCAGTGCCATTGTGCAGATACAAAATGAGGGAATAGCAGAACTGGTAGCAGTTACATGTGGAAGCATGATATATCTAGAGAGAATTGTCTTTTCCTCTTTTTTTTTTTTTTTCTGCTCAAATACATTTCCCTGTTCAGCTGAAATATTTTTGGCATATATTTTATGAATGCAAATCCTTGATATCACTCTTACCTAAAAAGACAAAAAGCTTCCTGTGATTAGTGAGAACTGTTTGATCAGTAAGACATCTACTTTACAAAATGTAAAACCGTTTGAACTGATTTTTTTGTATCATACATTTGCAATTATAGTTCTTTTCATGAAGATTAAAGCTTGAATAAATTCTGAACCCAAGCAATTTGTAGAAAATGTTTTTTGTTTTACTTTGGAGCTCAGAGAGAGGAAAAAGCAGGAATCCATTTTCTCTGAATACTTCAGGAAAAGGAACATTGGACACAGTTGCCTGTGTGATGTTGTCAGGGAAGCAAAGCCTCAGCATTTTCTTCTTTTCTTTTCTTTTCTTTTCTTTTCTTTTCTTTTCTTTTCTTTTCTTTTCTTTTCTTTTCTTTTCTTTTCCTTTACTCTCATTTTTTTCCTAACAATCATAAAGATAGTTAAAACTTTATAGCTTCTAATTGTTTCCAGAGTGGACATTTGTTTTGGGGAAATATGAATACAAGTCAGTCAGTTCCTTTAATTTACAAGAGTATAGTACGTTTACATGAAAAATATATATTATTGGAAGGAGTTTATGTGCATGAATAATCTAAACCAACTCAAACCTTGCATCATAACCAGCTTTCGACATTATGAATATGCTTCCTTAGTGTTGTCTATACATCAAGGTTCTCCTAATTCTCCTATAGATAACTCCAGTAATTGCCTGAAACCACAGCCTTCCTACAACTGAAGTAAAACAAATTATCCTTTTAATGTATGTGAGGAGCTGCGTTGCAACTTTCCCTGTCATTACTGCAATTCTTTCCTAACAGTATATTTTCACTTTGCTCAATGATAAGCCATGCTTCACATTATTGTTTCCATTTTCGCAGAAGAGCATCTGGAGACAGACATGTAATGGTATTACTCTGGTAATAATTGTGTTAAATAACTGCAGAAAAGAGAGAGCACATAACTATT
This sequence comes from Strigops habroptila, assembly GCF_004027225.2. Lineage (NCBI taxonomy): Eukaryota > Metazoa > Chordata > Aves > Psittaciformes > Psittacidae > Strigops > Strigops habroptila. The sequence continues at coordinate 35,712,691 of NC_044283.2, read as the reverse complement.
TATTATTATAATTCTCCTGCTATTGCACTCCAGTGAAGATTAGGGCTCCAGTCTGCTATATAACAAGATGCAAGAGCTTGACAGTGCAAATACCCAGTTGAAAAAAAGTTTGCTATAACTAAAAGAATCATGAATAGAGTGATGATTTGAATATACTGTATTTTTTCCTTTTTTATTTTAGAAATAGTTTCAGAATAAGTAATATATACAAAAAAATAGAAAAAGCATGATGAAAAGAGATTTTAGAAAGTAACTAAATGATGTAAGAATTAAAATAGGCGAGAAGGAAAAAGGGAGAAAAAGTAGACATTTGGGCAAAAAGGATGTTCTGGAGCACTGTTCAAGATTTACAGTCTGTGGTACATCAGAGGTAAAAACATTGCCTAATAACATCCTGGTAACTGCAGAAATAATCTCCGCAGCTGCCCCCGCAGGCTGCACTCCGCAGCTGATCCCGCTAAGAGTACCTTTCCCAGTAGATTAGAAAAAAACATTATCCTGCTACAGAAAACAGGCTCATAATATTAAAATGCTTATTATATCACTACCAGCATATTTTCTATTTTAAGCCCCTGAAAAACAAATCTAGCATAAAGTCTTGCTTTAATTTGCATGCGGAAGGCATGTCTTTATGCACAAATTCTGGGAGCTGTTGCATCTGAGCAGGTGGTACAGCATTTCAGCAACGGGGATGCTGGGTCAGACAGGTGTGTTGCATTACAGGAAAGCTGGGACATTTGGAGCAAGGAAAGAGGAGCGAATGGAACACAAAGGAGTGAGAGAGGGAGAGTAAGCAAGGGATGCCTATCAAGGTTGAAAAAGCACACCTGGGGAGACTGCTGCCCAGCTCACCTCAGCAGATCACAGAGGGCTTGGTCTGGGGAAAGCACAATGTTTCTGGGGTTTGTTGCTTTTGTTAGTTGGAGGAATAAGGCTGAGTTACTTTGGAGAGAGTTTTCTTTTTTTTTTTTTTTTTTTTTGATTGAGATTGGTTACATTCTGAAAGCAAATGAAGCAGAGTGCTAGCCTTCTCTAGGAAAACATGCTAAAACTACAGATCATCGACGATTTGTGGAGATAGCTGCAAGATTGAGAAGCTGAACTACTAGAGAAGGAAAATTTGAGATAAATTTGGAAGAAGAATTGAAAATAAGATGTAGATAGTACCATAGTCTGCTAATGAAGAAATTGTAAGAGTAGGTATTTATGACTGAGGGAAAAACCTTAGTAAGCCTAGATGTTCCTTCTCTAAATTTAGTAGGCAAAAACTGCCAGGGCTGTACCTTATGACCAAGCAGAAAATGGCATGGTAGCAGCACGGCACTTGGAATGTGTGTAGCCGAAGACTGTAGAGAGCCTGGCTGATTCTGGAACTAGGTAGGTGTGGGCCTAGGTGATAAATCTAATTGCTTGAAAACAGTATTATACTCCACTTGAAAAAAAGAAGGTGATGCTGTGATGAGTTAACTGAAGTGGTCCCATCTCTTGTTTTGTAATACTTAGTATACAAATTCTGGAAGGTTTCTGTCCTTGTTTTATCCCATGTCCCTCCACTAGCCCTGCTAGAGGGGAAGACATTGCCTATCAAAACTGTAGAAAATCCTTACCAAAAAATGAGTATGCTGGCAAGTGAGGTACACCAAGTACAAATGGCAGAGGACAGAAGCAGTCTTAACAGCTTCTTAGCTGTGCTTAGTGTGAAGCAGGTGATAGAGATTTACACTAAAATGTTGGGCATGGTGAAGAGGGAAAGTCAGTGTGGGGAAGAAGGTGAAGTGCTGTTAAGTTGTCCTGCAAGCCTATTCTGGTAAACTTAACACTTCTTGTGAATAACAAGGTAACTGGATGGGGCTTTAAGCAACCTGGTCTAGTGGAAGGCATTCCTATTCATGGTAGGGAGGTTGGAACTAGATGATCTTTAAGGTCCCTTCCCACTCAAACCATTCTGTAACTGTAAACAAGAGCTACCAGTAGTGGGTAGCTACTGGGTCAGTTACAGGAGCTATAAAGGGTAAAGGCTTTCTGCAACTTCTGCTGAACTACTCCGTGCAGTATTCTTGAATTAATAAATGTAGCTGTGAATGAGTGATTACAGGAGTCCTTCCCAGGCTGGGCAGCTCTGCGGAACAGTTCCCTTCTCCTGATATAGCCAGCTCTGAGCCTTAATAGGTACGTAAAGAGGAGCCTTGCTGCCATTGCTTGCTTCTTCAAGTGCTATTCCTAGCATGCCTTCTTTCAGTCCTGTACTGCATTATGCTGTGCCCTGTAACATTTGCCATTCTTTCCAGCTGAAGTCTAATCTAGTCCTTCTTCTATCCTGTTCCTTAACTCTTTCTTTCCCCTATTTTTTTTTTTACACTTTTCTCTTTGAGCACATTCTTGTCTCACCATTCATTTTTGCTTCAACCTCTCCATCCAATTTCCTCTTTGTGTCATTTTCTTTCTAGTCTTGTTTCCCTGCATCTCCTCTTGTTCTCTTCTCTCATTCTGCTTTCATTACATATCTCTCAAGGAGTTTGTTAAGATAAGAAGAAAAATAACTAAATACCAGTTCCCTTCTGAAGGTCTTCCCTCTAATTACTAACAAACCAGTTGTACTTGCTGAAACAAATTACCAAACCATGTTTACTCCTGTGAGTCACTTGTAATTTACTTATGTATGAAATGTTAGTCTGGTTCACAATGTAGTTGAGCCTAAGCAAAGACATCTGTGCAAAAAAAAAAAAAAAAAAAAAAATTTTTTTTTTTTTTTTTTTTTTTTTACAAGAACCCAGTATTTCTAACACAAAGTGATTTTTTTGTGGGCACAATTCCTAACTGCAGGTGTCCATATGGAAGCTGCAGAATAAGCTGATGCCCCAGTCTGGTAAAAGCCACTTGGCCAGCAAGTATTTGTCTGGTGGGAGGGAAGTTGAAGTATGGGGGAAACACCCAAGAGTGTGAATTAGAAAGTTAACTGTAAATAGGATTTTTTTCTTTTATTTTTTAATGGCAGCTTCAGTGACAAAATCGGAGTGAATATCAATTCACTGTTATGTCTGTGATTTTAGAAGTTATTAAAACAACTGGCAACCATAGAAAGCTAGGTCACTCCAATTAGTCCTTCCTTATGAGAAAGACTCCCTTTTAAAAAAGGCATGGGGACACTTCTGGAAATGTCAGACGTGTGAGCAGTGAACGAGAAATTTCTTTATGTATTCTTTTTTGATGCTTTTAAAAGATGAACTTTCTTCTTCTCACTCCCATTTCCTGCTAATTACCGCTAACTGTAACAGTGCTTTTTGTAATGCTGTTTTAAATGACACTAGAATCTCTAACCTATACAGAATGAAACTTTTTTCAGAAGTATTATTTAATCATCAATACTTCTAAACTTTTTTTAAAGAAGTATTGTGGGTTTTTGTGTTTTTGTGGGGTTTTTTTTTTTGGAGGGGGGGTTGTGGGGTGGTTTTTTTTGGTTTTTTGGGGTTTTTGGTTTTTAATACATCTATTGCACTGTATTGAGTTTGTGTGGCAAGGTTTTGGTAGTAGGGGAGCTACAGGGGTGGCTTCTGAGAAGCTTCTAGAAGCTTCCCCTGTGTCTGATGAAGCCAATGCCAGCCGGCACCCCGATGGACCCACCACTGGTCTTGCGCCTGCAGCCCGTGGAGGTCCATGCTGGAGCAGATATCCACCTGCAAACCATGGGGGACCCCTGAAGGAGGCTGTGACACTGTGGGAAGCCCACACTGGAGCAGCCTCCTGGCAGGATCTGTGGCCCCATGGAGAGAGGAGCCCAGGCTGGAGTAGGTTTGCTGGCAGGGCTTGTAAGCCTGCAGGCATCCCACACTGGAGCAGTTTGTGCCAGAAGGATGCACCCCACGGAAGGGACCTGCGCTGGAGCAGTTTGTGAAGAGCTGCAGCCCGCGGGAAGGACTTGCATTGGAGCAGTTTCTGGAGGACTGTCTCCTGTACAGGGATCCCACGCTGGAGCAGGGGAAGAGTGTGAGGAGTCCTCCCCTGAAGAGAAAAGAACAGCAGGGACAACATGTGATGAACTGACCATGGCCCCCATTCCCTATCCACCTGTGCTGCTGGGGAAAGGAGAGAATTCAGGAGTAAAGTTTAGCCTGGGAAGAAGGGAAGGGTGAGGGGAAGGTGGTTTTAAGATTTGGTTTTATTTCTCGGTATCCTACTCTGATTTAATTGGTAATAAATTAAACTAATTTCCCCAAGTCGAGTCTGTTTTGCCTGTGATGGTAAGTGGTGAGTGATCTCTCCCTGTCCTTATGAGCCTCATTACATTTTCTCTCCCCTGTCCAGCTGAGGAGGAGAGTGATGGGCTTTGGTGGGCACCTGGTTTCCAGCCAGGTCAACCTATCACGTGCACTTTAATGGCTGCTTACTTTAGGACTGAGCAGGTTCTTTTCACTTACAATCCTTGAAGTCTTGCAGTCCTCTGAGGACTCTTTCCCTCTGGAAAGGAGTACTGGTGGAAATTTCAAAACCCAACAAAAATAAGTAATAGACTTGGTCCTGACTGTAGGTCATTTACTCTCAATAGTAGATGGGTAGGCAGCAGATTTAGGGGAGAGGGAGGAAAAAGTAGTGGGGCACAACATGCTGCAGTTACAGTATGGTTAGTGGTACAGGTTGCTTCAAGATGTTTTTTGTACCAGGTTCTAAAAAATAAAAACAAAAACCCAACATAGGGTAAGGATATGTTGACACTGTTCAGTGGAAGGTAGTGTGGGCATGTGAGCCAGTGTGGGCCTGAGTTCCTGCATCTTGATGATTCTGTGCAGTGCAGCATGGTATGATTGTATTGCGTAATGATAATACATCTGCATTACTGATGTGATGGGTGTGCAGCAATATAAGCCTTGCCCCTGAAATGTAGGATTTGTTAGGTCACGTGCAGCTCTATATCGAGATTTCTATGCTAATATACAACTTTGGAGTTGGTAGTCTCATTTCTCTGCAGCGTTCTGTGTCATACTGAGGACGTGTTTTGGTTCCAAGCCTTTTTTCTAGATAATGTTTGGCTTCAAAAATCATGTGTCTATCATATTCTATTGGGCTTTTTTATTCCTGTTTAGTTGCTTCCATTTACCAGTGTAGGTATTTTAAAAAATATACAAGAATTTCTACCTAGTCAGTTCAGCTTCTCACTGTCCATGTGTTTGAGCTTTTCTGAATAAATTAACAGTGACCGAGGGACTGTATTAAATGAGTAGATGTGAAATATGACTGAAGCATAAATGGGGCCTGTACTGAGTCAGGAATAAAGTGAAGTTTTCCTTTCAGTGTCCTATCATGCAGGGGCCTGCCTTTGCTCATATAAATGTTATAAATTGCCTATGCATAATAAAAAAGTTTCACCTTTTTATGATTCACCATATAAAAACTGATTTCTGTAGAACTCTTGCTCTTATGTGCTTTTATTACTGCTTTTTACATTTCGTTCATCTTTAAATTGTTCCTTATAGCAGTAATTTTTTCTGCCTTTGTTCTGAATTGTGTTCATACGGTTGTTATGAGAGGTTTCAAAGGTATCAATTATCTCTTAAATTTTTAAGCTATTTAATTAACCATTGATTAGCAGCTTTGAATTGATATGAATGTACTAATGCTTATTCTGCATGATTTTGTGTGGATGTTTTTATACCCACAAGTTCAAGACTGGATATGTTAAATAGCTTAATACCTTTGATACCTTGCAGCAACCTAGCAAGCACCTTGGTATCTTAAGCCCTGTCAGCCCTTTATGGTTGTCAGTCACTTGCAGACACTCCTTAGTGCTCTCATATCTTTGGTGGCAGCCCTCTACTTAGCTCACGAAGCTGAAACAGGTGCCCTGTGTAGCACTACTACATTTGAGCTGAAGCGGAAGATGTGCTTGACAGGTGGGAAGCTTCTTCATGTGCCCACTTGCTGTAATCCACAGATTTACAGCTGCCTGAGGTGGGGAAAGTCTTGCTGTTCATGTGGTTTAACTCTAGGCATGTTAATATAAAATGAAAGTCAGATTCCAGGTAGACAAGTTAGCTTATGAAATGTCCAATCGAGAAATGGTTTTGATATAGTCAGGCTGAAGTTCCTCTGGAAGAGTAGCAGAGCTCTCATCTCCAGAAGTCCTGCTTTCCCTTTTGGGCAAAGGGCAGAGAGGAGTTTGAGCCAGTGTTCCTCTCCAGGCTGCCCAAATCTCATGGACAGGTTCAGTCTCTCAGTTTAAGTTCTGTCTTTATATTGATTTGTTCCCTGGAAATAGTCTGGCCATATAATTAAAATAAACATTGCTATGCTCTCACTAAATGTGTATATCTCTTCTAGAGCTGTGCCATCGGCTCTGCATGGCTTGCCAGTAAATAGCTCCTTGCTGCATCTCTACTAGCAAGTTGCAAGTCTTAAGTTGCTCATGTACACCTCAACAGGAAATGCAAAGTGCAAGTTGTGATACAGAGGGACAAAAAGAATAAATGTAGCTCGTTACTAACTAGATATGTTGATAATCCATTGCTTTGGAATACCTCATCTCCAACTTCTTCTTTAAAGCAGACAGACCTTCAGTACTCACAGTTTTCTGTTGCACAGATTCCATCATGATTAGTTGTGATAAGCAATTATTTTGGAGGATATGGATAGTAAAACTGGAAGTAAATTTTTACAGTTCAGCCTCTAATTTTATGTGGCTTGGTTTGCTTTAGTTGATGATAATTGATATTTTCAGTTCTTGGAAAAAACACACACAACTGCATGTGAACTAAAGGTTTTTTGGTAGTGTTGTTTTTATGGTTGTTAGCAAATTATAGTGATTAATTAGACAGATTTGTTGCACTGTAAGATGTGTACAGTATAGATTTTGATTTGGTATAAAAAGAACAAATTCCAGCTCTGAAGTTCAGTATCTGGCTTTGTTTTAAATCTTGCCCACATCTTAATTGTGTGTACAATTTTTTGGTTATGCTTTTACCTTGCCTTATACCTGAGCAGAAATTAAGAACACCCACCCATACCTTCTTATTTAATAAAATGGGGGGTGGGTGGGGGGTGGTAAAGGAAAGAAAACCCAAGGAACAAAATGTGCTGATGACTATCTTTCATCTTTAAACAGAAAGATCTATAAAATATGTGGAAAATAATTCAAACAAGGAAGTAAATAGAGCATTTCTGCTTGAACAGATTTTGATTAGATATCCTTGGCCTAGCAACAAACTTTTTTGAGTTTATTATTCTATTTTTGTTCTAAGAAGGCAGAGGAAAAAATGTAATATTTACAGTCAACATTGCGAAGAACTAGCAATTACTGCAAGGTAAAAAATAAAAAAATTGCAGCCAGCCTTCTGATTCACCAATCTTAAACACAGCAGCTTAGAAAACAGCTCATAGGAGTGATCTAGATTTTTTTTTTTTTTTTTTAACCTCGGATGTATTGTTTAATCGTGCATATGTGATGTAAAAACTTACATTTACTGTGATTCCATAAGCTATGTACAGAGCTTCATGTTTCCTAGTTTTTATTGTAGCTAAGTTTAGTTTTGTTCCTCTGGTTGCTGGATGATTACTTCATTCACCTACATATAAGATGAGACTCTCTGATGATGTTAAGGTTAAGTATCTTAAAAATGTGCAGTCATTCATTTAATACTGCTCTTGGTGTAGAACTCAAATGCTTTGTGTGATGGGAAAAATAGGAGTCCAAAGTTCTGCTAGTCTAAACTTGGCTACAGTCTTTTATCCAAACCTCTCTTGGTGTAATTTACTTTTTTCCCCATTTTGATGTGGAGGCCAGATAAAATGAAATATGGAGTTCTATCTAAATCATTTTTGATATACCTGTAAATAAGGTGTTTCTGTTGCAGGATAATTATGTCTCATCTTTTGTATTAAATCACATCTTTTGTGTTATGTGAAGTATGTAACACACTGATGGAGTTTACAATGAAATATAATTCAATTCAAATGACCTTAGAACTTGCATGTGGAGGCGGAAATGGAACAAAACTTGAAACTAAGGTGTTTTATTGGGTGTAAATACGTATTTACTTGGAAAGATCATTTTAGTCTAGAATGACAGTATGTATCCTTATATTGCTTCTATAATTTTAGGATCTCAATAGCTGAGGGCACATAGACATGGATTTTTCATACTACTGCAGCATGTAAGGAGTCGCATTAACAATTCAGAGACACTATGTATTAAAACAGTTATCTATGTGCATAACTACTTTCATGGATCTTAAAGGCCTGACTTTGTCCATGTATAATGCAATTCATGTTGTTTGCTATTTCAGTTACTAGAAGTTGGTGTTTCTATACAAGGAAGGGAAAATAGAAGTAGGATTACCTATAAGATAAGCAAATTATGCAAAATGCATTTTGTTTTGGTTTTCTGTTTCTTTCTGCTGTAGCAATGCTCCCTTTTATGTCAAAATTGGAATATGACGATATAAGAGAACCTATTATTTGCACTGTTTAATCACTGGCTGTGGATATAAAAGAACTGGTATTGGCAATGTGATCAGATTTACATTTTTCTCAGATCTGTTTGATAAGTCTGATGAAATAAGTGATAAACTGCATAAGGTATCATCTTAATTTCAGTGATTTAAAAAGTCAGCAGTTATGTCCAGTGCATATCTTTATTAGCTGGTCCTGATCTTGGAATTTTACTTTTCCAGTAATAAGCGAATGTGTTCTTATTATAATAATTTGTGTCTACTGCTGGAGTACTAGAATGAGTTAGAGCTTGGTTTTCATTTTATTAGGTTTTTATTTGTGCATGTTCTGAAATGTTTTCTGTCCCAAGGCAGCATTTCTTAGCTCATTCTATGACAGTGTCACTATTAAGACATAATTTCCACTTGTCCTGCATTTGTGATTCTTAATTCACGGGGGTTGGAGAAGCATAGACCTTATTGTGGGTATATTTCTTATTTATGATATGAAAAGATTCTTATTAGCTATTGCATTTCAAAGTTTATTCTGTATTAAATTAACATATTCATGTTGTTTTGACTTCTTAACAGGCAATAACTTTCAACTCTAACTTCATGCTTTCATTGTGAACATAGATTCTACAGCAAGGAAGTAGCAGTAAGTGTTTATATATGTTATAACTTTTTTCTAATGAAGTTTTTCATAAGTTTTGTACTCTGAATGTGTTCTGGAAATCCATTATCACTGCCTGCTATGGCCAATGCTGAAATGTTGCAAGTAGGTTCTCTGGATCTGAACTAAACATTGTTCAGAATGTTTAGTTACCTTCCACAAAAAGGAAAACCAAATCTGAGTAAAGGCCACCATCTTAGTTGGCTATATTTCTCAGTGCTTTCACTGAATGCCATAATTATGATTATAAACCAATTTTCTCATAATTTTACTAACTTCAGAAATGGAAGTAGAAAGTTACTGTATTTTTATAAGGAGTTTTACTCCTTTCCTGGGCAACAGGAAACCTGGAAAGAAGAAAGTTGTTATATATTAGAAGAAGAATGAGTGTCAGTGTTCTGAAAGGCTAAACAAAGGTATAAAACTGTTTCATGATAAGCTATTGCCAGGTTATTGTGTTTGGGTTTTGCAGCCAGGGTTAAAAATAACACTGGGCACGTATCTTCAACCATAATTTTAGTAAGTCTTCAGTGTCTTTCATGAAGACGCTATTCTTAATAGCTTTGAACAGGCTCCATGCAAAACAATGCAATGTGAAATTACTACACACAGTAAGAGTTTATATCCTTTGTAAATGAATTTTAAACACATACCTGTTCTATGATTGAATATAAAGGTAAATGCATACCAGTTGCTGTGTCTGTCACCAAGGGATTGATTTGGGAAGCTTATCTCTTCTATTAGCTTCCAGTTCTGCTTCAGTTTTCATTAGGCATTGAATAAGGATTGTTGGAGGGAGACAGCCAGTCTTGTACTGAGAAGCAGAGTGCAATGCTGCTAGAGGATGTTTTTGGCCTCAGGACATCATAGCTTGGGGCAGTGTCTGGGCAAGATCATAAGGTTAAGCCCAGTAGTATTTGGAGAGGTGTGTAACAATGTGTCATTACAGAACTGTATCATTAAAACTGGTTTTGGTTATTTGTTTTTGAACTTATATTAAGTCTCTACCTCTTCCTAAACACGTCTACTTATGAGTTCTAAAAGACAATTATACTAATCTTGCACCTCCACAACTTGTGGTACACACAGAAATCAGCTTTAATTTGCAACATGTGAAAGTCTTGGGCTGATGTAGGATAACATCTTAAGAAATGCTTTATAACCTTTCCCACATCAATTTCTTTTTATAAGGTTTTCTGTAGAGCTTTTTTATTTATTTCTAGTAGTCTGTTTCTGTTGTACTTGAAAACGACAGAGAACTGTTGGAGGTTTCTGTATATTTAAGTAAATGCAAACTGCAGCTCTCCTGATCAAACTTGTTTAAACTTGTTTCTTGATGGCAGTGTGGTCTGTGTGTGGGGAAGAATAGTCCGTCTGCATCACGAAATACTATTGTTTTTATTTTCTCTTAAACAGCTGAGGATGCTCAGATTTTGTTGTGGTGTGGGCTTTGTTTGGTTGGTTTTAAATTTTTACAATTGAAATGAGATCGGGGTGGGTGGGGACACAAAACCTATGATGACTGTGTTTGCTAAGCAGTTCAGTCTCTTCTGAAGAAAACCAGGGACTTGACTTGGGGAAAAATCAATAGGAAGAATTAGGCTTTCATTTTACAGCTTTGTCCTTGATACCAGCTTTTATTTTTAACTGGACAATTTTTGTATCCTCACATGCTATGATGTTATTGAGCCGAAGCATATTACTTGCCTCTCAAGCAGTGAAGAAATGTTAAAGAAAATATCTGCTAGATGTGGAGATAATATTTTCTTCCAACGTAAAGGAGAATGAATTTTAAGGGCCTCAGGAGTTGCTTAAATTTCGGTCTTGGATAGAATATATTTGATCTTGGATAGAAAGATCTATTTTCTGCTTAATCACTTGGATAAAAAGAGAAGACTGCATTGCTTTCCAAGACATAATATTGAAATGTGCTTGCTTTCACTAGTAAAGAAATTTGCTGTTTTGTTGTTTTTTGGTGTTTGATTTTTTAAAATTTTTTCACGTATTCGAATGTCCAATAAGTAGACCAAAATATCCCAGATTCAGGGGGTAGAGGCCCAAGCACAGTTTATCCTGAAAGCACAGCTATTCTAATCCATGTTGTTTAAAATGACCCTTTGAGGATTGTTCCACTGACTAGGGGTAACTTGTATTTGTTTTCTGTGTTCAGCTGTATTTTTTGCCTGTGTAGAAATACCCTGTGAATTTGGAGGAGACAAGAACCACCAGAGAGCCCATTATCTGGCAGTCTCTTTAGATTAGTGTTCTTATGCATGCTCATTGTTTCACTCGAGAAAGCTGATTACTAAAAGGGATATTGCATTTTCAGTATGTTACACAATACTGTGAATAGGTAGTTTTGATTGAATTAGTAGCCTTATATTCAAATACGAAGGGAAAGCCATAGATTATATTGTAATCAGAGTCTCTAAAATTCAGTGACTTTAGATGCATTCTTGGAAGTTTGATCAGTGGGAGTATAATACTAAAAAAATATACCTATTTGAATAGGTGAGTTCATTGTATCCTCTGGAAAGGGAAACATGAAATGACAAAATTTGGATAGAAATGTCAGAAAAAGGATACCATCCACTGTTACGGCATTATACTAGTAAAATTAATCATGTAAACTTTATTATTACTTCTTGTGTCTTCTGCCTATTCTGATCTTTCAGATGGCTGTTGCTACTTTTGTTTGTATGTACACCTCCCAGTTCTGTTTATGTGGGTTTGTTTTGTTTTTTCTCTCTAGTGATTTGGTAGGATTATTTGGTAAAGTATGGAAAGAGTTCTCCCCCGTTCTCAGCTCATCCTGAATCAGATGGGGGAGGAAATAATTTGTGTGGGATTTTTGTTCCTTTTTCTGACAGTACAGATTTGATGCCAATAAGATATTACAAAGGTTGTTATTTCAAGGGTGTAGAGCTAACATTTGTGAAAATCACGGTGTTGGCACGGATGTACTTTTCCCTTGTTTTTATGTATCTAAAATGTTAGGAAACTGGTTAATCTAACAGCTGTTTGCTTTTGCAGAATGCCTCTTTCCTCTGTCTTCCAGAGTAATCCATCTATTTATGGTGCTCGCACAGTTCAAAAGCCTGTTGTTACAGGTAGGCCTAGAATGCAGAAATCCAGTTCCTTAAAAAGAACACTGCTATATTTAAATTAAAACTTTCTAAATTATGGTAAATTAAGTCATTTTTGAGACATCAGTTCTGTTTTACTTTTAGATGTAGAATAGTTAGTGTTCTGCAGTTCACAGAGATGTCTCTTTTTTTTTTTTCCCCTCCAGTTTTTGCTCTACAAGAGCCTGTCATGCTATTCAACCAGATGAGCTTTGAGATAAGCGCATGATGCATGTGAATTTGAGGGTTTCAGCTTTTTTTGCATAAAAGAAGCATTGTTAGCATGGAATCAAAATGGTGATGATAGTCTGGGAGACATGCTTTCAAGGGTTACTTTCACAAATGAGGGTCATAACTAAAAGCTCTTCAACTAGCACAGAACACATTAAACTTGAAGAACAAACAAAAAGCTGGTGTTGGCAGATCAAAGAAAATGAAAGCATAAAAGATACTCTTAGAAGATCAGTTGGCCTAAATAACAGAATTGTAGTAATATCTTTTCTGTCTTACTCTCCTCTGTTTCACCACTTTCATGTATACCTTGATTATTTTAGCCACTGATATCATTTCCTTCACAAAGTTGCTCATTTGCCGCCTGGAATCTAATGGGATACAGAGTGTTCAAGCTTATGAGAAGAGACTTATATCCTTGTTTGAGAATAAAGTGTTATCAGTCTTGGGAGAATTAGTAGAATTCATGTTCTAATGGGAATTAATTTTTTTGCTGATTCTCTTCTACTTTGTGCAGTTAACTCTAGCAAAGGTAAAATAAACACTGAGGGCTTCATCTGCCATGTATAAGATGTACCTGTGTGTGTATATACACACACATGGACTTTGGCAGATGATAGCTGTAGCAAGTGAGATAATACCTGCCTGTTTACCAATAGTGCATTTGTACAGATCAGTCACAACATGCATTTTTGTATGATCAGTAACTTAAAAGGTTTCAGGTGCGGGGGCTTCTAGACCAGATAATGACCATCTATGGCCTGAAGACCAAATTAGATCTGTCAACCATAGACCATTCTTTGCCTGCTCGCTGCCTCCTTTCCCACCACCCCACCCCCCCCCCCCCGCTTTTTTTTTTAACTGAAATTCTTTCAAATAGATAGGGAAGTGAATGAGACTAGATGATTTGTTCTTGCAGCTTGTTCTTTCATAAGGCGTTTTCACTTATCATTTGACTGAAAATATGTCCACTCTATAAGCAAAATAGTCCACTGTGCAAGCACTTCTATATCGTTTGGTGTTCTGATGAATAGACATGTTGAACTTGTCATGCGGCTGGCTTTCTGCATGTGACTTGGACTTAATGCCAGCCCCTTCGTCAGGCACAAATGTCCCATGTAGGAGGGCTGTCCCAAGCTTTGGTAATTACAGCTGCGCTTCTGGTCAAATAGGAGATGAGGAATAAGACTAGAGATTTTGAAGTGTCTCTGAGAGACTGCATACCTAGGTCCTGACTGAAGCTGAGCAGACAGTCACTCTCCTAGCAAGTGAACCTTTTCTTAGTTAGGGGAAGATGAGCTGCTCTGTTACAGGGAAATCTGTGTCAGAGAGGCTTGAAAGACGATGGAATTAAGCTACCGTAAGATGACCTGTATAACAAATTAAAAAAAAATAAATCTCTCAGTGACTAGAGTTTTAGTAGGGATAGATATAGCAGGAGGCAAAAAGCACTGGTCTCTATACCATGTATATAAATAATAAAGTCATATTTGGAATGTTCTTGCTCATAGCTTTATATAAAAGTGATTTGCTATTACTTATGAACTCATTCTGGTTTAGCATAAAATATTATCCTCCTCCTGTCATAGAAATGGAAAGTGGAACATACGAATCAGTGGAAACTTTCAAAAGACATCATTGTGGAGAGTGCTACATGTTGTACCATAAAAGCCATTCCTTTTTTCAGCCAGCAGTGGGACACTCAGGATATTAACTATAAAATTTGAAATTAACATCAATTTCTGCTTCCATTACCTGATTAGCATAAAGTAAACTATTAGGCATCTGCTTTGGCCCAAATGGGGGAAGCAGGGTTGGGCGGATAATTCGCTGGGCAAGACAGACCTTTGATTCACTGCATATGAATATCACCACATAAAAAAAAAAAATCATAAAACCATTATGTCAGATTGCTGTAGTAAAAATACATTTTAATTGCTGCTTCCCTTCTGGAAGCCCTTTGTTACAGAGTGGCAATTATGGGAATGATGCTACAGTGTGAGTTAGCTGTCATTTCTAATGTTCAGCCATTAGCAACAATGTTGAGTTAAATTATGGGATTTTGATCTTTTCAGATTGTCTGGCAATGCTTTCCCTTAAGCATCCCAATAAGTGTATGTGGAACAATCTACAATTTTTTTATCCCTTTTTCTAAATGGGGAATACTTTAATGACCTTAATCTGGTGGAATGCGCTCTACCCTTCAGTATAGAAGGGAGTTTTTATGTGTCTAAGGGATAGAGAAGCCTATCTAATAAGGGTATTGTAAAAGCTAGTTGACTTGACATTGTGTAGTGCAAAGCATAAGATGGAAAGTACAAAACAGTGGCTTTGCCTGGAGAGCTTCTTGCACTTGTTCTGCACTGAAGTCTTTAACTTCACTAGGAAGCAGAAGTAAATCCCCTGCAGTCACTGGAGCCCTATTTATTTATTTAATAAACTAGTCCAACAGGTGGACTTTTTAGAAACTATAACTTTCTCCACTGTCAGTAACAGGAAATACGGCTTATGTAGCATGCAAATATGTGGGATTGCCTTGTTCACAGTATGTAGCCTAATAATTTTAAAGATAACCTCAGCAAATATCCAATATGCAGTTCCAATGATTAGTATTACAGCATATTTTAAAATAAATCGGTATAATGTTGCATCAGCATTTCAAAGAGTCCTCCTGATTACTAGGGCCACAGAGGAGAGAATAAAGTATGCAGAAGGTAATTAGAATGACCTTAACATTACCAAGTCGGTCAGTGGTACTGGATCTGTGTCCACAAGTAATGGAGTTTTCCATAAGACACTGCTTATCAACAGTGTATGCATAGAGATATCAATTAAAGTTAATGTGAATACCTACATGTGGATGTAAATAACAATTCAAGGACTGCTTATTTTCCAAAAGCATTCCAGTTATAGCTGAGCAATTCACATAGTATTTTTTCTTGGTTTTATTTTTGACTTTAAAACTTCTAGCACACACAAAAAATGTTTTTAGAATTCCTTAATTATTAGTACATTAATAAGATTTTTATGTCAGTAGTAGTTTAAATCGGGCAGTGTGCCTTCTCTAACTGTCAATGGCTGGGGTTTAAAACAGCCGCTCTAAACACTAGTATGTTTTGTTTAAGAATGGTTTATAACTTACCATACTTGAAAATTCCTACAGAGGTAACGCTATATGCTAGGTTATCTTTGAAATAGATTATTCATTACATAATCTACAAATGCTTGTTTGGTTCTTAGTTTGCGTTTTGGTTTTAGAGTTAAGGAATTTAAATAAGTGTCTAAAGACAAATATTACAAAAGCAGGCTGCAAAATGCTGACAGTCTTTTAAAATATATGTAGAGGAACAGTAATTTTAGCTGCGCATTCAGAGTTGTGTTTTCTTTTTTCAGTATTTCTGCCATTGACTCTTAACTATGTAAACTAGCCTGACCTTGCTGTAAGATGGACTACTTGGAATATGCCAGGTGTTCTATAAGCAATCTTAGGACACAAAACTTAAACTTTCATGATTACATAATTACTACATCAACATCTATGCAGGACATGAAGTGATACGATAATTTTTACACCTTACAGTTCTAGCATTATCAATACACTTAGCTGTTGATCCAAGTTCACCTTGTATCTTAGGATAGGTTTGTTTGGAGTTTTGTTGGGGTTTGTTTTTAAACTTCTGGTTACTCTTTGTGTGTTGACTCAGTTTTGAAGACGTTAATCTTCAAAAGAAAGATTGGACTTTTTAAGTATGTTGCGTATTTTTTTTCATAAGATAATTGTCTAAATGAAAATTGATGTGACCTTTTGTATGGGATTTTGAAAATATAACGTAGATTGTTATATAGAAAATGTAATGTAGATTGTTAAAATATTGTAGAATGGTTTAAATAATTGAAGTTTCCCACTTTCTCTTCATGTAAATGGATTCACGTGAACCCACTTCCTATTTCACAGTCTTTGTGGAAATGAGATACCAGCAATGCAATGCCTAATACATGCTTTTATGGTACAACTGTCAGCTTTATAACCATGAACTTTCAGTATTTTGTATGTTGACTAATAAGTTACTTCACCATCCATGTATACCAAATAACTTAAAAATATTATCCAAGTGGAAAAACTACTAGCAAACTCCCAAAATATTTCAATGTAAAACAACAGGAGTTACCAAGAACAGAAAGCTGCTTCAGCTTCACAGGAGCAAAAACTAGGAATCGGGCAGAGGGGAAAAGGTCTCGGGAGACAAAGATGTTGCTGAGAGCAGAATTTTCACCCCAAGTGTATGGAATTGTATGGAGGATTAATGTAAAAGGCTGATAATTGAGGCAGTGTTAACGGTTTCAATGTTTCTCAAAACATGGTAGTAAACTGGGAAGATTTCTTTACAAAGGATTTCATTGCTGTCTGACGATTACATCTGATTTCGGTGTCCCGGTGTAAAGGCGCTCCGTTGATGGAATGAAAAAAATCAAAGAAATACTATAGGTTCTTTGCATAAAGAGTTAAGCTACATATGAAGCCTACTGAAATATGAGGTCCCCGTCAGGGGCGATTTGGTCCAATGACCTGGTACAATTTACAGGGAAGGGAAAAGATCAGCAAACTGTCTAGCTCTTCTGGTTACTAGTTACTCTTCTAGTTACTGAGAAAATGCTTCATTTTGACAGTCTTCTGATTTTATGCTGAATAAAATGTTCCCTTGGGATTTATCATCCAGTTTGAAAGGTTTAAAGGCTTATTGTAAAAAAAAAAAAAACAAAACACCACAACCAAAAAAACCACAACACTCCCTCAAAAAAAAAAAAAAAAAAAAAAAGCCAAACCACAAAACCCCAACAAAAAAACACACAACCCCCCCACAAACAAACAAACAAACAAAAAAACTCAACCAACCAAACCCCACTTACTAAGTATTACATGGGTCAGGTAAAGCAAAAAGTAATGTGTGGGTATTTCATTTTGACTATTACAAATTCCATGACACAAGTTATCTTTGTTTGAAAATATGTTTTCACATAGACTTAAAATACTGTTAGGAAAATCTTAAAAAGGTTAGTAAAAATGCAACATAGGTATCTTCTAAGTGTGTTCTGTATTGCAATTATAAAAAAAACCAAAATAACAAACTGTTCCAGATTATAATAATCTCTTGTCTGAACTTCAGTCTTGAATTCTTTTGCTCTAAAAATGGGAAAACACTTTTTTTCTTTCTTGAGACTTAAATTTTAGAAATCATCTGCATTCCATGCTTGAGTACTCCCATGCTCATGTTTATTACACAAGATTAAAGAATTGTATGCCTTTATAGTTCTGTTTGACACATTCAAGGATTTCTGAACTGAACAATTAGTTCACTCCCCTATACTTAGAAGCATGCCTTGCAATGTAACATATTCAAACAGGCATGAGAAGAAATGTTTTCCACAACAGCTCAAAACTACATTCAGATGAGAAAACTAAGAGGTATGATATAGTGTAGCATTGTTTATCATGGATGGAGAATTTTTTTCTTTATCAGCTAAAGTGTTCTGGGACTCTTACCGTAACTATACACTAGTAGAAATGATTCAAGGAGAAATGAGGCACATGTTTGTAAATAATTGCTCTGTGTATTTTGAATTGTTTCACAAAAATTCCCCAAGGAGTTGTATTGCTCTTCATAGTCTTAATGTAGATGTGGTCCTTCCTGAGGAAAAATCTGTAAGTGTGGATAAATTAACCTTCTGCTCTCTATTACCAGCTTGTTTTGGTTACAAGCCTTCAAGGTTGTTTTTATTCTCTCAAAAGATTCTAAGCTTGCATGACAAAAAAAAAAAAAAAAAAAAAAAGATAACTTGTATGGATTAATACTTTGTATAGTATCTTACTTTTCTCTTCATTGTATTTAGTCTCTCTTCTTCTTTATATGCAGTGAACTCTGTGAAAATGTGGTCTATAGGTTGATTGGGGGCGGGGGGAACGTGATAAGTGTAGAATCCTACAGCTTTTTTCTGAAGGCTGTAAAGAATACGAGAGTAACTGGCAAAAAACCAAGCAAACATAATCTGAAACATTTTATCAGAGCAATTTCACGTGGATCTATGTAAACAATTGTAACATTGAAACAGAGTCTGGTTCTCTTTTCCAAGAAATCAGTTATGTTCTCTGGCTGCAGCTGTCTAATGGCTAGAGATCGGTATGCCAGTGCTGCAACCAGGTCAGTTTGAAAACGAGGAGAAATAAGGATACAGTTTTATACAGTCCATCCATCACTATTGCAAATTCACTCAAGAGTGTGGTTTCTCCAGCTCCACTTTTTGCTCTTGGGGTAGCTTCAGACTGTAGGTTACTCCAAGATTTATGGTGGATATCTCAACCAAACCCAGAGGTTTCCTTGTCCGCTTACATCTCTCAGCTATGCAACAGCTTTGTTGCTTGAGAACTTCTGGGATTTAGAGAAGGGTGTTTTTTTCTGCTATAGAGATTGCACTGATAGAAACAAAAAACCCCCTAAACAAACAAAATGACAACAACAAAATTGCCAGTATTTGATAACCAGTGAGGAAGATTTTTGGAGGTTCTGTATTCTGAAACCCAAACAGACTCAACATGCTGGTATTAACTATCACACAAGCTAGAATGATTTTTTGGAAATATATGCAAAGCTTGCAGGACCATACTGTATTTTAAGGTTTGTGATGCTTTGCAAGCCAAGGTGAGCTTGGGAATTCTCTCTGTTAAAGTATGCTTCCCTTATGTGATTTACTTAATAATACATTGTGCAGATTTTCAGATCACTTTCTTAAAACTTAATTGGACTTGAAAACTGATTCCACTAAATTTGACTTAAATGTATTTTGTGTTAAGCTTGTTAAAGTAAGAATATGTAAGTAGGAGCATGGAGGTGTTGCTAAATTCCAAGTATTCAAAGTGAGAACAATCAACATGTAAATTATTGAGCTGTCAGATTAAATGAGGCTGAATATTTAAGTGATTCACATGCAGATTATTGGAAAAGGCACAGATACTGCCTTAGCAAAAAAACCAAGTTAGTATTCATTACTTTTCAAAATAAAAGGAACAGTAAGAACTATTTTTCATAACTTAGCTGAGCAGGAGTATTAGGCTGATTCTCTTTTTTGGCAATTCAAGAAGTTCTAAAGAGACCTGTTAAAGAGTATTTTCTTACTGTTCGCATATTCATTTTCATAGTCATTTATCTACATGGGTATAATAATGGTTATACGTATTGCAGTAATATTGGTTTTGCATATTACTGTCGACATTTCTTTTTGATGAAGTAAATAGTTAATAAGGCTGACAAGTTGTCTCCAAGTGTGTAAGTAGTCTCACTTCATAGAGTTGCACTCAGCTCTTCACATCTTAGAGCTATTGTACCAGACTTTCTGCAGATCAACTATAAGGATTTTGTCAATGTGAAGACCAACAGTTGTTGGTGTTGTATACTAATTCATACAGATTGCTTCAAAATTCTGCTAATAAGACATTGAGGGTCACTTTCTCTGGTGTAACAGCATAAAACAGTTTTTTCTGAACCATGTATCATCGGGGGCTGGGGGGAGAAGTGTTAATTTTTATTTATTTATTTATTTATTTAAATATGAAGCTACTGAAAATACCCTAGGTAATGCTCAACTGATGTCTGACTCAACCTCTGTAACAAGAATATTTCCATTAATCCCCTGTGCATTGCTTAATGTACAGTGGAATTGATTGAGATATACAGTATTATTCCTTAAAATTGTCCAGTTTTGTAATTGCTGTTTGATATATTTTTTCAGCTGTTTGCCATGCAGTTCCCAAATGTATGCTGCTATTTCTCATTTTCTCTAGAAAGTGAAGAATTTGGGAGCTTATGAGTTTATTGATCTCTGTGACAAAACAGTGCTTTTAAACCAGAAAAAAAACCAACTTTTATTCCCTCCCCCTCCCCATTCAAGGCTGTGTCCATGCTACATGTTGTATCTAATAGGCTTCATTTTAGTAAGGTGCCCCACTGAAAAGTTGGGGAGAATCCTTCAAGCAGCCATGTATTCCATATATGAGGCAAATCAGTTGGTATAAAATCACGTCTGCAGTGAAGATAAGCTAAATGACCAGCGCTGAAGATCCTATTTTCTGTGAACTTGTTAGCAGTTTTTGTGTACTATTGAAATTTATTAAACAAAAAAATCACAGAATGCACTAACGTGGGCTTTTGATGAGTATTTCTAAGACAGTTTTGTGAGGATTTTTTCCTTTATTTTTTCCTCTCTAATTCTGCACAAAGAAAACAAATATTCATTCAACTTAAAGGTAAGAATATAATAGTAATCTGTTTTTAGAGACTTGGATCTATACTAACCACTGTGGATACAGACACGTGATCAAATCAGCTGTAGCATTTAGGCCACTGTGCTAGGTGTAGCGGACGTACCTACTAAGAGAGGCTTCTGTTGGAGAGAAAAGTGCATTTTGGCATACATATGGTCAGAAATGTCTCCTCACTGACAAGTTTCAACTAACCCAGTTCTTATGCTGTGAAACTAATGTTGTTTGATTAAGTTCTTGTGCTTTGCTATTGATCTTGCTGTGGGCACATCACTTCTGCTCTGTGTTTGCCTGTGTAAAACACCACTACTATTTACTTCATTTGAACTGTTAGCATTAGTCAGCATTAGGGTTTTCTTTGAAGGGTCAACCTATCTGGAGTGGGATACAACACTTAGGAATGGTACCACCCTTTCCATACTCTGTTATAGACAACCTTCCTTTTTAAGGCGGTAGGATATGTTCCCAAGGGTGCCACTTCTCACAAACACTGCATGGCAACACCCAAATTCATCCTGCAGCTCCCAAAACATAATAGGGCAAGGAAAGTTTTTTTTGGATATGCTGATCATAGCAGGTGAGAACTTCAGCTTGGGGGGAATCTGTTATTCTGGGAACTTGCATGATGTTGGTATCACAGGGAATATTAGTAGTCACTCACAAGTAATCATTCACAAGTAATTGTGGCTTTGGGGACTGTTACAGCCAACAGAACAGAGTGCTAGTACCATATAACAGAAACGAAGCATGTTAAATGGAAGCATCTTTGCTGAGATTCCAAACTGGGATCACATTCTTTAAAATGACCACTTTGGAAATCCATTTTATTAAGCACCTGCTCTTACTTTATGCTTGCTCTTTCTTGGGAATCCCATTCTGTACATGTGTGAAAGTGTATTTAAAATTACTTATTCTAAATTTAATATTGATGTACAATATTTGAGGTGATAAAATTCTATATTAATGTAAGAGTTAACACCCAAAAAATTAGAAAATAATTTTACACCTTAACAAGACCAAAGTTGGTTTCTCATTATGATATTACTCATTATTCTCTTAATCAGTGGTTCTCAGGTGAAGTGTGTTTTATCTTAAGAAAATAGACCTCTGAACTAGGGCCTTGGGATGGCTAAGTCTGGGACTTGGTTTTGTCTGAATTTTTTGACTGATTTAAAGTCAACTGAAATACATTCAAATTCATCAGGAGATCTGTGTTCCTACCTTTTGAAAAGTGTTTTGTACTTTCAAAACTAAGTGCTATAAGAATAAACATTTTTTTTTTCCTAGTATATGCAAGATAAGCTTACTCACAGCTTTGTATGTGAACCTATGAAATTTAAAGAAGGAATTCTGAAGACTAGTTGAAGGTTCTATAACAGCATTTAAAAAAAAAAAGGTCTTTTCCTTTTAGATAAGCATGCTGCACTAGTAGTTTGTGTTGGGTTTGTGTAGTTAAACTGTAGTGTTGTTTTGGGAGGTGTAATAAATCTTCATTTGCTTACTGTTTTCTTAGCTTTAATTTCTGCACAGCTAAACTTTCAGGGTAAATTGGTATATTACTGTAGCTCAAGAAAGCCAAGCAGTAAAACAATTGTACTGACTCTTCACCTATGCAATTACCTGTAACATGCTTTGTGTTAGCACAAATTAAGAGCCACAAGAAGTAAGTTAATGCTCCTACTGTTAGCCCTTGCTTTCTGTGTGGTTCAGCCTCTGTGGATGGCAGGCATAACAGCTGGGTGTCTGTGCAAACTGGCTCAGGAGGAGCAAGCCAAAGCTCAGCGTCGCACTCCAGTTGTGGTAAGCTGTTCCAAGGCCCCAGTTCAAACCCAGGCTGAATCTGGCTTTAGGGCTCCTACTTCTAATCAAGAGTGTTGCAGCTACATGATGGTAAGCACTGATCCAGTACAAACATATTCTGCTAACTCAACAGTTTTCTGGGAATTTTGACAAGTTTAACGTTATTGTCAGGCTTTTTGCCAGATTGGGTATTATCTGTTCTACTATAGCTGTCATGTAACCAGTGTAGAGCATAAAGCTGTCATAGGGGCACCATCTAATTTGAGGGGAAAACGTGTTTGTGTTCTCACATCTAATACAGGTCAAATCTGTATTGCTGTGCACAGATCCAGTATTAATGGTTACGGAGTTATAGCCTGAGAACATGTTTTTTTGACTGTTGTCTCCTGGCTAGGTGTAGGCAGAATGAACATACATCTTAGCAAAAAAAAAAAAAAAAAATCTTCAGTGCAGTGCTTACGTACATACATGGTATAAAAGCAAGGGGATAGTATAACATCCTGTAAGTTTGAGTGGGACAGAATGAGTACTGTCTTGCATTCATTGTAGTTCACTGTCTTTTATCCTGCGCTTTTTTATTTTCATGATACCTATCCACTTTATGTACATAGCATATCTGTGTAGTCGCAAAAAAAGATAGTTTGGTAGGTAAACATCAGAATGAAAATATGCCATTCATCTCAAGAGAGTTTAGAAATTAATATTCCAAAACTGTTGGGTTCCCTATTAAACTAATGAACTACTGGGGGGAAAAGGCAACTTTTATGTTGCAACAGATTTTTTTTTTTTTATATCAAAGCAGCGTAACAATACTTGGATAATGCTGTGTGGAAATCGGTAAAATAGGAAATGTGTACCTCTGGATTTATTATGCTTGATCTAAAGGGATAGTATGCTTTCCATTCTGTTTACATTCAGTTTATTTCTCCTTGTGAGCAGACAACATTACAGCTATAATGCGGGGTTGTGTTTTCTGTCTGAGATGATACATAACTGTAACATGTCAGACTGAGTCTTTTTTAAAAAATATCAGATTGAATCAAGCATGAACAGATAGCTTTTCTCAAGTAGTGGCGAGATCTACAGAGCAATGTAAGCTACTGAATGGTGAAGAATTTTACTTCTTAATTTTGACTTGAAGCTAATAGTTATGACTGAAGTGGAGGTATGTAAGTGCTGTGAAGAGGATTCCTCAAAGCAAATATTATATGGTGGTGAGTCCATGAATATAGTGTTCTTTAAAAATGTTCTATGGAAATCTCTATTAAAATGTAGATATATAATTTATCTTGAGTTTAAAATTGTAAGAAGTGGTGCCCAGGTCTTGGAGATGACCAAGAGCTTTATTTTCTTCATCTCTCCCTATCTCCTTAGCAATTCTGAGATATCAGATATGATCTCAGCTTTAATAATACCACCTCCTTCCCTTCCCCTCCCCACCCACCCCCTTTGTTTTGGTTTGGTTTTTTTGTTTGGGTGGTTTATTTTTGTTTGTTTTGTTTTTTATTTGTGGTGATGGTGGTGGTGGTGTTTTGGTGGGGTTTGTTTGTTTGGTTTTGGTTTTTTGGTTTGTTTTTTGTTTTGGGGGGTGGGTGGGGAGAGAAAAGGTCCCAGAGTGAAATCTGGTCTCTGCTGGCATTTTTCCACCACTTTTTCCTGCTTCTTTCCCTCTGTAGTATAACCCTGCTTTATTTGCAGTTTAATCTTTTTCTTTTCATGGTTCACTTTATTCTAATTTGGGGGCAGGGATATAAGAAGAATAGCAGCAAATGGGGAACTGTACTGTTAAGACATCTCCTGAATGGCCTGTACAAGTTATAGAGACTGATTACTGAAGGCTTCTAGCAGTCATTTCCATTATTCTGGTGCTCCTGCTTTGAATCTTCCTGGAATGAAAATAGGAATAACACATTTAAACACTAATAATGATACGCAAACATAAAATGCACTTACACCCGTGCATGCATATACACACACATACACATGTGTGTACACGTGTGTACACATGTGTGTGTATGTATATATATTCCTCCTATAAAACTGGTTTGGAAACCCATTGCTGTCATCTTTCATATGTTTTAACATTGATAAGCATGCAAATCAAAATCTCTGCTTTTGTTTTTCACACCCCATCTAAATTTACTTTTGTTCTTATTTGTAGTAATGAAATAGTTAATCAACTGCTTTTTGCTTGAGTAATTTTTACTAATATCCATAAACAGGCATTATGCATAGTGTATTGGCAGAGGAAAGGAATTCATAGTTTTTGTGACAGGTATTTAACCAACTATTTTCAGTTGGTTAAAAGTTGGAAAGCTATCATATGCATTCCATGTATTTGGAATAGAAAGTGTTGTGTTTTGACTGAAAGGCAAAAGACTAGTACATGTATTTCTCATTTCCCTAATATACATTGTAAAGCAGGAGTCTTCCTTTAGAATTGCCACAGTCAATGTTTTGTGGCCAAGTATGGGAGCTTCCAAAAGCTGTGATGTACAGTTGATGATAACATGAAATAAAAGACTAAACAAAAAAAAGTAAGCTATGAGCAGCTGGTATTTTTTTATCTGCAAACTGTGAATTAAACAGGAATTTCTTTCCAGAAACACTTTATGTCTTACTGTGAAAATTAGACACTGTCATCATCTTAAGAGCCTGTAACATGCTCTTTGGTTAAAATATCTGCAGCAGATATCAGGGTTATGTATTTAAATTTGCGTTAGAGGTCATAAAGATGTAGAAGTGAGGATATGCTTTCAGTGGTGGGGCTATTATGTATTAAAGAAAATACTATCTACCAAAGCTATATGCATAAAATTCCATGGTGATTTTTTCATTGCAGTGCCTCCCTTTGAAAGCCAGAGGAGGAAAAACATGGTTTGACATGTACTAAGAAACATACTTTAGGTAAATTGGGAGGAAACTATACCACTGAATAAGTAATCTTGAGTGCTTTTTAAAGTCTGTAATATTCCTATTAAGACATGAGAGGAAAATACATTATTAAACAAAAGAGGAAAAAAAAGCTTCCATTGAACAAAAGGTAGTACATTCATAAATATTTGTATTCAAAGAACAATTTCTCAATCTAAAGCAGTGCAGTGGCAGGTGGTGAGGGTGGGGGGCGGGAGGAGGAGGAATAAAATCCTGGACACAGATCTTTGAAAAGAATAGTGAAAAGGATAATTTGGCCATTTCTTTTTTGTAATAACATTACAACAACAAGCCAACATATATACATGAA
Organism: Strigops habroptila; assembly: GCF_004027225.2. Lineage (NCBI taxonomy): Eukaryota > Metazoa > Chordata > Aves > Psittaciformes > Psittacidae > Strigops > Strigops habroptila. The sequence goes on along the minus strand of NC_044283.2, from coordinate 35,686,890 downwards.
TGTCATGTATTTACATTAATGAAAGAAAAAGAAGATTGGGAGAAATAAAATACATGACAAAGCAGCATGTATCAGTGACTCTTGCTTCCTGATTGTAATAATGTTTATTGGGAACGTTGAGGAATTCAACATGAAGTTGTTTGGTTTCTGGTTTACAGCATCAGTAAGTGGGAAAAATCTGAAGATGTTTTGATATTGCGAGCATGTCTACATCCATCTACCAGCAACCTTTCCAGCCTAACCACATCACACCTCTTTCAAATAAGTTCTAAAAAGACCAATATAAAAAAAATCTTCTAGCATGTAACTTTATAACTTATTTGTACAGTAGATGTTTTATTGAGGTTTTTTTACAGCATCTTTTGTTGAGTTTTAAATAGTAAACATATTTAGATGTGGTGTCTCAATGCACTCCAAATTTTGTAGGTTTTTCTTATCAAATATACACCTTCTGTAAGCTCAGAGCATGAGCATCCCTAATGTTTTGTGAAATCTTTGTGTGGAATTTTAAGCACGTTATCACTTATATGGGCCTTATCTCTACTGAGCTTTACACTAACAGAGGCTGTGTTATTAGGAACATTGTTGGGAACCATCTGCCTCCGGATTTATGCATAAATAGCTGCAGTGAATAGATATATAGTATTTTAATCAAATACTTGTATGGTATGCTCTGACGTTTTGTTTGGATACTGAATGTGCTATGACATTTCTGTACTATTCAGCTGTCTTTCTGGTGCTCTTTCTCTACTGTCTGTGTTCTATGCCAGGTGGTTTCTATCTTGGAGGCTGAAAATGCTATACTGCAATGATTTTCTACATTCAAGCTCAGTTCCTGTAATCAGATTTTACACATAGATCCTTGGCATCTTGAGAGGTGCACCACATGTAGTATTGCTCAGTTTGTATTAGTCAGTGTGTATTATCAAGGTCCTTATTTGTGAAGTGGCTTGTAATTCTTTACAGCAGAAGATACTTTATAGTTGAAAAAAAATCCTCTTTGTGAGGATACAGGGTGATGTAAACACTGACTAGAAGTCCAGCATCATATAACTTCCAAGTACGGGAATTATGAACCATACTGAAAATGAAAATCTTAAGAGTATCGATAGCTCAAGACTGAGTAGAATAGTGGGTAAAAACTTGTATATCATAACTACTATTATGAAATTTGTAGCATATGAAGGTATCTGAATCTAGTAATGGAATCTGTGACTCAACCCATTGTTTTCCCAAATTTTCTTCCAAATAGGCCATTTAAGGATGTGTTTAAATATGTATTTTGTTTTGTTTTTAAATGCAGCTATCATTATTATGTAAACTAGAGTGTTTTTTTCACTAAGTGCTGGCTCTTATACAGGAGTACTTCAAGCTGACAAAAAGTGCTAGTATTTCCAAAGTACTGTCTTACCCTCAGAAAAATTTCTTCAGGTTTGTTTTTCTGTTATCGTGTGTATTAAACCTGATGTGGTATGAGTCAGATTAGTCTAAAATGTGTTAGGAGATAGAGATGAATAAACTATATCCATACAATTGAAAATGTTTTTAACAAGTGTGCAGGTATTGTTTTTCCTGAGCTAGTTGCATTTTAGATATAGCTTTGTTAGAAATAGTACTGGTTTATATTCAGAAATGCCAGCAAAATTGCTTTTTGTAATCCTCTACCACACTGATGCTTGTACTAAAACATCCCGTCTGTTTGTTTACTGGAGACTCATCAGGCCAGCTACAGATGCTAGTTCTACAAGATCTTCCCTAGAGTAGAGTTTTAATTAAAACAACTCTTTTTACCCCAGCTGTCAGTGCAACCCATATAAAAGCAGGAAGCTTGTTTTTAGAGAAGAGTTTGGATGTTTAGCTTGTCCTAAAGTCTATAACCACAAAATAAAATAAAACATTGAATTTCCTACTTCTCTGAATTCTTTTCTTCCTTAGCAGTTTGCAGTAACTTTGCCTGGTTGCAAAAGTCATTTCAGCACTTTCTAAAGCTTGCTTTCTTTATAAGCAGGAGTTCACAATGCACATTCGTTCCATTCAACTGGAAGATATTTTGTAGGAAAACTTTGAAAGTGGAAGGTAGCTTGGGAGAAAAAAAAGAGTTTTTTAGGTAGTGCCAACATAAATTCTTATTTACCTGCCCTCTCATTATTGCTTCATGAAAAGACCGGGGTTGAAATGTGTCACGTGATCTGAACCAAACCTAGGTAGCTAAAGTTCCTGAAATCCTTTAATCCCCAAATCCCTTCTCATCTTCTAGCCCTCCTATTGATGCTAGCCTCCTTATTCAGCCCTAGCAGTAGCTAAGCACAACAGGTGAACTTGCTCCTCCAAAATATTGACCACAAAAATGGATTAGTATGCTACCAAATACCTGTATTCTCTGTCATTTTGCAACTGCTTCTTTGACAGGGTTTGACTTCAATTCTAAAATGTGTGACAAAATGTGTTCTTGTTACTTTTGCCATCATTTTATTGTCGATCCAGAAGTTAAGCACTTTAAATAGTCTCCCCTTCTCCTCTCCCAGGTCTTGCAGAGCACAAATCCTCACCCTAGAAGACTGATTTAAGAACGAAGTCTGCCCTTTGCTGGTAAGGGATATTCTAAGAGTCTGATACTCAGAAGTGAGGTTGTTTTACAAAGAGATAAAAGTATTCATAGTCATAGAAAGAGAACAATTTTTATCATCTAATCACGAAGGTACTCCTTTATGTAGGAGACTGTTTTCAGTCCTTGCTTTCAGCATGTGCGCTTCATCCAATAATTCAAATGGAAAATGTGTTTGCAATTGCTGTGTTTGCACCAGATACTCAATAAATCCTGAAAACACAGCTGAACCAAGAATCCAGAGCTCCAAAGCATATGAAGCACTTATATCCCTTATTTAGTTTTCAGTGATAGAACTCAAGATCCTGTAGACCTTTGGTCACTTAAGAGTATAAGGAGCTGTGCTCTTTGGCATTTCCTAAAGGTAACTATTGAATTAGACTGCTCAGGAGATGCCTGTGTGCTTCACCAGTTCTTCCTCTTCCTGAAAAGTTTGGGACTTCTTCAGAATTAGAAGAACAATTTCTCATGCAGCATAACTGGATATATGTTTTTATTATGTGTAGGAAATAGTGTACTATTCAGGTTTAGCCAATCATTTTGGTTACTGAGTAGGTATGCTGAGGGTCATTCCTTAGATTCTTAAGATCCTTAGATCGTTTGAGGAAAATGTGGTGGGTTTTTGCTTTTTTTTCCCCCACTTCAAATTTGAAAATAATACATTTGAAAACTTTTCTGCACTTGTGGATCAAAATCAGTGTTTGCATGCAAGGCTTCTAAAACGATGAATGGAAATCAAATTGCAAGAAAATGTCCCTTCACTTTCCCACTCTAGCAAGTTTGGCGTAACCCTAGAGTGAGAATATAGAAATTACCATCTAAAGCACTGCCTAATATGTATTATCTCACATGTTTCGAATATCAAAGATAGTTTAATTGCTTATTAACAACACTTAAAACTGTCTGATAAATTCTCATTTAGAATAAATTGTCTGAAATTATTTTTCATAATATCAAAAATGCAGTAATTTACTACAGACTTAGGGTATCATCCAGATAATATTTCAAAGTTGGTATTATCTAAGAGGAAGTTCCTTGATTATTCTTTATGTAAGCTTTTTTTAACACAAATTCTTGAAGACAACTAAAGCATTCTTTTTGCTGTGTACACTAGACTACAGACAGTGCAGGAGTGACTCTAAACAGAGACACTGCAAACACTGAGGTCTAAGAGTTGATGAGATTGTTGCCCTGGGTCTGTTCTCTAGAGCATCGTGGGGGTGGGGGTGGAAATAGTAATTTCAGTCAGGTTTGGGAGCAGGAATTCTTGGAAGCAGAAGTAGGAATATATGGATTTTTTAAATGTGTTTTGGTTCTCCATTGACTTCAGAGACCAATGTTACCTTCAACATCCATTTTGGCATGATTAAAATACTGTATTACTCTTTCCCTGTTACATGCAGAAGCACATGCTGCAATAAGCTTAGATCCTTTCTATATCTCTCAAACTCCTTAAACTTCTGTTTTTCACAGTGCCTGCAGGGTCCTACCCCTGCACTTTCTAAACTACCGATGGTCTGTTTAGCTAATTCTCTTACCCCTTCACAACCAGATGGATGAGGGAAGACATATTTTTAAGCTGCTTTGGGAACCTACATAAACTAGCCAGCAACTGAAGCACCAGAGGTGACTCTCAAGCTGTTCCTCAATAGGGCTTGTCTGTTCAGCTGCGGACGTGGGAAATTCAGTACCATAAATATTTAGTATTTATTAAAAATGGGAGAAAGGTTCAAAACAGTTGTGGAGGAATTCAAATAAAATGTTTGCAGAAGCCTCACTTCGACAGGTTAAAAATCTATAGTAGTATAAAATAAAGCCCATGTTTTCCAGATACAGCCAGTTCCTCTTTATAAGACTAAGAATACCATTAAAATATATTTATATATATTTATCTTCCACTACTGGAATCACCAAGTTATATTGTATGTGTGTTTTAGAGGAGAGATTTCACTTTTGAGGAAGGTCTGTGAAAACTTTTAAGAGACTGAAATCTCTAGCCCACTTCAATAGGTATCCCATGCTGGGGCTGTTTGAGTCTCACCAGAATTTCTTCTATAAAATCCAGTTGTTGTGTAAAGGTATGTAGACGAATTCAGGCATTTAGGGGAAAAAAGGAAAAATAATTTTTGGAGTTGTAAAATGAAGAGCTGCATACATACTGGCTTAGGTGAGTAAATTAAGTAATTTTCAAAGTGCTGTATTCTTAAGGTTTGGTCCTTTCTAGATGTATACATTGCTTCTAATGGTAACTTTTTTTTTTTGCTCTTTCCTAAACGCTGGCTGTACAAAGCTTCCAACTGTTGGAGAAATTGGCAAATCCACCTGGAAGGCACTTTTTTAGTTAGTACGCTTATTTTTAGCTTGCACTAATTTTTTAGTTTGATTCTATTTCTCAATTACCTACTTGTCTTCATGGAGCAAAGGACAAGCAGGGTACTTTGCCTAATGAATATGGATAAAAGCACTTCTAGAATATTCAGTACTAGTCTGTTATATGGATACAGTACTTCTAATATGTCATGGTTAAAGGTTGCCAGAAATTTATGCTTAGTAAGATCTGCCTAAGGGATTTTCAGCAGTTCGAGCAAAATAACTTAGTGATACCAAGAATGAGTTTACATCATATTGTAGTAGATTTTAATCATGATATTCGTACAAAGCTGTGCTAAAAATAAAAGTTTGCTTTTGACTTGAAACTTTATTAGCACAAACCATGAGCCAACTACGTATTTAGAGAACGAAAATATTTTTAAATAGCAATGATCATGTTTTCAGTGATTGCTGAACAAGATGCACTGTGGGAATTTTTTTAATTTCTGCATACCATGCCATCATTTATATTGATCAGCTGTACTGCTTTGTGTCGTAAGAAAATATGAGTGACCTGTTCATCGTTTAGAGAATCTGATAGTAACTGCTTACAGAGGTGTAAACTGGGGCTTCTGAACAGGGGGATGTAATGCTATGTCTATGGTTGTGTCTACACCATTTCCATTCAGGTGAAGTGTGTGCTTGGGAATCTCCTCACTTGAGATATCTCAGTTCATACTCCAGAGCATTCTTGAAGAGGACAACTGGGTTTCTTGCAAATGAAACCGAGCCAGAAGGTGCCTTCCAGGGGCAGAGAAAACTCACTCCAGCCTATGCTGGGCATTTGCACACAGCACCGGGCTCAACTGGCAATTCTTCACCACCAGCTGTGAATACATTCATCTGGTGCATGCTAGGTATAGAGAGAGGAGGCATTTTCTCTCAGTTACAGATGTCTCTTTGGAAGGCTACCTTCTTAGTTTACGTTAGTGCTTCTGAATATTATCTCTTAAAGTACTTCTAGTTATGGAGAAATGTTATTTTTCTTGAGGAATGTGTATTTAAAGGGTATGTCTTTGAAATGTTCCGCAGTATCTTGCTGTACTGCTGTCAGTAACTGCTGGTAGAAAGCTGGAAAACAGAACAATTACTGTTTCCCTTTAGCATACACTCCTTTGTGACTTAACTTCAGTCTGAGTGTAGGGCAGGAGTAGTTAGAAGGAGAAGCAGATGGCAGCATTGGCCAGGAACGCAGATCTTTATATGGGATTCATCAGTAGTTGGCTCAGGTGGCACAAATCTGTTTTATGAGTTTGATTGCTGTTTCATTGGCTGCTTAATGCAAAATTCATGAAGATGCAAGGGAATGGATCACCGGTGAACTTCTTTCTTTTCTTCCTTACCTAGCAAATATTGGCTTTCCTTCACTACAGCACAACTTTGACAGGAGAATTGTGATCAACAGTGACTGCTTTTCCTAGAATTAGCCTCAAGCATGGTTAGGATTAAAGAAAGGGACTCAAATCTCAGCAGTAGTAGGGAACTGCACCAGAAGTGCTGTAAGAAAGTTGTCATAGCTGATAACTATTAAAGGAAGGTAATGTCAATTTATTGGAAGTGGTTTTAAAACAATCTGATAGCAGCTGAATTCTGAAGAAAGGTGAGAGGGTTCAGCTTCTGTTAAAATTGTGTGCCTTATCAGACCTGTCATCCAAGTCCTGGAAGACTCCATAGATTCAAATAAACAAGGGTTTGGATCACTTGAGTCAGTTTTCTCTGTGTATTCAGGTCCATTCAGAGTACCTGGACACTCCAAGCAGGGTTGGTTTAATGTCTGCCACCAAATTTGCTCAGGAAATAATTTGCTGGGTCAGTGGGAACTGGCACCAGCTCTAAGCTGGAATGCATCAGTGGAGAAGGTGGGATGCTGGCAGCTACCAGATCACTATCAGGCTGCAGTGGAACTGCAACCTAAGTCCAAGTCTTGGGTGCCAAAGTCATTTACAGGTCCAGAATTGTTGTTCTCTGAGGAAGGGGTCAAGTTTTTTTTTTTTTTTTTAAAAAAATCCCACCCAAATCAATAACCCAAATGACCTTACACCACTAACTTTCCCCCCAAAACTTCTTAATTCACATGATTTCCATCAAATTGGGATTGAAGCAGTTCATAATCCCCCAAGATGCAACTCCCCACTGTGACCAACCCCCTCAGATAACATGCATCTCCTTCCCTCAGTGGATGTGTTGGTTACAAACACATCCTGTATTCTGGGGTGAGGTTTCTTGTATTACACATGCCTCATGCAGGAGATGAGTGCTTTTTGTGTGCCTGTGCTGCCCCTACAACCCACATGCTAGTTAGGAAAAACCCAAACCTTCCCATGCTCAGACCATGGAGGTGTGTGTCCCCATACGTGTTGCACTGTGTGTTATCACTCCAGCTGCTGGAGGCTGTCCTGGTGCCTGGTGGGGAAGATGCACCTTAGATGGAGGTGGCAAGGACAGTGATTTCTGGCTTTGACAGAATTCAAACCAAGCTTTGTCCTCAATTATTTTCTTCTTTGACACTACTATTACAAATACTTATTATTCCTTCCCACTTTTTTGGAGATGACTCTTTTAACCTCTTTGTAGTTTCCTGGTTAATGTTTAACCTGGCAAAGGATTGTATGTAGTCCTCTGTAGCATTAACATTTTTGTACAAATGCACCCATAGGCAGTTCAGGATGTTTCTCACACTTGTTATGCTTGCATCCCTGCTGTATCAGCTGCTGTTATCCAGACCATGCAGATACCTCCACAGTGGAGAACTACTTCCTCCTCCTCTGCTTCTGTGTTATGTTCAAAAAGAAGACGACTGAGATTTTAATTGCCCAAATACCAGGAACAGACTGAACTGTAAAGATAGCAGCAAAAGTAGGTGAGAAAGGGGGTAGAACAAGACCTCTGTCTTTAAGCAGTGGAGAAATTTTAGATCATTTTTTTTGCCATACTGTGCCCGGAGGCCCAAGTCATCTTTCTGTCTCAGAATTTTATATACTGCTATCTACATTTACTTTTGGGGTTTTTTTGGTTTTTTTGTTGGTTTTTTTTTTGTCTTGCAACTTAATAAGTCTAGCCATTTTTCTTCCTTAGAGCCATTTGGTCACTTTGAAACTTCCTTTTATATAAAGTTAATGCAAGACAGCTGCAAGGATTCTTCTGACTTTACAAGGGGCCTTTGAATAAACTCCTTTCAGTTTTCTAATAGGCTCTCAACCAGTTAATCTTTTTTATAAAGAAATTCTTGATTTTTTTTTGTCAAACAGAAAAAAACCCCAAAAAACGAAAAACAACCCCAACCAAAAAACAACCAAAAAAGCAAATTAAAAAAAAGGCCAAAAAAACCCTCTGCATAATATTTATTTCAAGAAAATGGAAATATTTAATGAGTACTTAATGTTTTAACAATAAGCTTCCAAGGATCTGGGCATTTTTTGGTGAGGTAGGGGAGGAGACGACAAGGGTCTGTTAGCATAGAAAGAAATGAGTTATGTTAGAAGTTAATTTAACTCTCCAGTGGACCTTATTATTTAATGTTTATAACTTGTCAGAGTATTCTGAAGACTGAAATCTTCAAGGTCTCAACTGACAGTTACCTCATTGCTATAAATCTTCATGGTTGCACTTGTTTTTATGTTGCTGTTTTTGTCAGAAAGTGGAAGGAAATGAACCCCAAATGTGCAGGTTTTGTCATAGAAAGCTATTGAAATTATAACAAGGTACCCTGAGATGTTAATGTGGAGCTGATACTATGCAGATTATCTAGAGTCAGTCAAAAGCCACTACCCCAAAGAGTCAAATGCAACTTCAAGTCTGTATTTGGAAAGGACAGACAGTATCTCCTACCTGGTGCTTTCTTTGTAGAGGCCAGAGCACTGTAGTTCTCTTAATTTTCCCATAAAGAGCTAGCTTACTAAGGAGCAATGATTTAACTCACCCTGAGCGTTGTGATAAACTGTGTCTAAGCATATGGTTACTATTCTCTTGAAGGCTACATTCCCAATGCTGCCACCTTCAAGGTTTGTGTGTCCATTGTACAGATGAAATATAAGGTTGCAAAGCAGATGCCATGCTATTCTGTCAGCCCTACAGAGACACAAAAGTATAGTCTATTGAATTTGATGAAAGGCAAATTAAATGTACTCTTTTTATTAAGATGTAAGATTAAAAGTAAGCAGACTTAAAAATTAGTTCAGTTTCATGTCCTGCATATCTTGATCTTCATCCTCCCTCTCAACCAAATATTTGGAACGTGGCAAAACTAAGACCTGTTTTACATAGTGTTTGTGACCAAGTAGCAGAAACCTTAGTACAGATTAAGTGTTTGGAGAAATTATCAACTCTTTCACTTCTGTATGTGGAGCTTGAATTACCTTCAGGGACTTATAAGGAAGACGGATTTTATTTCATTTTTGTCTTGCAGTTTTGTGTGGCATTTCAGCAAATCTGTCTAACTGCAAATGAAGTAGACACCCCACAGTCCTTTTGAAAGATAGTTTAATCACTATAAATAATAAGGCATTGCTCTCCTGCCCACAGTTAAATATTCCTCAGAATGGGCTGGAATGTTCTGTATTTTGTTCAGAAATGTGTAAAGGCTGATAATAGCTTACTGCACTTTGAGGTGAGAGATTAAAGTTTGGCAAGGTTTATAAGCACCTGCAGACAAGAGGAGAAAAAAAAAGGAAAAGACCTTATTTGCCCACTTTTGAAGTGGATGATGCATGATAAATGGTATCAGAGTCTTCTAGGAGTTGCATGTATACATGTCAGTGTAATTCACAATAAATCAGAAAATAACAATCAAAGGGCTGAATTAAACAAGTATATCTAAATTGCATCTAGTGAAATCTATTGTATCTTTCTGTAGGCGGTATTATAAATTTTAACTTCTTTACTAAGTAAAAAGTCACTTGAAAATTATTTGAATAATTAAACCTGGATTTGACAGCAAAATATTTAAGCAAAAATTAATAATAAACTCTGGTGATTACTAGTGTGGCTTGAAAGTTTTCTAATTCTCATTTTTGATCTGACGTGCCTTTTCTTATTAGTTTGTATTTATCTACTCCTGTCTCACTTCAATGTTTTTCTTTTTATCAATATAATTTCACAAGGAGGTTGCCAAAGCTCCAGTTTTGAAAAGGTTTGGAGGACATATTAACATTTTGTGAGATTGTGATACAGTTTTATTTAAATTACAGCTGATAAGCACAACCATTGACTGTTTAACTGATTAGAGTGGTGATTTTTTTGGTTTTATTCTGTCTGTGACACAAATAATAATAAAAAACTATGAAAGTATCTACCCAGCCTTCTCCAGCCACTTCAAGTGACTCTTTATATCTACAATTCCAGATAAATTTCCTTAAGACTTTTTTTGTCCCAATACCCCCATTCCAGTTCAGGTGCTCAGTGTAGTATTTTAAAATGCTTTGAGTTTTTTCACTTCTGTGTAATTTCTGGTCACTCATTGAAGAGAAGTGGAGTCATATTGCCCCCAGCAGGGAAAGTGCAGAACACAGTTTGATTCCTCTTTATCAAGCCCAAAGCACAGTGCTGGTACACACTCCTTTAATCCACTGTTAGCAGAGTAATTTTTCAGGAATATATAAATGCAGCATATAAACAACCAGGCTGAGTTTAGAATATTTTAATGAGCAAATTTATTTTTTTCCTTATCTTTTCTGAAACTCACAGCTTGTTTCAATATGCTCAGCAGTAGTTCACATAGAGAAAAAAATAATTTACTGTATTTTCTAACATCTGTGTTCAAGATTGGTGGAATATATTTTTTCAGGGTATTTTTTTTTAAGACCTGGTTTGATAATCCTTCCTTAAGTATATACAAAATTCCTTTTTGTCAGAATGGCTAGAGTCTTTTCAACAGAATTAAAATATGTATATATATGTATATAACAAATTATAAAATCAGGGGTTTTGTGGGAGTTTTTTGTTTTTCTTTCAGAAAAATTTTCATTTAGAAGGAGGGGAAGATCTCCTAAGATATCATTTAGTAAAGAACTGTGGAGGTAATTGTTTTAGTTCACTTCTGATCTTTATTAATGCTTGAATATACTCAGTTTTGCATGTAAAAAATTGACCTCTTTGCCCATTACATTCCATAGGCATGTCGAGTTTATCCTGTACTAGAATCCAATTCAAAATCCAATTCACAGCCACCCTTCAAAAAAAACCCATGAAGCACGGCATGATTTTCCCCCCCTTTACCTTGATTAAGGAGATCTTTTGATACAGTTTTATTTTCAGCTTTTCTCCTAAACTTTTAATAAGAAGTTCACATAGATAAGTCCTCTGACATATCACTCTAAGTTTCATTCCATTTTTTAGATGTTAAACCTTAAAGAAATGTTTCTGCCAAATATCAAAGAATGTCACTTTAAATTACAAGGTTCATTAAAGCTTGTGTACCTTCTTTGGGATTTTAATATAGGTAAGACATTTGATGTCTGATAAGATATTTAATCTTAAACATTTCTTTCTATTAACATTCAAGTAGTTACATTTGTAAGTAAGACTTTTTAACTCTTCCTGGGTCACATTCTAGATCTAAAAGCTTCTCTGAGTACAGGTGGTGCCCTGAAAACTTGCTGTGCTTCATGTCAGGCTCAGGTTGATTTTTATCTTACTTAAAAGATAAACAGAGAGGAATAGCGTAGTAATTTCTGAGAACATAGCTAAAGACAACTGCTGATTCTGCATAATTAAAAAAATTGATGACACTTTCTTTGTGACTGTCTCTGGTCACTGTGATTTAGTAGGTACTTAAAAGTTAACACAGTGCTCGGATTTGCGCCAGGTTGTGTGTCTTGCCATTTTGTTGCTCTAAGCCTTGGGAAAGAAAATCATAGTTTGAATATGTTCTGTTGGCATGCTGCTGGGACAGTGATAGGACTGAAAACTTCTTGTAAGTGAAAGTACTTGTAAATCCTACTGCTGAGTGGTTTGTGCATGCACTCTTCCATTCCATCATGGCATGTGGTTAGTTGGAGCATGTGCTAACCCCAAACACCTGATCTTCCCTGGGAAAAGGGCTAATCCACATGGTGTTTGTTAAAACTTGATAGAATGGTTTTATACTGTGCAAGTTCAAGAAGCAGAAGCATACCTGAGAATCTCTCTGTCTTAAGATCTCAGTAGCTTTATTAGCTCTTGTCAAAATCAAGAACTTGAATTGCTTCATACAAGAATTAAAAGAGAATGTGGTTGGAAATGTGAACTGGAAGGATATGTTTTGATGGCTAATCGAGGTGAAGCATTCATTGCAAAGGTTAGAAGGGGTTGTCAAATTACACTGCAACAAGTGTGGGAAAACATGGGAATTGGGTATTTTTCAAGTCATTATTTGCTGTTCAACTTTCAGTACCCAAACAATTTAGTGACAAGGCTGTAGTATAGTGTCTGCAAAATAACCAGCAAGGAACTCCATTTCTGTAATTTTCTTCTTGTTTTCAGAACCAAAATAAATACAGGGGGTAGGGGAAGTAAATTGTGTGACCTAACTTCCCCTTATACCTAGTATTTGCCAGTATACAAGTACTTGAACTTATATGTTTGTTAGTGTTCCTTTGAACTTGTGTTTTAGGAAACAATAAGAATAGACATTGAAATGATAAAATTGTGTTATAGAAAAGAATATTGTGTCCACTTATGTAGATAACCACACAGGGAGATACATGCATATTGAAATTGTATTTATTCTCTCTCTATGATTGTAGTGCTTGAACTCAAACTGTCAGGCACTCATCTACACATGACTTAAGTGAGCTTGGTTGCTAATATAAAAGACACTGATTTCTCTAAGTTTATAACCAGCCCCAAGGGGCCAAGTTTTACACACACCATTACAGTTAGGTGCAACTTAGTTGAAAACCAATTTTCTACAGTTACTGACTAAGCACAGGTTTCAAGGAGGTTTAACTACAGACAATATGAAATTGCAAATACAAATTGCTGCTGCACAAATACAATAAGCAAAAAAAAAAATTAGTCTGGAACTGCAAATTGGAAAATTTTTAATCTAGTACTTTTCCAGTATTTTTTTCTTACAGCATCTGGGAATAGTAGTAAAAATGAAAAAGCCATTATTTGGTTGTATTTTACTGATTTATAAATGCTAAAGAAAAGCACAGTACCCAATTTCAATTGTGATATTTTTCTGTCTTCCTAAATAGGTGGACAAAATAAACCTAAATGAAATAAGCTTAAATAAGCCTAATAAATAGCCTAAATAGATACATGGTGCTGAACTACTGAGCCTTTCTATTTGAGCTGTGTCATCATAAGTCAATTATTTGAGCAGAGTTGATTGCTGGAATACAGAAAATCTTTCATAATCCATTTCTAAGGATAGTAAAATAGTCTATTAATTTTAGAACAGAAAGTCGGGAAAATCACTCTTTATACTGCATGATATTTAAAATAAGTTGCATAAGTTGCACAAAACTGGAGAAAAAGTTAATACCCATTTACAAAATGTTGGTATAGAAAATGCGCTGATTTGTAAGATCAAAATAGCATGAAGTATTTTACGCAGAAGCTTCATCACTGAAACATAGTGAGCTGTAGTGGGTAAAGTCTCTCAGATTTTTGAGACAGTAGAATATAGCAGAAAAACAAGAGTTAGTGGCATGCTGACTTACTGAATATTAAGAAGCATTAATGGTTGTAACTGGGTTGCAACAAATTAAGAATCAGAAGGCTCAAAGTTACTGTCCTGGAGATTAGAAGTACGCAGAGTTGTTTGCAGTGTGTTTATCCTCAATTAGGAGATGGTACAATTGACTTCTGTCTCAGCATCTGCTCTAAATAGGATCGCAAAGGTGCAAATAGCTGTCATTTGGTCCTGCAAAGGCTGGTTTCTTTGAGCTTTGTACTTTGTTCAGAACTGATGCAGAAGAATATTTTAGAGAGTACAGAATCTGGCAAATAGGTCAGATTTGTGCATGCAGTTTTTTACATGCTTTATTGAAATCCAATAGCTGATGCCTCATGGTTTTTTTTCAGCTATGCTTTTGTTGTGGTACTTGTAAACACTTTTTTGTTCAGAAGTAGTGTCCTGAAGTGATAAGTAATGCATACTTGAATTCTCAAAAAGTACAAAGAGCTTTAACATCTTCAGGAATGATTATGTACTACAATTCACATAACATATTTAAAAAATCATTTTGATGATAAATTTCTCAAGTTGGAGAATTAATAATTGGACAAGAACCTGTTTTCATTAAACTTTGGATGCATACCACCTACATATAAAATACTTGAACACTGTCATGCATAGGTTGAAATTCACACTTCTAATAGTACTTGAAAGAATGATGGCTGTACAAGATAATCTCCTGTACCTTTTAGACTGGCTCATTCCATTATATTCCTTAGCACCTACTGTTTGCAACTCCTTGAATCTTTCAAATATGTAAAAAAAATGAAAACCCAAACCCCTATGAAACTTTTAGATCTGCCCCATATTTTTGAAAGCATATTAAAAAACAGAACAAAATAAACAAAACCAAAACACCAACCACAGACAAAACCACAACCAACCAAAAACCAAAACCACACCAAAATCCAAACAACCCTCACTCTTACATTCTTGGAATGGAACCTAGTCAGAGGTATTATTCCTCTGCATATCTAAATTTTAAATCTATATTTTGTATGTCTGATCAGTTTGTGCTAACACATACATGGTCTAGACATATTAGTGTTACGCATTTTGCTGTCTCAAGTATGTATGTCCAAATAGTGACAACTTGACACCAAAAGACATTTGGTAATATTCAATTTATATACTGATAAATTATTACTTTTTCAAGTTTTTCCTGTTCATGGATGTTAAGCAAGTAATTGCATATTAGATTTTTACCAGACTCATCCTCTCATGTGGCTGTTCATCAGTTACATTCTCACATTGTTCCGAGGCTCCCTACTGAATGGTAGGCATTATAGCTGGATGGGGCAGAGAATTCCCTACGTCAACATAAACCTTCAGTGATGCATGTACAACTCCTTGAGGAAAAAGGATCTACAGTATAAAAAACCAGAGTTCATAGTTTGCTTTTGGGAAAACTTTGTGTAGCACTATTGTAAAAGGATTTATCTAAAATTAAATCTTAAATAAAAATGAAAGTCTTGGCTTCCCTTACTGAATTATGCTGTGGTCATCTTCAGTTTTAATGACCCTCAGCATAAGTGAACCGTTTCCTTATTTCACTCTATGTAAGTAGGTTTGGGTGTTTAATCAGGAAAATGTTTCCCCTATAGAGTTAAACAAGAATTTTTTTTTTAAACTTGGAAAAACATTAGTCTACAGAAATTTAATGTATAGACTCATTATATCTTGTGGAATCTAGAAAAGAAATGAAGGCAAAATACTTGAGCATATATTATTTACTGTGAATCACCAATATTAAATGGAAAAAAAAAAAAATCTACTTAATTTCCTCATCCAGTCCATTCCCTCAGGCAAACATGTAATGAAAAGCGGAATAGTTTTCTTAATTTTTATCCAATTTCTTGACATTTACGTAGACCTGTAGATTCTAAATGCTACATTTAGAATATTTAAGTCCTTAGGGGCTTCATTTAATGGAGAAGGATTTTAAAGTTTGATGGATATGTACTGTCCAGGTTTATTTGGATAGGATAAAAGGATAAAATATTGCTAGTAGTGAGGCCAATTTTAAATATCGAATGAGCATCAGCATAGAATATTAGCCCAAGAGTCACCACTCTCTTTTAAAATATGGAGCACATTTAAACAGTGGTTTTAATAGTAATGACAATTTTATAATAAAATGCCCAAACTTAGCTGTATGTAGTCATATGTTTTTCTTTAATACTTTCTGCTTTTTCTTCTTTCCCTGACTCTCTTCACCCCTTTAATATTCTTTGTATGCCACCCTTTTCTGGCAAACATTAGGTTCTTTTAGGGGGTGGAGTGGTGCCACTAACTCTTGTTTTTCTTAAAGTTTGCTTTTACTATATTTTTGAAATATTGTTTGAGCTAAATCCATGTTTATATTGTAACAGATCTTTAATGATCATATATTTTGCATGCTATTTTAAATCACTCAAGTGGAATATCAGTAAAAACACATGAAAGATTTGCTAGCTGCTTTTCCACTAGCTATATTTCACAGCAGTGGTGATTTACCTGATTAAAAGATTAGTCTCTGAGAAGAGCATATTTGAATGAGAATGAACTCCAAATGCTCAGTGGTACCAAGTAGATTATTTTCCACATGATGGAGGTGGTTCTAATTATTTGCGTTACTCTGATTGCTATATTGTGTATTAATATTTGGATTACCATATTATTTACATAAAAGGTGCTGCTGTGGTGACAAAAATAAATGTGGTATTATACAGAAAGGAGCAGAGCTGCAGATGAAATGGAGAGATGTTATGGGGGTTTTAAAGGATCGTGAGAGTTACATGCTTGTTCCTGAAATGAAAGAGTCTACAGACTTGGTGACAGCTTATACATGGAGAATTATAAATCATCGTGCAAAATGCTGTGAAATCTGGAAGAAAATTACAACTTTTTTTTTTTTTTTTTCTTTTCAAAGTAGAAAACTTTATAGGACTTCATTATTTTCCACCATCAGTCTCTTGATCCTTCCTTACATTGTCAGTTGTTTGTTTTAATACAACCAGAATTCTGTGCTTGGTGGGGTTTTTTAATGCCACAATATTGTTCACAAAAGATGGCGTGTGTCCATGATAGCCCAGGAAAGCCTAGAGAGTGCCCTGTAGTCTGCAGAGCTCCCAGGTTTCTGGACAAAACTACCATGTTTGTGTTTAAAAGCTTTACTAATACTGTGTGTCATCAAATTAGTAACCGTAATTTATGTCTCAGATGCCCTAGGAGGAACTCCAGTAGAATTTATTTAAACTTGCATGATCTCTTATTTCCTAGGGATAATATGTGGAAAGAAAGCAGCTCTTCCTCCTTTCATAATAACTTTGGAGTTACATTTTTTAACTTACTGTGGGGAAGCATTCTCTGTTTTTCTTAGATCTCCTGCATGGTGGGAACTTGTGAAGGAAAAAATCTTTTTCTTTTCTTACAACACCCCTTCAGTTTGAACTCTAGCAGCAACCAAACAAAAGTTATCTTCTGATTTATATAATAGCATGGTGTAGAATGTCCCGTGTGAGCAGAATTTATAGGAAACAAGTTAACATTAAATCAGTATTTTACAGACTGTGGGTGTGTGGTTAAGTGGTAGAAGCAGCATGAGAAGTATTTGTTAAGATATCAACTGTCTCCCAGAATCGAAAACAAATAGCTGTGTCAGCACAGCCCTATGCCTACGCTAATTATGAACAAGGATATGCTTTCAGAGGTGATGTGGGAAGAGAATACAGAGGAAAGCATGGAAATGCAGCATTGGTAGTATCAGATCATGCAGAGTTGCCTAAGTAAAAATCCTTGCTGATTCTCTTTGTCACATCGAGATACAGTTTCTATAGAGTAGTTGGAAGCTTTCAGGTGTTGTAAGAAATGTAATTCTTCATGTTATTATGTTACCATCCACAATGTTATTATCTAGTGTTGAGAAGTAGGGCATTATTATAATGAAAACCCACTGAAGACTATCGTATCCAGTCTCTCCAAGCCATCAGGTCTGTATGACCTACTCTAGGAGCAGGAAAGCTTTATAAAATACAGCTGTGGGAAAAGCCATTGCTGTGCTCAGCTAATAGCCCCAAAATGTCCCAGAATCATCTAGTTCCCTGTCCAGCTTTGTGCAAAACAAAGATGCATGTATTTATACATCTTTATACATCTCTCTCTCTGACGTGTTGAGGCATTTGTCTGTCCCTCATTTGTCTTTGACAGTAGTGTACTGGTGTGGAGGGTGAAGGTGTTACTGTTTTAATTCGGTCACTATTCTCTATCAAACTGCTTACAAGAAAATATGCTGAGATGTAATGTATAATATAATTAGCTGAAGCTTAATCTCAGAATGTAGATCAGGGAGAGACCATGATTTTTCCGGTGTTGCCTGTGTAGCTCTTCACTTTAAGTGTGACCCTTTTTTTTTTACTTCTCCTTTCAGATTTTTTCTTATCTGAATTCTTTTCCCTCAAAGCAAAACCAAGGATTATTTGAAGGGCTTTGAAAACAACAGAAAATATATGGTTATATATTACTTGCTGTCATCATGTTTCTGCTTGTGCTTGGTTACAGCATGACAAGTCTGCAAATGTATTGAAGTAGTTGATCTGGCAAACAGTTATTGTCTCATCCTGAGAAACTGAGAAATTAATCTGAAAATATCCCAGGTAAATATAACTTATCTCTGATCAGCTTATAGACTAAAAGTACACATATTCTTTTTTTAAGAAAACTTTCATATATCTGAACATGCAGTGTTTTTCAGAGAGTTTCAGATTAAAAATTAATCAAGCCTTCCTTAATTGACATGGGTTGAATATTTACAGGCACTACCTGTTCCTTCATTCCTTGAAATTAATTCCTAAGTTAGAAGAGCAATGTCTAGACCTTCATGTTCATTAAGGCATAGTAATAAGCACTGAAGGTCAAACTCCTTTTCTTTATACAGTAAATGCCTACATGTACACTCCGTAACCTCACAGATTTATTTTCTGGTTTGAACCTCAGCTGTTTAGTTGCTTGACAGAGCACAGACACACCATAAGTACAGTATCCGAAGCATTCCTCATGTTTCTTACTGTAGCTGACTCAGCAGTTGCTTTTCCTTTTGGGAATTCTTCCTCAAAGGGTTGTAAATATTCATTGAAAGAGTGATTTCATCTATTTCCAAGTTCCAGTGGATACATTCATAACCTTAAGAATTATGTCTCTTTTCAAAAACATGAGATACAACTTGATAATTACCTTACATGGGGAGGAGGGAAGACCCTGCACCTTTCAGAAGAACATAAATTATTGTTGAAATATTAATTTGTTGAATACCTATTTGTGTATTTGCTAGAATATTAACAAAGAAAGTGTATATCTATATCTAGTGAGCAGTAGCACCTGAAAAATTCTGTGTTTTCAAGTTCTGTGGTGTAAAAACCTGTTATTCCTTTTGAATAGAAGACTTGATGGGTCATTCTAGTAAAGAAATAGCTAACTGAATGATGTAAACTGTTGCAGATATTAAGCCATGTACTGTTACTGCTGGTAATTAGTTAATAGTCTCAGAACTGTTTTTCCTTCATGGTTTCTTAAATATTACATGACAGCTTCTGACTCGATGAACCCCAAGGCATTAGAATATTAGGCAAGCGTTACACATTCAGTGTAGATGTAGTTTACAATTAATGCTTTTTTCTAGTTTAAAAATTATGGGGTTTGTATATGCCACACAAACTGAGTTTTCTAAAAGCTCCTTTTTGTTTTAAACCACCTTGAGTAACAAAGCTTATGGAGAATGACAATAGCACAGGCTGAAAAAATCTGACTACTTCAAACAAACAAACAAAACCCCATGAAAACCTACATACAAACACCACAACCATATGTAATGTTTATACAGTGGTGCATTAAGGTAAGCAATACTAATGTATATGATGTTTACAGTAGAATTCTACAAGCTTTTTTTTTTTTTTAATTCGTACTTTGTTTTCAAGTGTAAAATTGGAGGGGGGATAACAATAAATTCGCATTAGTGATAGGATGATTATCTGGCTGAAGTTTGAGAATAAATACAACATCCAAACTATTACAGTAATTCACAGCTCCATGATATTAAGGTGCTATGTGACAGTGTGCTTTGGATTTTATGCTTCTTGGTTTTCTCCTTTTACTGACAAATACTAATGAAAGGTTGACCCTGCAACATTAAAACTTGACGTACAATTGTCAAGAAACAATCCTATTTTACAGGACATGCTCTAAGTGCTGCCCTTTTTTTTGCTTTAAGGTATTTCGATACTTAATGCAGTTATTCAGCAAAATACAGAACTATGTATTTTATCTGATGCTTTTCAGAATTACCAAGTGCTTGAACATCCGCATAAGATGTTGTTATAAGATGTTGTGTTATTCTTAACCCCGATACAAATAGTTATCTCCCATTTCTCATCTGCCCTCTTTCCTTTTAATTTTCAACTTCGGAGTTTGTGTCTGCCGTTCAAGACTCCCGCACTGCTCTGTGATTCCAGTAAGACTCCATTTCAGAAGTAGAGAACTGCTGGGCTAGAAGTAATACCAGCCCATTTCACATGTTTTTCTTGTAAATTGAACTTTAAAACATTGGCCAGCGAAAAAAAGAAAACAAAAAGTTATTCTTCCACATTTTAGCAAAAGAAAAACATATAGCAAACAGAAAGTGAAGCCATAAATTTCTGCCATTTTTTTGCTCTGCTGCTATTTTTGTGTGTGTCAGCAGGTGGTGCTGAAATGCAGTCTAGTAGTTTAAAGTCTCACGCAAGAAGTGAAATGGAAAATAATGCTTACAATCTGTTTTGCTTTCTGGGCTGTAGGAGGTTTCGTTCCTCGAAGCATCTTTAAGTTCATTTATAAAACTATTTTCATTTCTGCATATTAGCAAATTGTGAAAACTATAGTTCAATTTTCTTTTGCAGCCAGGGGTACTAAAGTATTTTTGTAAAATGGAAATCATTGTCACACATGCACTGGTTTTGTGACAAATATGACAATAAAGGACATGCAGGCAACCTGGAGAAAGATGAAAGGGGTATGTGGGTTCGTGAACAGAATACTTAAAGCAATAGGGACAGTGAATATGTTCCCAAGATGCTTGTCGTGCATCCATTAAGAAATTGTACCAGAAATCACCAACACTTCCTTCCCAGACCAAGGAAGAATTTACAAGTAACAATGACAGAGTAATGGTGCCATCTAGGGATTAATTTTCTTAGTGCTCTGTCACTATTCTTCTGGGTGTGGACAGCACTTAAAATGTGAGCAAAGCTTTTAAAGTCGTTTTGCCAGTAAGTACACTACTGTCTTTACGTGCTGCTTCAGAATGATGCATACTGAAAATGTCAGTCCAATTTAGGAAAGAAGGAGTAATTTAATTTTGTCTAATTCTTGTCTTTATTTTCTCATTTTGGCCAGAAGCAGCTGGAGTTTGGGATGCTGTTGTCAAAACAGCACGTGCTGTTGATACAATACTTAATTACAGAATTGAGTAGTATATTCTCTTATGTCTCATTCAATGCATTGGGCAATTTAATAGCCATATCAGCTTTCTAGTATACCTTTTTTACTGCCATTCCACTGTAAACTTTGAGCAGAAACTCTCCCCAGCTGTAGTCTCACTCTCTTCAAACATTGTATTGGATTAATGGCAATTAATCAAGTAAGAGAGCAAGAGGTAAAGTGTTTCCTCTTCTTGCAACTCCACATTTCTATATGATCAGTGGTATTACATGTGAGTAATTTAGTCAGCGGCAAGAGAATGATCTTCTTGCACTGGGAAATGTGATCACAGAGGTGAAAGGTGAGCGTTGTCTGAGGTTTAGTAGTGGGAATGTGAATGCATGTATCATTAGGTTTTGGGTTTTTTTGGTTTTTGTTTGTTTGTTTGTTTGTTTCCCCAGGTAAAATCATAAATGGTAATATAAGATTTATTGCCCTATATAATATAAAACATATGATTGGCATAAATACCTGAAAAAAGTCCATTCCTTGCTTTATGCTGAGATTCATCACAATTTACTGTAGTTACATGCTTTGTTTGCTTTAAGTGTGTTGCTTAAAAATAAGTAGGTACGTTTCTTGTGGAGGTTGTGGCTCACTCACTGGCCAATGCAAGCCAGATACTGTGTGTGTTTACCTAATTTTTTGTCTTGTTTTTCAAATAATGGCAGTCTAGAAGGCTAGAAAGCAACAGGTGGCCTATATGAAGAGGTGATTTGTGTTGTGTAATTCAAATGGGTCTGCATTGGCCCAGCAAATGATCCTAGGTACGTCACTGTTTCAGCTTTTCTAGTCTCACTCTGGCTACCTTAGATATTGGCTGTTGGAGGGTGACAGCCAACAGACATCAAATTGCAAATGCTTTCCAGAAGGAAAGGAGTTCCCCAGAAATGAGCACAGCAGTTCACCCAACCTCGCGAGGAGGAGGTGACTTAGATGTACTTAGATGTCCCTGGAAGCATTCGGTGTAGATGAGGCCCTTAGTGACATGGTTTAGTGGTGGGCTTGGCAGTCCTGGAGTAACAGTTGATGATCTTAAAGGTCTTTTTCAACCTAGTTGATTCTATGATTCTGTGTACAGACAGCCTGTACTATTGCTAAGCCATTTATTCTATTCCTGCCACAGTTACTCTTAGTAACATACTGCTTTTCTTCTACCCCATTGTATCTCCTTTGCTCTCAGCAACCATTCTTACATCCAATTCATTTTTCCCTGTAATAAGAACTCTATGTTCTGCTTAGCTGGGATGGAAAATAATAAATTATAAATTTGAAATAATATGTAAATTTATTTCCCTCTTTTCCTTTCTTCTGATGTAGCTTTCTTGCAGAGGTTTTCCAGACTGGCCAAACTGCTGTTGGATAAAAGTAGATGGCCGTGGTCTGACACTTCATGGCACTTGTTTTGATAAGAAGTGCCCTGTGTTATTTGTGAATACACACATGTTGCAAATCATTGGAGACACAAATAATACAGAAAGAAGCTCTTTTTCACATACTGTTAAGTTTTGTTTTCAGGGACAGTTGGGGGTGCTATGAGCCATCTGAGATAAATGTCTATGTAGAAATCAAAACATTATTTGAAGAGATGTGACGATGAATAAGCTATTAAGTGGAGATGCAGAAAGATTAGACATCTATAAAATAGAATAATACAGACTTCTAAAGAATCTCAGTAATTTATAGTTCTTCAGCAAAAAATAAATCATAAAATTGTTATATGCAAGCTTTTTATTCAGAGTTTCATTCTAGTAAATAGTCTAAGCACTGTGTATCAACTCTCAAATCAACTCTTACGTCAATTACTGTGTCATATTTTGAACACCCCAATGTTGGAAGAATTCTTACCCCCTATCTTATACTTTAAAGAATTGTTAAAAACCCAGCTGCACATTAACCACACTTCTCATGAAACACGTGTTATCTACTTTACCACTCTTGACCTTATCATATGGTAATTTTCTAGCTTTTAAGATGTAATTTTTGAGATTTTCAGAGGTACTCCCAGTTTCTTCCTAAGGTGCTTTTGCTGTCTTAAGTAGTCTTTAAATGATTTACTTCTGGTATTTTCACTTTATATTTCATATGTTGATTGCTTGCTGAACTCTTGCCTTGATGTATGAATAGTAAACGAAGCTATAAAAAGCTTTAAATTTAATTTGCATCAGCTTCTAAAGTCAGATTATTTCATATTGCAAAGATGAGATTCCTAATCTTTACTGCAGAAACTATGGAGAAGACATAATAAAATTAAAAATAACTGAAATACTTTACTGCTTAAAAATGATATGTTGAAAAGGCTTTGAGTTACCAATGATTTCGTTGAAAATTATTCTTCTTTTTACTTGGGTGATTTACATATAAACCTTTTCCTAGAAAGGAAGTGAAAACAAACAAAAATAGCATTTCTTTTTCATGCTTTACCAACCTTATCAGCTCTGAACCAAATAGTTTTTGAGAAACTTGAAGATGGTGTCTCAGCCTTCAAAAAAGTAAAATGTACAAGTAAAACATAACAAACAGCAGCAATGCCCTCACTGAGCTGACTCATGTTTAGGATTTTAACATATCCTAAAGTTTTTATTACTGCTTTCTTGAAAATCTTCCAATTTGAATTCTCCCACTGGATAGCAATATATTCAGTAAGCCCAGTTAGAACCACAGAATCATGAAATCATATAGGTTGGAATGGATGTATGGATATGGACATCATGTAGTCTAACTTCATGCTTTTAGTAGGGCCGATTGTGTCAGGTTGTTCAGTGTTTGCACAGTTGGGTTTTCAGCTATCTCTAAGAATGAATGTTGCACAGTCATCTTTTAGCCCCTGTTCTAAGACCTCAGTGAGAATAAGCTTTTTTCCTTTTATTGAGTTAAGATTTGCCGTGTTCTAACTTGTGTCTGTTGTTTCTCATGCTTCTGCTGTGCATCTCTGAGAACTACTAGACTTAATCATCTCTGTATAGTTGTAAACATCAATAGATCCCCCCCCCGTTGTTTTTTGTTTTTCCTCCTGCTCTTAAGTTCTTGCATGTTGTGCCCTGACCATCTTGATAGCTTTTGATTGGACTTCCTTCAGTATTTCTGTGTTATACCAGAGTGTCTAAAACTGGTCATAGTATGCAGTTAATAATATTGAGCATTAGAAGAGTGAGACTATGAAGAAAGTAAACAAAAAAAAAAAAAAAAGGACAAAATCATTGTCTGAAATAACCACAGAAAGCAGTAACCACACTCATGGTATAAATAGCGTTTAAATAAAGGCCAGTAAGTTATAAGAAATGATGCTTCTTTAAGGTTCAGGGTTCTGTGGGAGATCATCTTTTGGGAACTTACCAGATACAGGTTTAAAGAGACTTCAGAGCAATTTAAGTTAGGCAGAATACTCTGGAACTTAGTGTAAAGCTATATACAGGAGAAGTGCTTAGTCCTAGATGGCCTAAAACAAAATTAGTGAAAGGTGGGAGAAAAAGAAGGTAATAAGGTAATAATAAGTGATTATAGGAGAACCACCACTTAGAGATGGAGAGTTAAAACCAAAACAAACAATGTGAAAAATACCATCCATTCAAAATATGGAGTGGTAGGCATTGCTCCTTATTTATTTGAAATAGTGTGAAACTGCTATATCTCAATGTTCTTTAAAGGTCTAACTAAAATTATTTATAGTCTTAAAGAATAGAAGCAAATAAGCTGTAAAAAGTGCATGCTTTCTTTTAATCCAATATGTTTCAAGGATGGTAAAGGGATGATGTCAAAGTATAGTGCAAGTTAACTACATATTTTTTTGTTTTCTTTTTATTTTTAAGTATTTCCTAGAAGTAAATATAGAAAGGCAGGCACTAAACTATTTTTTTTATGTATACTTTTATAGCTGAATAGTTGTCCTTTCTATAATAGATAGCTGTTTGTGCGCAGCTGAGACCTCCACTTTGTAAGCAGAAGAAAGGGAAAGGAATGGCTTTTTGCAAGCTCACGTTCCTGGGCCTGGTAAAACCCTCTCAAGCTATGTAGCCAAACTCCACAGTCCGTTTTGGCTCGTCACTATAAAAAGAAGTTCCTTCTGCGTGGTCAGTTTTTATAACTAGGATCATTCTTCTGCTTTTCCCTTTTAGAACTCCTTCATTCTTCCATAAGAACTCCTTCATTCTTCCATAAAAATATTTTTTAAATTGTATTTAGGAGTGGCAGCTATAATATACCCTCATGCTGATTTTAGGAAGAACACCTGCAGGAGAGGAACATCAGCTCATTCTCACAGGTGTCTCATCTGAGGTTTCCAGTTGAATAAGAAACAAAACACACATGGAAAAAGAAAGTAATTACCACTCTAATTCAGCTGGACCACTTAAAAAACACTGCAAACCTTTCATGTTGTGCAGCAAACATGCTAGAAATCCGTGTGGTTTCAGCAGGAAAGAACATTTATAAATTATTGTTGAAAGATATTTGGGCAATGAATTAACTTCCAAGAAATAGAACTAGTTATTATTAGCCATTAAATAATATTAAACCCATCACACTGTCTTTACCTAACTTTTTTCAATTAGGCAAGGATTTCATAAGATGTTAAGCAGTATTTCTGAGAAAAAACAACTCCCTAGCTATCATTGCGGAGGTAAGAAGAAAGGAAACAAGCTGGTACACCCTAAGCCATGGCTTACAAGAGCAGCAGAATCATTGGTGATTTTTATTTCTTTTCAAAAGGAAAAATGTTATTTCCTGACCAACTCTTAGGAGGAATTTTTTAAAAGAAGGAGAACCATTGTGCATGTCCACTGGTACTTCACTTACAGAAACAGTGTTTTGTAGTCCCTTGTTACCGTATTGTTACCATCCATAGGAATCCCTGACAGCCACTCAGTCAGAAAGCGCAACAATACAAAGGAGAAAATAAAGAAATAACTGTAATAAATTTGTCTACCCTTTAAATAAAATTGCCATTTTCCCCACAATCTGTCACAAAATAATTGTTTTGCTAGCTAGCTGTAGCGAATTTTGACAGCACGAAACTCATTATTTAAAGGGCTTTTAAATTTCACATTTTATCTCATTCAACAGTAATCTTTCAAATTCTGTTCCTTTATTCTGCTAATACCACTGACTAAACTGCTAGCAACATATTTCTCATTTGGGTTGATGTTCAGTGCTGAAGAAAGCTGTAGTCCAACATGCTCTCATTTTTGTTTTTTGTGGCGTTTTTAGCAGAATATTCTTGAATACTTTTCACATAAATTGTCTCAAGGAGCTGAGCGTGTCTGTGGGGGAAGGAGAGAACAAAAGGTCCACCTGTTTAGGTATGGGTCTGTGTTGAAAAGCTAACTTTCCTGCACTCAAGTTCAATTTAAATTTTCATTATTATTATTATTATTAATTTTAGCCTAAGCATACTTTACGTGGTAAGTCTGCATTGCTCTGGTATGAATCTGGAGGTGGGTGGGTGGTACATGGCTGAGGCAATAAACTAGTTTATTCCTTTACGTATATGTCATTGTAAAACAATAACTACCATTAAACCTGGCTGTTCTTATACTTTCAAATTCAAAAAAATCACATAGTGGTTTTATGACACATGTACAGTGATATACATATTTATGTTCATCTGGGGGAAAAAAGAGATTAAATGAAGTTAATGTGTAAGGATCTATTATATAGTAGATATATATTATATATCTACAATATATTATATAGTGCTGAAATCTATATATATACTGCTCTCAATTCCTGGCTAAATATGTGGAAATGCATTCTCTAATATTTTATGCACTTATGAAAAAAACCCTATTATCCACCTCTACATCTGTCTTGTGTTCTTTTTTGATAGGGTTTACAATCAATTCACAATTATTAGAATTATATTGAATTGTGTAAATGACATTTAGTGCTTTGATTTTTTTCTGAAGAGCTGCTTCTAGCTTCTGCTGAGAGTAATTCTTTTTACCAAACTAAACATTCACGTAAGGATAACATGTAATTAAACTCTGCTATTTTTTAGTATTTGTTGCAGTTAGAAGTATCTGTGTTTTCAGTGTCATCTATATGCCTTCATAACAAACGCTAACACCTGTTCAAGCCGTTAAATTTGTATTAAGCCATCTTGTACCATGGTTAATCATTGGAAAGATGAGGATTTGTCTTTAGATGCTGGGGGCTACATACCTTTTCCCATCATTAAGCATGGGTTACTGTCTTGGTAAAAAGACTTATGTTAAGATTTCAACCTCCTCTTCTTCCTCCCTGCTGGCAATGAATGGATTCTTTTAAATACTCAGTATTATTTCCCTGAAGACTTGAATAAGTTTCTGAAATGTGCTCCTCGTATGGGTGCAAAGGCATTTGGCAGCTGCATAAACCTAAAAGGAGTGTGTGGAGCTGAGTTCGTTGGAGTTATTCTTCTAAGTGAGATCAAAATCTGATCTTAGATGGCTTAGGTGGGGAGCTCTGTACTATTTTCTTTTTTTTCTTTTAAAGAAATAAATAGACAAATAGCCTAATTTTATTCTCAGAATCGACTGACCTACCAGGCCTTACGGGGGAAGGAGGCCAGGGCAGAACCAGCAAAGTGCTGGGATAACATTTATGCGCAAAATAGGAGGACAAATTAGCATTCTAGGACGACATCATCATGAGGTTCAAAGCTGTTAATCAAAAGTGATAACCTTGTAGCTTTTTTTCTTGGTTCAGGAAGACAGTCCATACGCTATAGTCTTTGTATGGCAAATGAGATACAGTTGCCCTCTGCTGAAAGGAACTAGCTTTTATCCAAATTTGTCAAAGCCATCTGCAGGAGTTTATTTGTCAGCTTAATTGGAGAAAAACAAATTATCAATAAGGCATAATTTACTTAGACCTTAACCTTGCTAGGATGTACATTCTGGTAGTGTTTAGCTGCTCCATTAGGTGATTGTTCATATAGTTTATGCTTAGACAGTGTATATTTTGAGCATGCACGTGTAATGGAGCTACGAAACCTTAGGCAAAATAGTCTGCAGTATCAGCCCTTCAAGGTGACTTTCTTTCACGCTTTGGTGCTTCTTGCATTTCCATTCGTCTGTGTGCCATATCTCGCTTCATATCCAGCTGGATTACACAGAAATTGATCATGATTTTTAAGATAGAGCCAAAACTCCCAGGAGATCGTCTTTATGCAAATCACATTCTCTAGAGGAGTGAATAGATGCTTAGAATAAAGGAAAAGTGGATAATTACCTGTTGGGTGGTAAATAATCATATGCCTGAAAGAAGACAGAAAAATAAGCACTGCGTGTGTTTGTCTTTAATATTTTTGCCTTTGATATAATTTAGAATTCTTGGTATAGTATTTAATATTTAGAGATGAAATGTCATTATACTGACAGAAGAATTTAATCCGGTTATATTTTATTGCTTTATTGCATATCCTTAATTTGTTTTCCCAATATATCTCCGTAAATATGATTTTTTGTTTGTTTAGGGTTTTTTTCTGGGAGTTCTTGTTCATTTTGTTTTTTAAGTACTATATATGTATTTCAATCTTAATGCAGTAGGAGATTGGAAAGTCCTGCTGTTCAGAAAAAGAGTTATGGTTTGTCTTTTTAATGTTTTTTCCTTTTTTTTTTTTTTTCTTCTTTTTTTTTGGTGTGGGAGAGGGGGTTTGTGGTTTTTTGGATTTTTTGTTTGTTTGTTTGTTTGGGGTTTTTTAAGAGGCAAAGACGCAAAGCCTGTCACAAAAGACTGAATTTTGAAAGCTTAAGAAATAGTGTAATTCATTATGAAATTATGAATACTATATATACACACTAACTCTATTTCTGATGACAAAAGGTAAAAGATTAAAATGTCTTTTTAAATTTCTCTCATGTTATAAAGGGACTATAAGGGATTTTGTGTACATAAATTGTATGTGTAATACTTGAATGATAGAATTTATAATCTGAGGCACAGTTTCAAATAGATGCGTTACAGTATCTATGTAATTTTTAGCCTCAAAGGAAAAACTGGTCCACTGACCATTCTTCAAGTGTAATATACATGTGGGTGAGGAGCAGCAGTCTTAAAAGGTGCAAATAGAATTGAAATTCGTGAGATGGGTTGACTGATTTTAGAGTTTGCAGTGAAAAAGACAGTCCTGAGTCCTGAAAAATGTTATCAGTTGCTTAATACATGTCAGTATCCTTCTCTATAAGCCTAATGCATGTGTGTGTGTGTAAATAAATATATATATACACACATCGCTAGCTTGATTAGTTTGATTTTAGAAGCATTATTCCTATGCTTCAAAATATAATTCTTTTCAGGTTCAGAACCCTGTTTACTTCTTACAGGAGCCTATTAATAAAATATTTATGAAAACAAACTCCAGTCATCTGTATAAGTTCTAAAAAAATCTTTGTAAGAATTGCACTGTTGTATTTTACTGTTTGTTATGCTACTATTCCTAGTTGCCTTTTATGTTTTCTTAATGACAACTAAAAACTTGCCAAAGACCTAGCTAGTGTAGATTCATGCTTAAGCTAGTTCTACAGACTTTTCTTGTGAATAGGTACCCGCAAAAAGGGAAAAATAGGTATCATAAATAAAGGTAAACTAATTTTTTTCTTTGGAGTATATGTTAAAAGCTTCTCTCCCCACCCCCCAATAATTATTAATCTCTGCTGATAATGAGTTAAATCCTAACTTCTTTAGATAAGGTTCCTCTTGAACTTCATGAACCCACTAATGATTAAATAAATGGGCTTTTTAGTTCTTAGAAGAACGAACTAATTGTTTTGATTAGTAAAGTTTGTATTACAGAATCACAGAATGGTTGAAGTTGGCAAGGACATCTGGAGGTTATGTACATTCTACACACATACCGCAGCAAAGCCGCCTAGAGCAGGCTGCCCAGGACCACATTCAGGCAGCTTTAGAATATCTCCATGGATGGAGACTCCAAACCTTTTTGCTCAGCAGTCTGTATTGGTACTCAGTCATCCGTACAGTAAAACACTGTTTCCTGGTGTTCAGAGGGAACCTCTCGTGTTTCAGTTTGTGCCTATTACCTCTTGTCCTGTCACTGAAAGCAGCCAGTCTCTGTCCTCTTGACATTCTCCCTTCAGGTATTTATATACACTGGTGAGATATCCTGAGAGTTGGAGTCCCAGCTCTCTCAGCTCTTCTTTGTGGGTGAAGTACCCTTAATCATCTTTGGAGTCTGAGAGTCACTTAATCATCTTAGCACTTTTTGCTAAGATTTTGCTAAGCACCCTTTGCTGCACTCTCTCTCCTTATCTCTGTTGTGCTGGGGAACCCAGAACTGGACGCAGCATTTGAGATGTGGCCTTCCCCGTTCTGAGTAGAGGAGAATGATCACCTCCCTTGACTTCCTGGCAATACCTTGCCTAATGGAGCCCAGGATACCATTTGCTTTCTTTTAGGCAAGGACACGTTGCTGGCTTATGTTGAATTTGTCCATCAGGACCTCTCAATATGTATCTACAACTTTAAAATGTATGTGGATTTTAATTTCCTAGGTATTTTTCCGAAACCATTGGCAAGACTCACTTATTGTTTTTTCTTTGGAAAGAAAAAAAAAAACCAACAAACAAACAAACAAACAAAACCCCAAACCCAAAAAACAGAAAACAATGAATTTGGTAGTTAGTTAAGAACTGTGTAGTTGTATAGTTGTATCTTTTGGTGTTTGTGACTCTTTGCAGTTACATTTTGCTTTTACAATTATTCTGATTCTGTACTGAAACACTAATTAGATTATTGTGTCAGACATTATACAAACTTCAGGTTGTCTTTTGTATAAGTTAATATAATTTTCAAGGAATGCAGTATGGTATCTGTTTTGCAAGATACCAGAAATGGTGTTTATCAGTATTTTAGAATAGTTCCCAGAGCACAAAGCCTAGATATAGCTACAGTAAAAATTGAGCAGTTGGCTTTCTGTAGATCTTCAGCTTGTGGAACCCTTGCTCATATTGATAAACACTTTACAGATAATTACATTCTACTAATCACAGAATCACAGCATTGTTAGCGGTGGAAGGGGCCTCTGGAGATCACCTAGTCCAACCCTCTGTGCCAAGGCAGAGCCACCTAGAGCAGGTTACACAGGAATGCGTCCAGGCATTTTTTGAATGTCTCCAGAGAGGGAGACTCCAAAGCCTCCGTGGGCAACCTGTTCCAGTGCTCTGCCACCCTCAATGTAAAGAAGTTCTTCTTCATGTTGAGGTGAAACTTCTTATGTTTTAGTTTATGGCCATTGCTCCTGTGTGGGGCACCACTGAAAAGAGTCTGGCACCATCCTCCTAGCACCGCCTTTGAGATTCAATGTGAAGATACTAACAGGCCATGACCCCCAGACTTCCAGCGGTGTTGGAACCATTGAAATAAATGTTAACAGGTATCTCAGTGATAAAATTGTTGACAGAAAATAAAATTGCAAGTATGTTATGATAGATAACTACTTTAATCCACAATATAATGTGGCTGTCATGAAATGAGATATGTAGGAATATTTTTAATTTATTCTTTGTAAATATTCACCAAACGTTGAAGAAAATTATAGTCAATAAAGAGAGCTTTGTACTACATTGTATGACAAATATACCTCAGGACCACTTTCTCTGACATACAGCTTGAATCACATGTGTCTGGGTCAGTCAGCCAACAGTTATTGGTCCTCATTTCTCCAGTTCTAATTCCTTATGTGTTCTATATTTACCTCTTACCAACATTCAGTGCCCCTCTCTGTAGGATTCTATATATGTTTTTACATTCTAATCTGTAACATTTTTACTGGGGGAAACCCAGTAGTTAAAAATCAGAAAACATGGTTCCTCCTTTCTGGATCTCCATCAACTGACTGAAAAGGGTGCAGCCTGAAATCTATCTGCAGTGTGCTTTTTTTCTTTTCTACAGTAGTTATCGCTTCATTTCATATGAGGAAGCAAAGATGTGATAAGATTAAAGAAATGAAGCTTTAAGTTATCTTTTTAATCCTCATACCTGAGATTACTTTTAAAGAAAGTATTTTCTCCTATCTCAAGGGATGTTCCAGTGTAACTTCTACTAAAATTTATTTTAGAAAGCATGTTGTTTGCAGAGATGGCAAAAATAAGCCTCAGACAAAAATTCGTATCATAGTTGATAGTTATGCAGGCTAGTACAAATGTGATATATTTTAGTCAAAACTTGGTTCTTTAAGGAGAAAAAGCAAAATTTCTTTTTTATTTTCTTAGCAATTTCTTATGTAAACTTAGTCTTTTACCCTTTTATCTTAAGATTCAGATAAGTAATATTTTGCCACTAAAAAGGTCATCTGTTAGTCCATCAGTTGTCTTGTTAGAGGCAGCCTTAAGCTTATCCTATGTTTTTAATATTTTATAGGAATTTCATGGGTAGCTTATCTACTAATTGTACGTATTAACCAAAAAAGGCCATTTTATAATGGGAAAGGTTAGGATCCCAAGCATCAAAATTATGTATCAGTGTCTTTAGCTTTAGACTGGAAAAGGTTGGATTAGACAGTTGATATGCAACATGACTGTACCTTGTAAAGAAAGGTCTTGTAATATAGAGAAAAAAAATCAAGGTAAGAGCTGATAGGAATATGGATTTAAGGGCCAAGCAGGTATTCAGAAATCCCAGGTAAAGAAACTTCTCCATATCTGGAGCCAAACTCCTGCCCGGTTTGAGACTTTGCAGGTATTTTTCTTCTTGGAAGTAAATATTAAAAATAACTGGGTTTATACTATTTTAAAATGAGCTATGCTTTAGCCACTGCTACAAGCATGAAGTAGACTCTTCATGCATTGTTCTTTATCAAACTTATGTTCTGTCAAATTCTGTGAGACTGTTTCAAAGCATAATTTGCTACTTTGAGTTTGACCATGTTTGTCAGGTCTGTCTTGTCGCTTGAAGAGGAACACAGCAAAACAAACTTTCTCACCTGAAAAAAACATACGGGCATGTCTTGTTCTTTTATGAGGAAGGCCTGCTGAAAACTGCTAATACTAAATCTTACCCTGTAAAAATTTATGACTTCATGCTTTAACATTTCAAACTGAACTATCACAAAGCTGTAAAATTCTTATTCTTTGTTAAGAAGCCATTTGCTAGTTAGTTGTTTAAAATCTAGTGTTTAGCCAATATTTTGTATTCAAAATAAAAAATTACTGTAGGTCATTTATTTTATGGAGGAATAGTATTTCTTTGCAGCAATTTCCTGAAATAGCTTCAGTCTGTTTAGTTAAATAGAAGCCTGTCCTTTATCAAGGAGTATCATGGCATGGCAACATCTGTGACTGAAGATTAAAATGGTAGCAGAAAAAACAATGGAGTTGTCATTGGAAGGAAAGTGCCATATTATAATGCAGAAACCCCCACATAAACAAATGCAAAATTAGTAGCAAAAGTGATTATTAACAGTAGTTCAGAAGTGACCAAGAAAATTAGCATAATTTTATAATATTTAATCCATAAACCCCTTTCTCGTACGTCTCTAAGACTGAAATCTGTAATGTGTGTGAAGAATTTGCAAGTGTAAACTTTTGTCGTGGTTTGAGCCCAGCCAGTAACTCGGAACCACGCAGCTGCTCGCTCACTCCCCCACTTCTTCCTCCCTCCGCTTCCGGAGGAATGGGGAGGAGAATGGGAAGAATGTAACTCCCACGGGTTGAGATAAGAACAGTCCAGTAACTAAGGTATAATACAAAACCACTACTGCTGCCACCAATGATAATAATGATTAGTGAAATAACAAGGGGAGAGGATACAACTGCTTACCACCCGCCGACCGATACCCAGCCCGACCCGAACAGTGATCTGGGCCTTCCGGGTAACTCCCTCCGATTTATATACTGGGCATGACGTGCTGTGGTATGGAATACCCCTTTGGCTAGTTTGGGTCAGGTGTCCTGTCTCTGCTTCCTCCCGGCTTCCCCTCCTCCCTGGCAAAGCATGAGACTGAGAAAGTCTTTGGTCAGAGTAAACATTACTTAGCAACAACTGAAAATATCGGTGTTATCAGCGTTGTTCCCAGGCTGAAAGTTAAAAAACACAGCACTGCACCAGCTACTAAGAAGGAGAAAAATGACTGCTGTAGCTGGACCCAGGACAACTTTATTTGAAATGTAGAGCTTGATTAAATTGGTTTTGTCTTTTGTTCGGTTCTTCATTAAGGCATGGTACTTGCTTTGTCCTTTCTTTTATCAGCTGCACCACCATCCTTCCAAAATGAGAATTATCTTTAAGTAATCACAGGAAGATTATTTAAAATTTTAGAATAATGCTTATTTTTAACCATTTAGTTCAGTTCTTTCTGGTTTCGTTTCATCAGATGCTTTGCAATCTTCTTTCTTAATTCTTGTTGACTTTGCACTTAATCCTGTATACAAAATGAAGTATTTTCTTACTTTTCCTTTCTTTCTCTTTCTTGAAGTTTCTCTTTTAAAAATGTAGTTGTATTTTGACAAAACATCTTCAGACAAAAAGTGAAAAGACTGGGTATAAGTTGGCTTCTACAGTTTGGGGGGATGTGTGTTATCATTTCTCTCACCTTCACAACAGCCTAAGTGCATGTTTATAAAAGCATGTTGGGAAAAGTGTGGGCGACTTGGATGTGTCTTGTGTGCCAGGAGGAAGTCATCTTTACCAAATCTAGTAAGGTGTTTTCCTCTTTGCTAGAATCATTTCTGTAATCTGACTAATAAGTATGTGAAAACAGAACAGCACAATACGTAAACCTGATGCTGATCTTAAAAGGAAAAGCAAGCAAGAGGGAAGCAGAGAGGCGGGCAGCACTAGAGGTACAGTTAGAGGTAGCAAAAAAGCTCCTCATTGCCCTGTCCTGTGTAGTGCCATGCTGGAGCCGATCCTTGCAGAAAGAGGGATCATCAGCACTGTGAACGTTTTGATGATTGCTTGTATCAAATGGTGAGCAAGAGTTCTGAGAGTGTCTTCTGAGGGGTATTGTGGTTTTTTCCTTCCTGCTAACACACTGAGCAAGCCAGTGTATTAATGATCCTTCCCTTTATAGGGAATTCAAAAGTGACAGGAATTTGTGAGGATGCGTTTGGATGCTAGAGAACAAACAGACCTCCCATATGCATAATATAAGTAGCAAGCAGATTTTGTTTTTCATACATGCATGCTATTAAACACCAACTGGTTTTGTTATTTTTGAATTATTTTAGAAACCCTTGCAGAATCTTGTCTGAGATTTCCTTTGTGTTTTGAGGCAAACATCCCTCCTAGCTAATCATATCCAGCATTTTATAACTTCAGCTGTTGTTATGAGAGGTCACAAGGAATTTGTAGCAGCTTTAGAAATCCATGAGAGAGGCTAAAGAAGCAACCTTTGAGTGGAAGTGTCTGGGGTTTGTATCAAGATGTTGCAAATGGTCTGCCAGATTTAACAAAGATTTAGCAAATTGAAAAAATCTTCTATTGACTGTAGATAATATTGTATTTTGTAATTCCAGAGTACGTAAGATAGTCTTTAAGAGGGTTGGTTGAGAGGCTATGTGAGCTGTGTTGTTAGCTGGTGATGCTAGAGTGTTGAGTTAAAAGGTCAGGAGGCCATTGGACTCCCTTAGGAAAAGTCATATATGGTTTTGATTGTGAAAAGAAATTACTTTTAACTTGTTCACTGAAGCACTCTGAGTTTAAAAGGTAAAACTACTGTATTTAGCTAAATATGACTTGCATATGAAATATTTCTGACACAGCTTTCCACTTGTGTCAGAATTTGAGGCTTCCTAACCCAAGCAGTGTAGACGAATTTTACACATAGATTTCACAAGTGCATTTTCTGGAAAGCTTTCTGATCAGTGCACAGGATAGATTTCAGTCTGTAACTCATATTATTAGACATATTCTTCAGCAACTTTTTTAGTTTATCAGTTTTTCCATCAGTTTTTGAGCATGTAATTTGGAACTTTGTATTTACTATTAGAAAATGTATGTTAGACCTCTGTATTTGGAGGCGCTGTCATTCACAATGTTAAAAATGCTGTCTTTATGTGTTAGGTCTGTCTTTTTTGAAGCTTATGTTGATTCCAGGGAGTAAACAGAAGACCAAACTGATTCAATGGCATGCAGGAATCATTAATAAATAATGTAGTATTGTAGTAAGAAAAGGGTCAAAGATCATAGGTTGAACCAGGAGGGTTACCACATAACAACCCACTAGATGAATTCAATTAAAGATTAAATTTATATGTATGTGTGTACGTATATGTATTTGGTAGTTTTCTTATTATGAGGTTTAATCCGTGGTAGAGGAAAAGATGTATTGGGGAGCTCTGTGTGGTTTATTGTTTTTCAAAGCTGACAGGGAGAAAATGAAATTAAATGGTTTTAAAAGCTTTGATTTTCCAAGACCATTACATTCAAGATAACTATATTGTTCTTGGAAACTATATGATATAATCTTCATTAAATCATGAGAAATCATGAGTTTTCTATCTGTTATCTGTTTTTGTTCCTTTCCTTACAGACAGTGAAACAGTAAATAACCAGTGCGAGACCTCAACTTCAGAGGGGAAGAAAAAAACCAAATTGGTCTTTGAAGAACAAGTTCCTTCATACAGGCATATAGTTACTACTTTTTCAGTCTTAGGGGGCAGTTTCATTTAAAGTATAATCATAACAAATATGTGGAATAAATTGCTTTCACCTCTACAGTAGCTAATAAGCCCCCTTAACACCATGACAGCACTTAAATCTAGAATAGGTTTGAAAGAAGAAAATAAAATTATGGTTTTTCTACCTTGGGAGATTTGGATAGGCTTTAGAAGTTCCCAGTAGATGAATGTGTTTTTCTGTTGATTGGTTTGTGCTTATTTTGCTGCTGTGAATAATACTGTGTTCTAATAGATATTCGGGGTCAAATCCCTGCAGGCAAAAAACATGAGGAAACTCAGCAAGTAGCAAATTCAGTTGTTGAGTTACCATGTTACTGTACTACTACATATGACTTGATTTTATCTGAGCAGTTATGTTTTGCTGTGTTTAGTGATGTAAATACACTTTCATGTCACTACATTTACTGATGTAAATACACTTGGTGTCCTGTATGGGATGTTCTTTGCATGTGCCAAAGAATATCGAGCTGTTTTGAGAGTACCTTGTTAATTTCTGCAGATTTGAAATGAAACCTGTAGATCCTCCACTAACTAGAGTTTCTTTTCTAGCACTTCCTTTTGCGAGCATTAGTATTTGGTATCTATTCTGTTCCTTGCAGACAGCAACACTCCTCCACCCCCTCAATTACTTTACTTTTTTTTTTTTTTAAGGTAAACAGACAAGAATCTTCTTACACGTGTGGTGTTATTTTTTTAAACCTGCATTTTGAGTAGACAGTTATTTGAATATTATAGCTAAAAAGTGTGAATTCTAGTTTTGTTTTGTGGGAGTGTGGCTAGGGTTAGGACTGTATTTTCTTAAAAAAACACAAGAACTAACAAGCAAAAAACAACCAACCAAAGAAAAAAACCCCGCCCTGAATTAATAGTCCATAATCAGTGCTTATTGATTTCTGATAATTACACTGGTTATTTGTTATTTCCAGCTGGTGCAGCAGATTTTCTTTTATCATTAATTGCGTGTATTCTTGGCCAAAACTTCTTGTTCCATCTCAAGATGTAAATTACGTAAATAGCAAGCTCAATTACTAATTAATGTTAGTAATTAACATTATACAAACAGCATGCATGGCTC
This sequence comes from Strigops habroptila, assembly GCF_004027225.2. Lineage (NCBI taxonomy): Eukaryota > Metazoa > Chordata > Aves > Psittaciformes > Psittacidae > Strigops > Strigops habroptila. The sequence continues at coordinate 35,649,073 of NC_044283.2, read as the reverse complement.
TTGGCAAACAACTGGAAAGGCAAAGTCCCTGTCTAGAAGAGCTTACAGCTAACAATATAAAAAATGGGTATGATCTGCATACAAAAAACTGACACAAATACGTGTGTCTGCATGGGTCTAAAATGCATGCAACTATAGATGTATACACAACTTGGCATTCTTTTCATAATCTTGTAAAGATTATAATTTTGGTCTATACTACTTTGTACATAATAACTAGTGATAGAATTTTTCTAATAGTATTTATAGTCATGTTTGTGGCAAGAACAGAGCTCTTTTCCAAGGAATATTGGATGGCATAGGTAGAGAAGTAGAAACAACTATCCGAATGTGACTGTTCTCCTTATGATACCTAAAAAGGGTGCATATGCATTATATAGTTTCTCCAAATGCATTTTCACATGCAGTCGATGTGCTTTCTTGGTAAGTGCTTTTGTCTTTCTGCCTTTTATCCTACCCAACTACATCTTTGCATACATTTGTGTGTATGGTTGCATACACTTTATTTAGTTTTCAGCTGTATAAAGTGGCATTCATAGTCATTAAGTGATGAAGTATCTTATGCAAAGCAGTAACTCTCTTGGAGGTTCTATTTACTTGAGAGCTTGACTTCGCCATTTATGGTTGTCGTGGTTTGAGCCCAGCCGGTAACTCAGAACCACACAGCCGCTCGCTCACTCCCTCCCCCCCCCTTCTTTCTCCCCCCCGCTCCCGGAGGGATGGGGAGGAGAATGGGAAGAATGTAACTCCCACGGGTTGAGATAAGAGCAGTCCCGCAACTAAGGTATAACACAAAACCACTACTGCTACCACCAATGATAATAACGATTAGTGAAATAACAAGGGGAGAGGATACAATTGCTCACCACCCGCCGACCGATACCCAGCCCGACCCGAGCAGTGATCTGGGCCTTCCGGGTAACTCCCCCCGGTTTATATACTGGGCATGACGTGCTGTGGTATGGAATACCCCTTTGGCTAGTTTGGGTCAGGTGTCCTGTCTCTGCTTCCTCCCGGCTTCCCCTCCTCCCTGGCAAAGCATGAGACTGAGAAAGTCCTTGGTTGGAATAAACATTACTTAGCAACAACTAAAAACATCGGTGTTATCAGCGTTGTTCCCAGGCTGAAAGTTAAAAAACACAGCACTGCACCAGCTACTAAGCAGGAGAAAAATGACTGCTATAGCTGAACCCAGGACAATGGTTCCATGCTTTCTGATAGTTTTTGGTGTTTACATTAGTGTTTGTAAACAGCCTTTATTGTTGATTCACTTTCTTTTTATTTTCCATAAGCCGGACTGGTTAATTATTGCTATATAATCACCTTGCTTCTGTCTTTTTTCAGTATTTATGTCAAAAAAAAAAAAAAAAAAATCTAAATTTGTGACTTTATATAGTGTGTTAATTAAGGAATGCAGCAGACCTGCATCAGTGCTGTACCAAGAAAGCTTACCAATCAATGTTTCAATATCCTATATTAAACTTTAGACAGCACAATTCATTAACTATTTTTTTTCAATATTGCTATCTATTAATACAATCTTTAAGTTAGTTAATTGCAGTGATTATGGTTTGGTGCAAAATCTTTAGACACTCTGATATTATAATCCTATAATATCCCCCCAAATATCAGCAGGTTTTGTGTGGAGAACTAAACTGCAAAGAATTAGGTAGGATTGACCCTCTCTTTGTAGGGAGATAGATTTCTGTGTCCAAACCCATGTGAATATGAGAAAAGGTGGTACAACTGCTGGACATGTGTGGTTTGGCTCTCAAGAGGAAGGCAGCCAGTCTTGGGAGTGGTGCTTGCAGGAGGCTGCTTTGAACAGCCCAGCCAAGAACCTTCTAGGATTTCACTACTTGAATTCAGTGAATTGAACAAAAAAACTTTTAGAGTGCAGTCTGTTGCAGATAAAGGTGCCTTAAGGTGGCATGGAAAAAAAGAGGTTTTGGTAGCAGATCGAAAGATAAATTGATTTAAGCTCCTTACTTCAGAAGTGAAATGTTACAGCCGTCAGGCTCAGGATGGCCTCAGATTAGACATTTCTGCAGGCAAGTCCAAATTCTTCCCTGTCCACACAAATTTTATCTCTGATACCATTAAGAATCACCTTGCTGTCTTCAGCCTACCACTTGCTATTAGTTTGTGTCTGTTATGTTCCTTTAACTACAACTGCCTTTGCTCTGCTTCAAGGCTACCCTGAGGCACCCTGCTTCCCACCTGTGTCATGGTACCATGATGCAGCTTCAAAGTGTGAAGTCTTGAGGCATCCTGGAACACAGCAAAGAGAGCTGTAGCTGGTTGAATAAAACAAACACTGTTCAAATTTCCCAAACTTTGGTGCCTTGGGCAAACACCCTGTTTGCTTTTCCATCATTCCCCTTCAGGGCCTGCTTTGAAGGAAATGGTGCTGTGCCAGGCATCAACTTAGGAAGAGCAATGGTACTGCATGTATCGGCAGATCTGAAGATTTTTTCAGTGATTAGAGGATTGATCTTGAACTTCAAGTGTTTCAGGGGCTGAGGATGTACATAAATCAGTGAGAGTATTTGTCATTGAGGCAATAATAGCAATTTGGAGTAACATATTTTTTTAATTACCAATTGAATGACAGACCAATAGATAAATATTATGTTTATCTGCACCACTGACCAAAATGCAGAACTTAGTAATTGAAGCTTTGGATATTTTTTTTTTTTCCTTCATCTGAACGGTCTGATAGCAAAATAATGGTGTTCTAAAATATCCAAAATAAAAGACATCAAAGCCAATCCAACAAAAAGTCCCTCTGTACTTTGACTGCAAGTTGCAATAAGTGGCAGTAAAAGTATCTGTGCGTTGCTATAACCATGAATGTCATTATTGAAATAATGTAGTATTTAAAAATTGTTTACAGACATTTGCCAACTACAGGATTACCAAATTCATCAAAAGCTGCAAAATCCACCTAAAAAACAGTACATATTTGGATAGTTAACCCATCTCAAGTCTATGTTTGGTTACATTGCTGACTTGAACTTGAAAGTGCAGGCTGAAGACCTAACGTACCCTTAAGCTGATTAAATTGCTAAAGACCACTAAAACATGTTACATGGCCATGCCACTCCTGCTGGTGGCTTCATGCTTTTCCAGTGACTCATGCTGCATCCATGCTTACAAAAAATCAACACAATATAAACGGAAGAAAACAAGAAAGGGGAGAAGATGGGGGGGGGGGGGGTGTGAGGAATAGTTTTTATGGCTTTAGATTCCTAAACTGGTTCCAGTTCAGGAAAGATCCAGTGTCAGTGCAGAGGAGGGACGCATATGGGAAAAATCTGCTGAGATTGCCTTTTGAATAACAGCTTGTGTATGTACCAGCGTACCTGTAGTACGAATTATATTCTAGATTGGCTTAACTGTTTTGGGTATCCTTACAGCGTAACCACAATGCTGGCTGCAGTGGACACATGCAGCTGCACCTGGGGAAAAGCTTAGATGTCAAATGAGTTAATTTTCCAGTACTTTTAAAAAGAGCCTACTTCTTTTACTAGGTGGTGACTTGAATTGACAACACTCTGCAGGTTTACATTTACAATACTTAATACACATTAATGCTTCATTTCTGCTGCCCTGAAAAGGAAAATATGTTTTGTCCTTATCATTAAACACTGTAACACTGATATGCCCAGAAAGAAGCTGAGTTTTCTTCTGCCAATTACAAAGTCCGCAGGCAAAGGATTTTGTTTCTTTCCATGGGAACAGTGCATGGGGTTGTATAGCGCAAACAGTAACCTTGAGTGCTATTTGATATCACAGCAAAAGATTTCTTGAGAGTACAAGAAATCTTATAAATGATCTCATGTATGTTGCTAATACTGGATTCCCTGCTAAGCCAGAGCAAACAGGATGTAAAAACAACTGCAGAAGAGATCTCAGTGTGAAATGCAAGCATAGCATTTCATCAGAATCACAGTTTACTTTCAGCATTAAGGACCACAGTAGGTAAACTTACCATCTGCAAATTAAGAGCTAATCTACAGAAAATTGTGGTTAAGGGGCATGAATACTTTATTTGCATTTTTTAAATGAAGGAAATGGAGGAAAGTAAATTGCACATTTCAGATATTCTAAAAGGAAATACATTTTATTCTCATTCTGTTTTCTTAATCATACCTTTTTCCCCAAATAAAGCTGATGTTACTAATCAAGGCTTTGTGCTAAATAATACTGCAGAAATAGTCCTGTGTATTTCAGAGCTGTTGATCATCTAAAGTTCCTATGGACTTCTTTTCCAACCGAAACGTTTCTATGATTCTATGCATGTTTAACACTCAGGAAATAAGGTCCATAATAGTTGCATCCCTCTGTACTGCTGATACTATTTTAAAAACCCTTTTGAGAGAGACTGTCTGAAAGGATATCACAAGTTCAAACATTTTCTGAGAGAAATGCCACCAATTATAATTCTTTCCCAATCTGTAATAAAAGTCACAGCAATATTTTTATTTGCTGCTTTTTGTATACACACACACATATAAAAATATATTCAAGGATGCATGACTCAAGCTGTGCAAATAATGGATTTTTGGTCCAGCTTCCGAACTATGTAAAAGACCCAAAGTACCCTCAAATGATTTATTCTTACTGAGCCAAATTTTTTCTTTCAAAATTCATGATGAATAGATAAGTTGAAAAAAGGTCTTGTATGAAAAGAAGCCTCTTAAATTAAAAAGTAACATGTGTGTGGAAGTGTTAGTTCTCTATAATTTAGAGAAGATGGATGGTGTTTCTGAAAGTAGCAGAATGGAAGGTTTTAAAAGTGCGAAATGCAATTACAGATCAGTCAGTTTTAATTAAATAAATAATTGGGAAAACCCTCAACTGTTGTACATTGTTAGAAAACAGAGACACAAATAACAGCCGGAATATCTTTATCAAGAATAATTCATACCAAGCCAGTTGACATTTAATTTGTTACAGAATAATGGGCTTTGTGGATTGAAACATAGTGGTGGATGTCACATATCTTAAATTTATTAAAGCTGTTGATACTGTCTCAGATGAATTCCTATAGGGAGATGGTAGTTTAGATAAAACCCAAGATAAAGTGCAAAACTGTTTGGGAAACAAGGTGTTTTCAGAAAGGTTAGATAGTACCTGCCTTCTACTTAGATAGTATCTGCCTTTAGAAGGGATGTAGGTTACCATATTGACTTCTTATAATCCCTCCTGGTCCAATTTTCTGTTTATGTATAGTCCTGTTGTTTGGTGATGACATTTGTAATACAAAAAAAAAAAAAAAGCTGTAAAGACGTATTTAAATGACTAAAGATATTCCGGTATTCTCTGGTAGCTCAAGAGAATGGGAAGTTAAATTTTGTTTTCAGTTCCAAGGGTAAATCTAACCATAGTTAATCTATTTGTAACCTCCCTTCATCTTCCACGTGTACTGTAATTAGGTTCACTGGCTATTATTGCAGTTTAAGTTTTTCTCTGTAAGGCTAACACTGTAGAAAGGTGGGTCAAACATCACTAAACTCAAGGGCAAACACAAACCAGAAACACTATAGCAAAATAATATTGCTTTTCCATTTCACCAGTGATCATCTTAATAGGAAATGCAATAAATACGCTTGGTAGGCTATCTTAAGTCTACATATATGGTTTCCTACATAGACATTGTTGAAGTAAGTTTAAACTTAGTGTCCTTTTTCTTCAGCTTTTGACACAGTATTTTTGGTAATTAGCTGAGTGTGCTTAGCTGTTAGACATTTTTAGCTCCCAGAAATGTTTGGCAATGTGGAAGTTGTAAGATATTTAACTGTGGCCTTTCATTTTCTCTATGTTCTATCATTTCCTTAGTGTCTTATAATTAGTATTCTTTATATATATATATATATATATATTCACAACCACAGTGTATTTTGGTATTATAGAAAGCAACTTTAGTTTACCTTTACAACTAATTTTTTTTTCTTTTATGTATTTTCTTGTCATTTGTCATTCTGTAATGAGACTCGCCAAATCTAATAGAATTTCACAAATTATGTTAAATTTTCTTAAGAATTTAATCAGGAATTCTTCAAAGGTCTTATTTTTTGTATTAGAATAGGGAAAAGAAAGGCATTCATTGCACAGTATTGTTTTTTAATTGAGAAAAATGTTAATCTAGGTCTTTAATTATTCAGTATTTGATTTTAATAATTTTATTACATCCTTCATAGTTCTAAATATTACAGGTTTTAATTGAGGGTGTATCTTATACATACTGAATTGCTTGCCTGATATATCGGTTGTGTTATTGATTGTAATCCTGACCATAAGTGTCTAAACCAGTAAACTATATTTAAAGAAAAAGCGATTACTTGCGCTCAAAACTGCGTAATGTCATGGCTAGTGCTTCGCACCTTTTGGCTCCTGCCTCACTCTCCTGTCTGGAAAACATTAAAAGGAAATTTAGATGAGCACTGGTGTTTAATTTTCCTCATGCTAAGTTTCAGACTTCTTCACAAAGAGGTTCAGCTGCTGAGAGTAAGAAGGGAATATTAGATTTTTGATTGTCTGCTCTGAACACCAGAGGCCCAGGGTTCCATTTAGTGACCCTTCTGAACCTTCCTCATGCAAAAAGTGTTCAAGCTCTCCCTTGTGGCTGAAATGCACTTTTCACTATATTTGGAGTTTATTTTCAGGGTTTTAATAGAGCAAGTGCCAGATTAGGATTGTTTTCCTGACCTTTTTTATTTCAAATAAATTTGCATGGTTATAGGTGGATATACCTTCCTTTACATGAGCAGGTAGAATTTGCAGAATACCGTCATCAGCTATTTAATGAGCTGCACTTTGGACTCCAAAACTACATTCCTACAAGCTATTTCTAAAAGAACAGTTTACTTAGGAATTTCATTTAGACTTCATCTAAGGCCACCACAGTGCAAGCTATGGGCTTTTATCCTTAGCAGTTGCTAAGTTTATTAACTTAGCATTGTCAGTTTCTTAACATTTTCACCTCTTTGGTTCCTAAGTTATGTGCAAACAATTTTTAAAGTTAGTTTTTGGGTTTGGTTTTGGTTTTTGTTTGTTTTTTGTTTTAATTGGTTCCAATTCCCCTCAAAACAGTTAAACATTTTATTCAAAGGTAATTTTCTGTTCCAGAGATGGAGATCCTGAAACCAATTACCTGATTCTCACACAGAATAAAATATTTAGGACACATTTTAATGTAGTACTACATGTTTCTCTAATGTTTCTAAAAAAAAAAAACCCAAGAAACTAATGACTGAACTTTTACACCTTTGTTTGGGTTTATTTATTTATTTAATGAAGGCTACTATTTAACACCTCTAAATCAAAACTTAGAATTAATCCTGAAAACTTTTAATCATGGAAAATATTCCTTTGTTGCTAACTCTGTGTCACTGGTTAACAAAAATTGATTAGCATTTTTCAGTGTTGGTTCTTCAAACTAAAGGGCCATGACTAAATCCGTGAGAAAAATGCCAGAGGCTCCTTCATTTCCTGTAGCATTGTGAACTTCCATCCTACAAGCAGTTCAAATGAAAACATTTCTAAATCTACATTTTATCATTTTTAAGTAAATATTCATATTTTAAATAAATATGCATAATCAACCCAACTTGCTAAGTACTATTACATTATTAGTCTGTTATTTCTATTTATTTCATGTGAATGAAACAACACTTCCTGCTGCCAACTGAATCTCAGAACAACAAAAAAAGTATTTCCTGATGTGTCTGTAATCTATTGGAGTATTTAGGTAGGTCTGTATGTAATCTTAGGTTGATATGCCAAACCAACACCCTTCGTATGTTTTGTAAGTGTAATATATTTGATTTGTATCATTAAAGAGTAGTGCTGGTTACTTTGAGAAGAGGAGTGGTCCACAAAGTTGTGCATAGAGTCCATGCAGGGGTCTCAAATCATAAAACAACCTCACATCTTTCTCAGCAGGAAACCCTTTCTGGTTGAAAATGATGTTCTTATTAGTAGGCTCTATTAATGTTTTAGTATGTGATAATCTCAGGCTCCTATATTTTAAGATATTTTGAATCTTGTACTTTGAGCAGTATTTAAATTTTGTTTTCACCATTGTTGTGCAGCAATTTTTTTCACTTTCCCAATAGCATGACTGCCAAGTTAGATGCTTTGTAGCCTGGGCTAAACACACTAAGTTGCATGTTTCTACAAGTCGAACTGCTTAAATGTAGAATTCTGACATGCTAAAATGAACTGTTATTGGAAATCTGTTCGTTTACCTTAATTAAAAATTACTCTATTTCGTATACATTTTTATGTGTAATTGAGTTTGCTGTTCACAAAAGAGGGTTTCAGACATCAATCCAGCATCTAGGAAACTGTTATAAAACTGGTGTGCAAAAATGGAACCTGAGATTTCATTCAACTGAATTGTGTTCTGCTGAACCGCAAATTTGAATGGGTTAACTGTCTGGCTGTCTGATTTTTGCTGTGAAGTGCACTGTAGGGCAGGAGAATATTTTTTGGAGCATCTAATCCTCAAAGGTTAAAAAATTTTGTACTCTGTTCATACATAATGCTTAAAGATAGCTCTTTAATACAGAGCTTCAGCCCTGAAGAATTTGTCATGCATTATATAATATTGAAAATACGTCATCTTTCCTCTGATAAAATATTCTTAATGCTTTCTGATTGCATTGTTGCATTGTAGTTAATTAAGTCTCTGTTCTGCTATTATGAAAACTCTGAGTGAAAAACATTCTGCAAAAATGAATATATACAGTGTGAAGCCTAACATGAAGAACATTGCATTCTTACTAACAGATTTTATAAACATAATAAATATGCTTGTTTTCATTTCTAACAATTTTCAATATCTACTAATCTTGTTATTATGGGTAAATAGCAAGGGCTTAGTTTGCTGGTAGTTTCCTGTAGCATTAAACCTCTGAAACTCAATTAATCACTTTTTTCAAAACACTGAAGTCTGTGAAAGGTAATAGTAAATCTGGATGATGTGTGAACCTGATCTTACTGGGACAGATTTCAGAAGTCAATATTATTATTATTATTTATTTATTTATTTATTTATTTATTTATTTTTATGTGACATAGCTACTTTTGCTCTATGCTGTGGCATTTTCAAGAAATTTGAGTTTAATGGGTCTTAGAGCTGGTGAAGAATACAAAAAGGAAGAGAAGGATGTGATACTGAGCTGTGTAGGTATAGCATCGATTTGCCATTTAGTTATTTTGACCTTACTGTAGACTGTCATGCAAAAATTAAGCTCGTACTTAGAACTTCATAATATTAAGCTTATGCATTGAGAGCCATATTGAAGCCTTTTGGTTTCTGGGGCAGGGCATCAAGCTCTCTCCTCTCTTAGTGTCTTCAGGGATAGAGGTAAATAAGGTGTATTTTTCTCTGTTCCTGCCAACCAGAGTTGTCTGCTTAGGGGCTGACCTTACAGTATACTGGATTTTGTACCAGAATAAATGATATTAGTAATAGAAAAGCAAAGGCAATTTTCTTTGCTCTCCTCTGTTTAGGCTTTAAGGTCTCTGAACCAAAAACCTTGATTGTTCTGTTGCTTATGGAATTTATTTCATGAAGTTTGTGTGTGCTAGCACTATATAAATCCAGTCTTTGAGGAAGTATGTAGAAATACCTGAAAGAACATAACAAAGAAAAGCCTCGGTATAACAGCTGATATAGTAGGAATGCTGGGTAGCTACTTTTTTCTGGTTAAAAAGCTAATGCCTATTATTTTTTATTTACCATTACTTGAAAGTAAGGTGGGAAAGAAGTTCGCTGTTCTTTACCCTTCACCTAATTAATAGAGAAAACTAATAAAGAAATGGCATATCAAGTGAGAGCATTGCACATGCCTTTTCTCTTTTTGAGATCTGTTACTCATACTGAGGAATTAGAAGTGTACCCTTACAGACACAGAACCCGATTACAGTGCATACTACTCAATAACAAGTTAAAATGAGTAATTTATAGCTGTACTCTGGGGAAAAAACCAGATTCTGCACCTGAGGGCTATATGCCTTTTCCACAGTGTGCTTCACTGAGGTTTGTCTTTTTTAAATACCATCCAGTTGGGTAGTTTAAGACCAAACCAGATTCCGCCGTAGCTTTCTTTCCCCATGGCTAAACAAACTCTGTTCTCTCAGTCTCAGAAATTTGAATGGATGCAAATTATGATTATCTCAGGAAAATGTCACAAGAATCAGCTAAATTTTATATTTTAGTCTTCCCAGTAATTACGTGTTTTTTTTTTTTTTATGTACAGAATTGGTCATTTTTTCAAACTTCAGATTGTAAAGGACCTTTTAAATAAAGTCCACTCTAAAGTTGTGCAAAGCAGTTTGTCTTGCTCATGGTTGAGAAAAAACATTCTCATTGTCTGTTTGCTACATCGCTTGTAGTGTCTCTGAGACTCACAGGAAGAGGAACACACAGTGAAGTACAGCAAGGAGAGTACAAATAGTACTACCTTCACATATAGGAGGTGTAATGAGGAATATTTGTGGTTATTCATTATGTTGTAGCTTAACACTTTCCAACCCAAATAGTCCCCAGCATTTATCAAATGCAGAGCTTGTACGTGTCCTGAGTCAGCAAAAATATGTTGAAGTCTGTATCTGCACTCTCAAGGCTTCCTAAGTCTAAATCAATCAGTGTGAAAAACAGTGCTAGCAAACATGGCTTTTTAAATACTTTCGATACTTTCACTATTTTCAACATTAATTAACTTTACCTTTTTATTCTCTGTGCACATTAATCCATACAATTATACTAATGGGTGCCTATCCAAGAACACTCGAGAGTTTTTCTTATTCCATTTATTGAAGCCTAAAAAGAGGGGGAGGAGGAAATGGAATAGTTCTCTGAATTATTGACTAATAAAGGGGTGCAAGGTTATCAGTTTAATGGCAATAGAAATTAATATGGCTAATTCTGATTCATGAGGTTGATTTAGTATTTTCCATTGGGAAAGGATCAAAAAAACCCTGCAAATAAGCAAGCTTGTAGACAAACAGATACTGATCTGAATAAAAATGGGTTGCAATTAGGCTTCATCTGCAACTTTGTGAAGTTTAACTATGTTTTCCCTTTTTATTCATGCACTTTTTATCTGATGTTAATAAGCACCTTCTAGCTAAAAGCAGCATTGCAAACTGGTGCATTTCATATTTAGCAGTAACTTAAAAAGTGATTATTATCAGAAGTATTATTTTTTTTAGATACCCACAGGAGTCCAATGAATGGAAGTATCTCAGAGGGGACAGTTTGGGTCTCATTGTTTTTTACCTTTATCAACATTCTAATGCTTGCGAGCTGAAGTAAGCCTCGCGCACCTCAAAGAGACAGCTCTTCACCTTCAAAGGGTGATTATCTTTTATTTGAGCCTTCTATTTTTATATTATCAGTCTTTCCATCTGAGTGAAGATCAGCATGTAGGCTTGGTTTGACTAATTTAAAAACCAGCTACTGTTAACATTTACAGAAGAATCTGACTTTATCACCTTTAAGCTAACTTAAACCAAACTTTATGTAGTAACTCAAATACTAGCAGAATTTTAAGTTTTCAGATTATCATATAACCACTGATTTATTTCCATGCCAAATTTGACTATTCAACCTATAATTTGAGACAGTAGTTTAGATTTAGACGAATTTGAACAGTCTGATACGTTGAAAAGATTCAGTTTAATGATAATCAGTAGCTGTCATCCACACTAGCTGTTTTATATCAGATTAATACATAATTACATTGTGGTAATTTTAATATATTAATGATTTGGAAAGTTCTTTTTCAGTGCTCAAGATCAGGCCCCAATCTTGTGATGAGAGATGCATGTTTGTCTTTAGATGGTTATAGTACATTACCTCATAATTCAAGAGAAAATGATGAATGCCTATGTTTACATTACTAAATAGTATTTACTGATGTAGGTCTGAATTTTGGCAGATAATGAACCTGTGATTTTTTTCATAACTTTGGTTTCTTGAAGTATATACTTCTGCTTCATGTGTAACACTGGATGATTCTTGGGTTTGTGTCATCTGCATCTTTTTCCATCCATAGAAGAGTTGTTTTTAATAGCTTATTCCCCTTGATAAGTAGATGACAGCCTTTTAAAGAAATAGCACAACATGCAGTAGATTATGTAGAAGAATGAGGTTTGTACTTTATTGCTTTGAAGGTTTGGGTTGTTTTGTTTTGAAGACTCTAGAGATACAGGTTCAAAGTGCACCAGGTTGCAGAAGTTTTAAGTAAACATCAAGGTAGAAGTTAAACTGCTTTTAGTGTTGCCTTGATTAAATAATTTGAGTATGTATTACTAATATATATCTACATATAGAATAGTATCTATAAAATAATGCTTGTTCTTGTAAAGCACTGAGTATTCCCAGATTCTGTTGTAAGCAGCCATGCAGAACTCGGAAGAGTATGGAGAGACAAAAATGTATTTCCTGTTCTTGCTTAAGCATGGTAAGAAAATACGTTTTAAGTTCTAGATACAAAACCAAAACCCAACAAAAAGACCCAAACAAAACCAAATCTGAAACAAAAAAAAAAGGCAAACCAAACCTGTTGATAGCTAGAGAATGTGCAGGATAAATGTAAGGAAAAAACTGCATCCTGACCAGTACCTTCAAGAAAGGCAGAAGTCTTCAGCTGAGCTGAAGACTACTTTATGATTAAATATTTATAGATATATTCTATGTTGAGATTCTTTATTAGATAATATCTGTCCCAGCATGCTTTATGTATTGGTAAAAATAATATATCTTCTTTTACACCTTAGAAATAGTTGGAAAAATTTAGTTCTGAAGAACTTAGGATAAAGAAGAAAATGTAAGGAGCCAGTCATTCGGTAGGAGGAAATTGAAAAAAAAGATTGTGAAAGACACAAAACCGGAACTTCATATGATTTACTTGTCCTGGTTAATGAGGCTTAGAAATTATCTCATTTTATAGTCTAGTGAGACAGCACAGCAATATTCAAAATTTCTGATATAAATGTAGGAGCCAGAAATGTATTTGCTTTAAAGCAAGCCTGCTGGATGGGAATAGCCGTTACAGTCAACAATGAGGCAATGAATCTGTGCCTAAAGCAGTGTAGTAAGGCATTTCATAACTTTTTGTATGCATAGTAAAGAGTAAATTTGCTGGAGCATCCACAGAGATTTAAATTAATTTCAGAAAGAAAATTATTACATTAATTTGTTTTCTACAAATATAATTCCGAATTAGTTATTCAGTATGGGTTTTCCCAGTTGCCTTTAATAAAATGATAGAGATGGGCTTATGGGGAGAATCTTAATTGTTCAGCTTTCCATTTCTGTGTGACTCATTTTCAAACTTAGTTATTAGTGGGAAATAGCTGAAGTAAATGAGTGTTTGTGAACTGTAGTGCCTGATTCTAAGCTTTTGCTTAGGCTTATTGAAGGTTAGATGTTTAAGGATGCCGAATGTTTTAATTTCTATCAAAGTAGTGACCTCCAGAAAGCTCTGTCTTAGAAAGAATTACATTGTGTGTAACGTTGCATAGTCATGGTTTACAGTGAAGTTTATAATTCTTTTGACCTTAAAAGCAAAGTGTGTTAATTTAAAACAGCAGGTTGCAGCTCATATTATTGTGACTTGGTTATGAGTAGTAATCGTTAATATTTTTGCAAAGTATTTTGCTGTTACAGTGTTTAAAAGTGCAGTTCTTGCAGTGCAAAGGAGAGTAAATGGTCAGCTGTCAAGTACAAAGCAAGAATCAGGATGATTATAAAAAGATTATTTTTCAGTAATAATTTTCACCTGAAGGACATAATTATGCAGACCACTTAATTTAAAAAGATAGGATAATTTTTCGAGCCATCACCATTAATTCTGCTTGTGAATTCAATTTTGTAAGTATAGAAAGAAAATTTAATTATGACCTTATTATTCATATGATTTTTCTTCCTAGTGCTACTGATCTGTCATAACAAAGGTATATATAGAAGCTTATTTCAAACTGAAACTGTTTACTAATTTACTAATTATGTTTTATAACAGAATTTATAATAACAGTCATTTATAAATGCCCTTTTATTTTATGCTTCTTTCCTGACATGACTGTTCAGAACAGCACTGCATACTTTCAGCTAAGCTTGAAAGAGGGGAAAAAAAAAGGGGGTGAGGGTTGGGGGAGAAAAAAACCCAAAGTATTTTCTGGGGAGTTGCAGGTAATACCTTCAGTTAGATTAAGAACTAAAAATAATTTAAATTTAAAAGTAATTAAAAATGAACCCTTTTCAAATTTAGCATGTTGATATAAATTCTTACACCAAATGATCTAAATAGAAGAGCTACAAGCCCTTCTTGTAGCTACATTGTAGTCCTTCAGAAGCTACATTGCTTCTGAAAGTTCAGCCTTCAGAGTAGCTAAGAGGTATACCAGTAAGGCACTGTAATAAATTTTCTTTTTTCAAAGAGCTGTTGTGCCTCTCATTGGCATAATAATTGAATGCAACATTGTCTGTGCTATGTAACATGTTTGGTGGGTAAACAGGATGCTGTTCTCAGTCTGTTGCTTTTGAGCTCAGGATTAATTTAAAAAGATACAGTGCTTCTCTAATAATAAATTGGTTTTAAACATCAAGTCTCGGAACAAAAAAGTGGTGAAAGTTTGAGGGGGGTTTTGTTTGTTTGTTGTTGGGGTTTTTTTAGTATTTCTAATATAAGTGATGTTCCATTTTGGGGGGTGGAGGCTCTGGGTAGTTTGGGAGGGCTGTGTGTGGGTTTCATCCTTATTATAAAGCTCAAATTAGGCCACAGATTGTTATGGTTTTAATTATCTGAAATAAAATTATCATTGCTACCATCTAGAAATTAGCCAAATGGTGCAGTTTCTGTGTAATGCCCCAGTATTGGGCATAGCAGCATTTGGAAGGTAACTTCAAGGCACAAGTCTTCAGTACAGTGGTTTCTAAATCTTGCTGCAAATTGTGTATGGTTTGTCAGTTAAGGTTTGTGTTAGTGGGATGACCTGAATGTGTTTGGGGCCATTAAGTTTGAGTAATGGCACAGAAGTCAAACAAGTGGCAGTACAGTAATTATACAAAGCTTTTTCTATAGATTGTGTTTGACATATAAAAAATATCTTTAGTTGCCTGCAAGAAATAGACAATGCACTTTAATCTGTAAATTGGACATCAGCATGTGTAAGATTGTGTGCAGTTTAAATAGGTTACTGGTTTTCTGTGTTTCTTAGGTGCACTTTCTGCTTTTCCTTTTTTTTTTTTTTTTTACTGTAGTGCAAATTGAGGTATCTAGTATGAGCACTGAATAAAATTGCTTGTATTTGGTTACCATTATAGGTGGAGAGCACACGTGCGTGTGTCTGAAGGTTGCCACATGCAGAGATGTGCTGCTGATTATGATCTGTGACATACTTTTGATAGCAGTTATCAACCTATCCAAAATGAAATCCGTGTGTATTAATACACGTTTCTTCTATATTGTTGCACTATATATTTCTGGAATTCTAAATTTTTGAGATTACCAATGTGATTATTGTTTGGGATTTTTTTTTCAATTATTTAAAAACATCTTAGAAATGGATGTAAGGCATCTTGGAATGCAGGTCATTCTGTCCAGCCTCCTACTGGGAGTTGGAGTATTGCAAGCACTAGGCCAGATTAGCTATGTGTTTGTCTAATGAAGTCTATAAAACCTTTAAAGGTTGGAGATTCCACAACCTCCAACACTGACACCCTCTGGGGGAAGAGTCACTGTGTCATAGAAAAAAACTTCCATAATTTCCTTTAGGAATCTCCAAGCTGCTGTGGCTCTTGTCCTTTGTTGTTTGTTGCTACTGTGAAGAGTGTAGTTTAGTCCCTTCCTCTAGTTCTTATTTCCCCAACTACTAAATGAGAAAGCTGTTGCCACAGCATCAAAAGTTCTACTAAAGTAGAGGCATATTACTTATGCATGTCTCCTACTGTCTATATAGCCAATCATTTCACCATAGAAGGCAATCTGCTTGGTGATATGTGACATGACTTTGGTTAAATACATGTTGACGGTTCCAAATCATCTTCTTGTCCTTCATGCATTTAGAATTGGATTCCAAGAGTATGTGCTTCATAATCTTTCCAGGGACTGATTTTGCCATTGAAAGCCAATGATAAATACATCAGTAGAGCAAGCATTCTCAAAATTAATATGTGGTACTTTGAAAATCTAGATCTCATCATAACATTAGCACTTACTATACTGCTTGTAGTAAATTAGCCACCTTTGTGCTGCTGATTGGTGGCACAATAGCGGGAGGATATGTTCAGCCTTTAAAGGAAAGATCTAATAGTTTAGTTCCAGCCTCTGTATAGTTGTGATGAATAAAGCTTTGTTTCTCCCTTACATTTAAGGCAGATTTTCAGATGAAGGTCTTTACACAGATAGGAAATAAAGCTTCCAAGAAAAGGGAATAAAACCATTATCACAGTAAAGTAATTACAATTCATATCCGATAATGAACACCTTGTTCAATAATATTTAATTCAAATCATGATGCTGAATATAGAATTACATATTGAGAGAATTCATTACAAGTTTTTAAAGTAAGCTGAATAAATGTGCCTCAGAGAATGTATTTGATGAATTTGTAGAAGTATTTAAATTAGATCTGTAAAGTATTATGAAAAATCCACAAGGGATGACAATTCTGTGAATAAGCTGTTCAAGGCCAGGAGCAATTGAGTATTTATTGTACGGTTCCGCCTTCTATACTGTTTATGCAAAACAGGTGAATGGCAAAAAAGTAACACTATGTGAAGTTTAAAAGAAACTAAGCAGAGGCGAGGGTTTAAACAATAATATTAATAATAAAGTTCTCTCATAATTAGTTTTCCAGTCTTTGCCAACACATTATTACTATACCACTGAACTAATTAGGTGTAGGACAAATGATTACTTACTGTAAGCATGTTTTATAAAGCATACCATTTATGGGCGTTTTGAGTTAGCCCATTCATAATCTGGTTGTCTTTTCCTAAACATTGGCCTTTCTGAATCAACAAAAATATATAAATACAATGGTTGTAATACCTTTATTGGGAGCATTGCTATCTGTAAATATACACCATTTTAAGAAGACTGTTTTCATTTTTGCATAGTTCATATGATAATTATTATCGAAGTGTACCAGAGAGATATTTGCAATAATTGAAGAAGAACAATGCATATATTGTATTTGTCTTGTCAAGGTTTTAATGGATGTTACGAGACTTGCTACTTTGCTGTTGTCCTCCACTTTTGCTGATAGGTTTGCAGCTAAAGATATATTCAGTTAGTATGCTATTATAGCATGAATAGGCATAATCAAGCTCACCTTGTGTGAGTTAATTCATGTCATGTAGGCTACAGCACAGGGTTTCAGCTGTCTTTGAATACTGAGTATCCTTGCAAGGACAGTATGCCATATCCAGTACTGCTGCTTTTTCTTAGTCTTTGCTACCAGACTAACTAGAAAAAGGCCACATTTTATGCCTACATATGTGGATTCTTACCTGCTAACTCTAATAGAGACATATCTTGAGACCTTTCCTCCTATTCTCATTCACACCTGTCCATCTTTTGTTTTCCGTGATGCCATAATACATCGTTAGAGCTCAGGGACTATATGTAATTACATCAGTCATAGCATTCGTGGGTCTAGTTATTTTTCAAAAACAAAACAGCTGAAAATATATTAAACTGTGAAGCCCAAAGCCCTAATGTTGATTTTCCTCCCGTTAACGTATTTTTGCTATTGTTTTTAGTGAGATATACTTCTTTTTCCAATGGCTATTCCCTAATTGTGTGAGCAGACTGAAAAGCAAAACCAGCCAAGTTTGTACTGTAAAATCTCTTCTAAGACATTAGTCACTATTAGCTGATTATCAACAAAATGCATCTGAAGACTTTCCCCGTGCCAGACTGTACCTATACTTCTCCAGTAGGAATGGTCGTTCTAATCTTAAAACCCTGTAATTCCCTAGGGAGCCACTCCTTCTCCCTTTCATGAAACCGAGGTTACAATCCACCTGCCTCAGTGAATCAGCAGTATCCACTTAACCTCTTCTCAGCAGGATAAGCACCTGCTAACAGCATGGGGTATTGCTAGGAAAATTATGAGCCTGCTAGCTTATATGTTAACAGTGATTAATATTTGGTATTACTGTTCCAATATGTAGGAGGCATTACCGCTATTGAAAAACAGCCTTAACTCCAGCTGCTGTTTCTACAGAGATCACTCTCCTTTAGAAGATGCAGTTATGGACTGCTTCTACCAGGAAAGGAATCAGAAGCATTCTCAGGGTTTAGAAATCAGTGTCACAGTTACAATACTAAGTGTTATAGTTTGGTTTTGTTTTGTTTGTTTTTTAAAAAGACAGGATTTCAGTTTCCGTACTGTCTTTGTGAAACATTAAATGCAGGCACTGTATGTTCTCTAAAGTGTGTGTGGGGAGGGTGGCATTAATATTTGTCTACTTCTGCAGAGATTGAAGTTTTGTGATGGTCAATGGAAAACCTTGATGTAATTTCAGGAATATAAGCACACTAAGATCATGAAAACACAGTAGTGTTCTCTATATTCATCATAACCACCCATTTTCCTTCACTAGAGGAGAACATTGCTGTTTCCTTCAGTATTACGTTTTTTGTAAATGCATCAAGTGCTTGGACAGTCGTGGTCATTATTTTATGAGTTGGTTGCATATTGCTGCTGATCCACCCAGTTACTAGGTACAATTAGTTTGACTGAGCAGTTTCTAAACTATGTGTAGAAGCCATGAAAATATATCAAATATTCTGTTTTTCTTTAACTTTTAGAATGATACTGTAATCTGTTCTACTGGCACCAGCAAATACTATCAAAATTTACAGGTGAAGTGCAAAACTTGAATCATATCTATCCTTATTCTATCTACAAAAAGATAGAACTATGGTTTAATCAAGCTTCAAAATTATTTCATGAATTTGACATAGAGGCCTTAAGAGGGCTTTAGTGCAAACATATATAAAACATTAATGAATATATACATTTAAATTGTCATTGTTCTTTTTTTTGTGTATATGATTGCTTCAAACACACACCAGAATACAGTATTTATTCTCTTTCACTTTTGTTTGTTTCCTCCAATTTTGTGTGTGTGTATGTCTTTAATTTCCATAGTGCTGGGCAGTCTGTATCACCGCCTGTATCATCCTTCGTCAAGTCTTCACTGACTTTGTATTTTGGTAACATAAGAATTAGTAATATAGTCTTCTTATTATCTAGAATATTCTGTAAGCACTAAAGAAGTCATTATTTAATTTAATATCTACCTATTTAAAATGGTAAACAAATCTTTAGGCTGATTCCTACTTTCAAGTAATTAAAAAAATACCCTATATCCATGTTAATCAGCTAGAGCATTTTTAATGCTATTGCATTTTTTTTAAAGGCCATTATGCACCGGCTTTGTAATGTGGCAGGCTGATTTTGTTTTCCCCGTGAATCTCCATTTGAGATAGGTTAGCTACCAGAGACAGAATTATTCTAACATATGGACATTTCGTGGTGCTTCTGACATGGATATTTTCTTTGATTTTCAGTCTAGAATTATGTCTCTCTTTTTAATGTGTTCTGTGTATAGATTACAATGATTGAGGGAGTTGCAATGTGAAGAAAAAACGCTAAATGCATCATAGTTTTAATAAATTAAAACTGGCAGTAGCATTTTTCATGATTACAGGAGCTGGGGGCAAACCTTTGTTTGCAGTGCCCATTGACCTGACCATAATCCTGTGAGGAGTACAGGGCAGGTGACAGATGCTATGCTGATTTCAACCTAGTTGAAATGCTTTGGCTCCTTGATCTTACATGGCTTTTTTCTAAACCCATGCTTCTGGAAAATGTCCACACTTAGGAAGTCCTTTCTTCTTCTTTGTACTGCACACAGTGAAAGAACAAACAAAGGAAACTAGTGACAATATACCCATATATGATTTATCAGCTGATAGACTCTGCAGCTCTGAAATGTAAGATGTAAAACCTAGACAATTTCTAAGTATTTATTTAAGGGGAAAAGTTATATCTGTTTATGTCTGGAAGAAAAAAAAGCCCTCTATTGCAGTTTTATAAACCAATGAACAGGGAGACTTAAAAAGAAACCAAACAAAACACAAACCCACACCCCAACCCCGCCCCGCTAATAATCTGAAATGGCTAAAGTATGTATTGTTATATTGCTATCATCAATACTTGGCAAAGCAATATAATCTGCCAGATTGACTAGTCAAAGAAGTAGATTTTATTCATTATTATTTTATAGAGCATAAATTCAGCATGTGCTTTTAGATTGTTTGATGAGGTGATTCCTAACAAAACCTGCTGTCTAGCTAGGAGTAGAGCAGCTGCTATGGAGGGGAGGGAAATGTAACTTTTGAATGCTTCATGAGTAATCAAACATACATTGTAACATAGCAAGTGCCCAGTTGTACCTTAGCTTCTTATAACTTGTCTTTGAATTCTTTGTGTAAAAATTATTTGCTATCTCTTTCACAACTATCTTTTTCTCAAAGCCACAGTCCGTTTGTACCTATACTGAAAATATATAAAAATCTCAAAAATGCACCTTTTTTATAAGAAAAGTTGTTACAAATGAAGCTGCTGCAGTAAAAGATCATTGGTCATTGTCTATTATTATTCTGCTACCACTGTAGGTTTTAGATATTCCAGTTACATTATGCATTGTTAGCCTAGAGGTGGCAATGATGTGGACCCACTTATAAAATTACCATATTAAAAAATTATTCTCATCTTCTCTGACAACATTTCTTGAAAAACAGAAGGGGAAAAAAGAGAAAATGACTGTTTTAAACAGAAAATATGCTAGTCTTTCACTAGTTTTTCCTAATAAGGACAAATAAAATAATTTTGTCTCACATTAAGGCTTCGCTGAGGCTTCATTTCAGAAGGCCTTTCCACAACGGGAAAAGGTGACATTAAGAAAAAAACCCACACCATTGCGTGAAGTTGGTTTGCTTCCAAACTTTACTTTCTGCTAGCAAATAAACTTGAGCATTGCTAAGGTTCTCTTCTTTGACTTCTTTCTATGGGTATAAGTTCCAGGGAGCTTCTGTGTGTCTCCTAAAAACATTTAAAGAAGCTCTTTTACCTGAAGCTTACTAAAAGGGGTTAAGGTATTCTTTCTTCAAACAAGTTTTTTTCTGGGAAGAAACTTGGGACAAATAAATGCAGATCTTAGTGACTCCCTATGTAAAACAGGTGTTCATCACTGTGTAATTTCCCTTGGTGATACGTTATATTACTACAATAAATACAGAATATATACCTACTCATAAGCACTATCTGCTGGTATGCTGCTAATTAATTTCTTATGCATAGATGGAGCACTCTTAAAGCATGCTCTAGGATTGTATTTTGTGATTTTTGTCATCCTATTGTGTCTAAATATTTTGCATATTTTGTCACTATATGGAGTATGCATTCATCCAGCAGATGTGTCTGGCAGCTGCAAACTTAAAGTGCAGGTAGCTTCTAGCCAAGAACAATGAAATTCAATTATTATTCATAGTAAGATGGAGTATCTTAAAAAGTAACACTTCTTAAATTGGAAGGACTGAATTTTAATTGTAAAGTTACTGCTTGTTAATGTATATATGTATCTTATAAACACAGCTCAGGTACGTAGTTTTATAAAATGTGTGATTCTGTTCAGTTTACCTCCAGTGCTGTATTGCAAATTTACACAGACTTCTTTCTGATGCTGACATTGGTACAGTTGATACTATTTTAAGTCTAGTAAATAAATGACTGGGAAAAGCATCTTCTCTTTAAATCTATGGCAGATTTTGAAAAAAATTCCTGTCAGTGCAAGTTGTTTGCACATACAGTGAAACATACGATTTTGGTTCACAACAGCACTTGTACCCTAGCTGCTTTTATTCATTTTTACCTAAGCCCAAAAGCAGGTTTTGCTCATCATAGTATTGTCTCAGTGCTTTTATTTCTAGTTAGCATCCAAAAGTTGCAAATATTTGTAAGTCCTATACAGTAAACAGAACTCTCTGCACCTTAGCACCCATTAATAAGGTTACTGATCTTTCTTGCTTATTTGTCTAAATCCTGACATTAAAGCACTCATTCTTGATAGGCTGTGAAGATGTCAGGTTGCATCAAGCTCAGTATAATTTTGGAGAAATCATAATGTATTTGCAGCTAGAATATGCTTTTTGAAAATAAGATGATCCTACAAAGCTGAGAATAGATGACAACTGTACTCAAAGAGAATGATCTTAAGTTTCAGCTTACTGAATTAGTACTTGTGTATAGCAAGGCTTCATCTTGCTAAAGAAAGTGAAATGTGCCAAGGAGCCTTTAAGACATACTGTTCATTTTCTAAGTTGTACTGTATTTCTTATGCCATGTTGCTAATGAAAAGAGTATAAAACTGTGTCCCTGTGAAATTGGCTGATTTCCTCTGGCTTTGTCCTCTTGCCATTCATTAGCCCTGTCAAAATAGGGAATAATATATTTTTATATCGCAATTGTAAAGGAAAGTTTTCTGATCATAAAACTGCTAAGAATGATGTAGTTTCTTTCTATTTCTAGCAAAGAATTCCTGTTAGTCATGAGATGGATATTGGATTCAGAATACTGCAATTTGCTTGCATCAAGATGAGGAACCTATTTGCTAGCAATGTCTGGTTGCAAATGCTCTTAGTCCTAAACAAAGGGTGAAAACAAAACTAGGGCAGTGGACACAACTACACCTAGTGAGTCTTCACCTTCTTTTTATAGGAGATGGGAATCCTGGGCTCTTTCTCAAATACATAGGGATAATCAAGGACTGAAGAAGGTCTAAGTAGCGTCTGGTTTATTTGGAGTGGCATTCCCAGATGGTTAAATCTGCAAGCTCATTCAAATGTGAGCAGAAGGATATGAGCTGCATGAAAACATTAGAGCAATAAAACTTCCTAAATGTCTGACACTGGGCTAAATGATTTTTTTAGCATGATGGGAAATATACATCTAATCGTTACTTTGGGAAAATTTGTATTGGACCACGAAAAAAGCAAGTGAGCAAACCTATTAAAATATCTGCAACAATAAGCACGTAAAGGCATTTAACATAACTATTCAATTTGAAATTGAAGTCCTGAAGAGAATAATGTGTTGAAATTCTAATGCAACCAGGCATTGAAAGAAGAATCAGCAGCCTTCTCGTCAATTTAAAGAGATGGATTGGATTTTTATAAAAAATATTTTTGCAATGGTACCACTTTTCTTAGCCGAGGTTTAAAACCGTAAAAATATCAAGGTCTTATTGTGCATATCTGAGTGAATTCATTGCTTGTGAAACTGGAAAACAAAACCTTTAACTAAAGGTCATCTGGATGGCATAATATTAGAACTTTATAACTTGTACTATCCAAACAGTATCTGATTGGAAATAATAAAATTTATGTGCCTATTTAGCTCCTAGTAACTTAGAGTTAAGAACAGAACCTGCACTTAATTACAGGTTTGCTAATAATCTCTGTAGCTCTAATCTGGATCCACATACTTTACTCTCAGTGGATTCAAAACAGCATGGATGATAAAATGTTTCATGATTGTTCAATCCAGCAGGAGCCAGTCCTGTATCTGCTAAAACCAACCCTTATTTCATGTGTAAAGATTTGCTTTTAATAACAATAAGCATCACTCAGTATTTGGTTTGATTCAGTATTTGAAGTATTTGCTACAAAAGCAGAACTAAAAGATACTGCAGCTAGGCAGGCACCCAGAACTTACCACTTGCTTAGGGTTGTGTCCCCAAATCCCTATATGAGATAGAGTAAAACAAAAAAGATATTATCTCTGAATTATATTGTTTGTAGTTGACCATACTTCATCACAACATAATTATTTCTACTAATCTAGAAAACTTCCTTCTCCGGTAGAAAGCAGAAACTATGACAAATACCTTTAGGAATTACAGTAAATAAATAAATTCTCTATCTTTAGCAGTTAAAACACTGTGTGTTCTGATAAAGAGGCAGGGCATAGCAAGTTTACTGTAACACCACTGGATGCTGAGTAGACAGTGATGGATAAAATAAATTTTTCCATAAAGTTGTGTGATGCCTATGCAGTTTGTAGTAATAATGTAGCGAACATGCAGTGTATTACTGGGTGCTAGTGAAGGTGATGAGACTGAAAAAGTACCTTTTTCTCTCAGCCTAAAAATATAAATAAGTAAAACTTGTCAGTGAGTTTGAGAGAACATGAGGTGGCGTCTGTGCTTTAACAGTTCACAAAATTCAGGTAGCGTAGCCTTGTCCTGAGTATATATGACCTGTGAAGTCACAGAACACTTAGGCTGGTTGAAACAGTTTCCCTAGCCAGTATTATCAAACAAAGCACTATGACAGGTGTCCCATGAAGCCAACTTTGAATATTCAAATTAAATGGCCATTTACAGGTAGATCAAACGGCGGTCGCCATGTGTGCAAATTCAGGAAAGAGTTATGAAATCAAATCTCGCAATCCTCAATGTGACTCTGAGGTGACCTGTTATCATGTGGGGGCAATCTGCTCATATGAGGTGCGGTGTGAAATCAGAAGACGTGACCATGCACCCAGAAGAACCAAAAATCTGTAGAAAGTGTGATTGTCCTTTCAGAACAAAGGAAACATTTGCCACATGTTCAAGGAAGGTCACAGATACCAGTGTTTCTAGGTCACTTTGCACTTCAGTAATCTTTAATGGGTACTGTCCAGCCTTTAAGGAAAGCCAGTATTTTTGTCTACTGTTGAGAAAGAAAAGAAGCAAAATTGGAAGAAGCTTCAAATCTGTTTTAGCATATGACAGTACTGTGTGGTTGTGGACAGAGGCAAACCAGTTTCTAATAGTTTTTCCTTGTTTCCCCAAACACTGTTTATGCTTTAAAAGTATTTGAAACTAACTTCAAAGGAAGTTGCTGACTGGTGGTTTTATGACTTGATTTGTTTTAAAGCCTAAATGGCTTAGGGAAATGTTTTTCAGAAGATACAATCCATCCACATGGAATAAAGCCTGAAAAATTAGGTGGCATAAACCTAAACCACAAAATACATTCTCACGACTTTGCACTTAAGCTGTTGCTTTCTGAACTAATTTAGCAGTGGCTATGTATTGTTTATTGCCTGTAACTAAACTTTCTGGAAGTTGGAAGCTGTTTTAAAAGTGCTTTATTCAAAAAGCTATATTAATAATGTCTTAGATGTGGTTGTTAGAATGTCTGTCTGACATATGACTTCGATGAGCATGTGGAATAGCTGTGAAGTCAGTAACAGTGCTACTATCTTTCCTTGTGTAACGACTTTATTAGCAGTGATGTAAAATAATAATCTGTCCTGTTGATTCCTCCTTTTATAAATTGATTCCAAATTACTTCACTAATGCCTTTATCTTTTTTGCCCTCAAATACAGAAAACTATACATATCTAGGCAAGGGAGGATATTTTGGAGTGCTTTGTAACCTTTTGCTTTTCACAAACAGCTTTGTATGTATTTTTAGATATGAACGTGGTAATAAAGCAGTTACCAATACAGCTTTTTGTGGACTTAGAGCTCTTAAATCTGAGGAAGAGCAGCGTTGATTTTATATCAATAATGCATATTTAGAAATTGAGTCCTTTAAGTTATAGGTGTACATATCTATCACTTTATATGCCAATGTACTTTAGTGTTGGAATTATGCTGGAGGAAATTTTAAGTATGAAATGATGACTTGAAAGATGCATTAAACAGTCATTTGCATCTGTGTTGACACATCCTGTGGTACCAGAGTTTTTTGAAATAGTCTGCTGGATGTTTTTCTAAACTTGGTACTTAGTTGCTTTCAAAGGGTGCTAGGATGATTATTAGTAAATAATCAAGGACTGATAAGGGAAATGAGGGTGGTCAGATTCCTAGACATATCTTTCACAGAAAGACAGCTAGGACATGGTGGGATAGTGGGCAGCAGAAGTTACAAAGCCTGGACCAATTTTGGTATTACCTGTTTGATTACCTGCCTTGAATATTTAGTTGAATTATTTGTCTTCCCTCTTTTCTTTTGTAAAAATGAATATAACCATTTTAAAATAATTTTAGTGGGCTAGATTACAATTAATTACATTGAAAAGTTTCATGGATTTGTATTAAATGCTTAATAGCTATATTGATTTGTATCGATAGAAAGACCTTTGTATTTCTTGTGCATTTTCAGTAGTATACCTGGTGACAAAACAAGCTGCTTTTGCATAAGCCAAACTGAGCTGATATATAAGAATTTATTACTGACAATTAGCAAAGAATATCTGTTATACTACAAACACTTAAGTCTTTATATGTGTTCTTGAGCAACATATATATTCTATATATTTAATGTGCATAAGGCACTTTATTTTAGCTGTTAATTTATTACAAATACAGGGAGCCTCTTGGAGGTTGTGGTTTAACCACAGCTGGCAACTAAGCACCACCCAGCTGCTTGCTCACTCCGCTTGTTGGGATGGAGGGAGAGAATCAAAAGGGTAAAAGTGATCTGTGGGTTGAGTTTAATAACTAAAAGAAATAACAGTAAGAATTAAAAAAAAAAAAAAAAAAAAAAACAAAAAACAAAAAAACAAAAAACCCAGAAAAATAAAACCCAAGGAAAGACAAGTGATGCAAATGAAAACAGACGCTAACCACCAACTGGCCGAAGCCCAGCCAGTTCCTGAGCGGTGGCTCCCTGCCCCACCTTGCCCCTAGTTTTATTGCTGAGCATGATGCCATATGGTATGGAATATTGCTTTGGCCAGTTGGGTTCAGCTGTCCCCACCCTGCTTCTTGTGCACCGCAGCCTACTCATGCATGGGGGAGTGTGGGAGGCAGAAAAAGCCTGTGTAAGCACTGCTCAGCAGTAACAAAAACATCCCTGTGTTGCCAAAACTCTTTCCAGCACAAATCCAAAACACAGCCTCCTATTAGCTACTGTGAAGAAAATTAACTCTATCCCAGCCAAAACCTCTACAGGTATCTATGAAAAGCTGTCTTAGGGCCTGTGATCCAAAAAGCCCACTCAGAAGTTAGCTGTTATGCCACCTATGTCCAGTCCTTTTGGTAGGACTGACTGCAACACTCCTAAGGCTGAATCTCAATTAGTCAGATTTGGGGTTTAAATAAGATACAAACAGTGGCTAAAAGTAATTTGGAAAAGCTTAAGTTTCATTCTGTTAGCTGCCTTTATTCTTTAGAAGCCAAATGGTTTTGGGGATGTCTTAGAAAATGCATAGCCACTAAATCTGGTAGCTTCCAAGAAAATCATATTGCTGCATTGCAAAGTATGATTTTCTTAATTCTTTGATTGAAATTGGCTTCAAAGTCTTTGAATATAAAGTGTTTATTTTGTATTGGTTCAAATAGGAAATATAGTTTTCTATTTTTTTAAATATATCCTGAAGAGATCACAATGTATCGGTATAGCCCTGTTGTTCTAAGTGTTTTATTTTGAGGTCCAGTTTATTTTATCCTGAGCTTTAAAAGGTGCTTTATCTCAGATGTGCAGTATGTCACGAATGGCTGACATAGTTATTTCAACAGTAATAGTAGACTCTTTGAGGTCCAAATATTTTAAACAAGTGATAAAAGAAATAAAAGCTAAAAAAATCTGGAATATGTTATAATTTGTTGGTTGTCCTCATTTTAAGTGTGTAGGGGCTGATGTCAGAATAACTAAAGAGGATAACTAGTTATCTTTCATAAAAATACAAGGCATATCAGTATGTGCAATAATATGGTAATATTAAATAAGTCTGTAAAATCTGGGAATAGTAATTAGGATGTCCTGGTGTCCAGGCCACATGGAAAAATGGGTAAGTAATATATACCCTGGCCATTTTTAGCACAGAATTTCTCTTGAAATAATGTTATAAAATGTATAATTGTATATTTAAAAAATAGATATATTCAGAGAAACAGTGCTGTTTGTAACTAAATATTTATATTCATACTGATTATCTCAATGTTATTTATAATTAATAGAACAAATTGCTATTTGCTTACATATCACTTGCCTTTTCCAGGCATATATATGGATCCGGATAAATTCCAAGAAGATTTCGCAATTGTAGCGATTTCCACGAGGTGGTGCTCAAGCAATAAATTTCAAACTGATAATGTAATCACAATGACTCTTAACAAGCTGAATTTGAAAATATGGCTGTCAAACAGATGTTCTTCTCTTTGATGTTCTATGTAACTTAAGGTGGGAATGATGAGGTCAGGAAGACTAATGAATTTATTATGTGGTGGAAAAGTTTTTTCTTGTTGCCCAAAAGAGAGAAATAGCATTATTTTTTACAGCATAATACCAGGGGTTTGTGTCCATTTTGACATGGAATTCTCATAATCCTTTTCATAGCTCATAGGGGTTTTTTTATTCTTTATATGCTGTCCACTTCTGGTTATGAGTAGAGGGACTGGCATTCATAAAGAGATTATAGTAGTTGCTCTAAGTAAAATGTTAAAGTTCAATAGATTTAAATAAATCTGTCATAGAAAAATAAACTGGATGCTGATTCACTGATCATTCAACAATAAATAAAAAAAATGTCGACAGTATGATAATGCAACGAGGCAGATGATGTGAGAGAATGGCAATGACTATAAACAAAGCAGACAGTTTGGCATAAGTGTTTTTCCCACTTTGATCAAATAGAGCATCCTTAGCTGTTTTGCTTGCCAAAGTGCTGCATATGTTTTTTTTACCATCCTCTGCAAACCCCTTATTCATCTTCTCCTTCAAATTATACAGACCATTTATAATTTAAAGTTCACTGTGACTGCCTCTGAAGAAGAGTCAGTAATTAACATTGCAAGCTTTGTTGTTTCATTCTTAACCATCAAAATAGCAAGAAACAGATCTGCAGCGAAAGCTTGTGTCTTCCTCTCACTTTTGTTTCCCTTTTTTTGGGGGGGGGGGTAGGAGGGGGGCTGGTTTGTTGCTTGTTTCTTTTCTTTTTAACTTGTGGCCTTATTTTTCCCTTTTTTTTTTTTTTTTTTCAACCTAGGTGATTGACGCAAATTCTACCAAAAGCACAAATGGCCTTACTCTGCTGCAAGCATTGCTCTTGGCCAGCTGGTGTACTCAATATAATAGCCACAGTTCTAGCAGATTTCTTTCATTGTAATAATAGTACACATTTAAAATACAGTATGCTTTCTTTTTTGTTCATTGTTCCTAATCTCAGGGATGTAAAATACAATTTGTACACCCTTCTGGAGAGAACACTATTTTTAAAGAGCAAACAGGTCTTTCCTAGTTGCTTTACTTTCTGACAGCTGATAGAGCAGTAATCATCCTATTTGAATAAACTTGAAGGATCTGTGAATAAGAAAGTCTCATATACTTCATTATGCAGCCAGTTGGGAGTAGAGTGATGACAGATCTGTGAAAAACAAATCAACCTTCCCCTTCTACTTTTATTTAGATATTGCACATGGAGGCTGCCTGCTTCTGAAAGGTATTTAGTCACCCAGCTCCTACCCATTTATGTTTGAGGATCTGAGTCCAGGTTCATTAATGGTCCATTTTATAGATATTTGGTTCAGCCAATTAGAAAGAATACAGTCATTTGCAAGATTTCTGACTACATTCAGATGTTGAACACTTTCATTGTTGGAACCAATTTGCATCCCATATGCAGGTTTTACCTTTGCTACCAAGTTATGTCTGTTTACTCACTGGATCTTTGTACAGGTACATTTAATAAGGATTTTTGTTTTGGCTGGAAAAATCACTTCTCCTAATGATTAAGCTGAAATGTAAAATACGCATTTCAGCTTAATAAAAAAAAGGTAAAATAGACATTTCTTTTGCTTTCCCTATTTTCTGACTTTTATTTACAGTGAGTAACTATTGACAAACAAAATTGATTAACTGTTTAGCTACTGATCAATAAATGCAAGAAGGCACAGAGCAAAAATTAGACTTTAATATCTTTGTAATCCATTGTGAATATGCTATAAACATCCATTATATGTATAATGCTACCTGCTTGTATTTGAGGATAGCTAGTACTTGTTCTTTCCTGTTAACAGTCCCATTAGAGAGTATGGTTAATGTTTGCAATGCTGAAGCTCTGTCATTCCTTTTGTCTTTGAGATGTGGTAATGGGAGGAAAAGTTTTTTTTTTTTAATGCATTTTTATTGTAATTGATTTTTTCTTTTTGAGGACTTCTTCCATTTAGATTTTTTTTTCTTTTTTTTACTGTTTTTGTTAATCTTTGACACAGCTGTACATGTGCAATCTTGTGGATGAGAGAGCAACATGGACTGTCCATGAGTAAATTAATTTCATCAGAACTCATCTCTTTAGTACTGGGTCATTCTGTCTTCTAGTTCCACAGTACCATACAAAGGTAGAATTACAGTTTTCCCACTGGTACTATTAAATTGCTTCATTACAGGCTCCTTTGCATCTTTCAACGTTTTAACAGCTCAAAAAAATGGTTTCTTTCCCTTATTATCCTGTGCTCTACATAAACTGCCTTCACATTTGCTTTTGACCATTTTAACTTTGTGTATTTGTATTTTCTTTCATCCTTTTCCAGTTCTTGTGGGCATCTGCCTTCACTATCATGCCAATTGAAAACTAATTAAAATTCCTAGTTGATGTATATGCAGAGTTTGCTCGGCAACTGTCTCCTGGGGCTTCACAAAGGCTTTGAGCACAACCTAGCAAGAACTTCAGACCCTCATTCTAAAATCTCAGATAGCTGTGGTACAAAGCCAATAGTTCTGACTGAGCATTTAACTATTACATTGAGAAGATGAACAGCCTACTCTGAATCTGTAAAACTTGTGGTTTAATTGCAGGCGAGAAAAGGTTAAAGGAGGTTTAAAGGGTTAGTGATTTCTTCTTAAGAAGGGAGAAAATAGGCAAAGCAAAATGAGTGCGGAGACTATATTTTACGTTGTGGTCTGTAATTCTTTTTGATTCACAAAAGATGAGTTGTGAAAGCAGATGGAATAGAAAACACAGTTCTCTATATAAACATTGGGGTTTCTCCCTTTGTTTTCTAAGATCAGTTTAGAACCTGTGTTTCAACTAATGAAACATTGTACTCATTTTCATTACATTATTTAGTTCTTTTATTCAGTTATCAAAATAAAGTGAAAGTACTAAGATAATAGTTCATATAGTAAAGATTCATTAGAGGCTACATGTTTGTAATAAGATAATTGGAAAATTGTGAAGTGGATGCTAACATAAATAAAGTACATGCTGTATTTATCACTGATCTGAGAGCATAACAGTTTCCAAGGCCATTTGACTTTCTAACAAAAGCCTGTATAAATTTAGTGGTGTTAACCGTACAGCTCCTGAAAGCCGGAATGCTCTGAAGGTTAACGAATAAGGCCAGTAAGGCTCAGACGGTGTTTTGAAGTGACAGAGGAGTGCATTACCCTTTCAAGGTATTCACCTCCTAGTGAGCTGATACTCATTCAAACCTTTCTGTTTTCACCTTCTCATTATCAAATGAATGATTTCTGTTTGGGTGTATGGATAGGAAGACTCATTCCAGTTCCCAGTATATTTCCTGAAATTCTTGACAGTTTAATTAATGCAAAAGCAGTTGCTAAAGTCTTTCATCTAGATGGTGATTCAGGAAAGCTAGCAGAGTCAAGGCAACTTGAGGAAAAATTTCCAATGTTTTCTCCACCTGAGAGTTTTTCACTGTTCACAAGAATAAAAACTTTTCAAAAGTTTAAATGGCACATTGCCTTGAGAGCATCTCTTTGTGCAAATACAAATGTCTTCTCAATTCATCCTTTTTTCCACTGTTCTAAATTTTTGCAGAAGAAATATTTTTTTTTAATTAAAATACTTCTGTTTTATAGCTTCATTTGGTTCCCTATACTGTTTTTACAGCCACTAGCTTTAATTATCATATCCTATCACATTTTATGATTCATATGTACACACGTGTATAAGATCTATGCTAATTTGAATGTAACTGATTACATTTTTGTCTTGTACAGTAGGCCTCTTCCCAGTATGTTTAGTAGAAAGATTTTAACATGCCTTTGTTTTACGGTGTTCAAAATAAATTTTAAAAATGTTTTGCAGTTCAAATGTGAGGCCCTTGTAAGTATCAAGCCTCTTGTCTCCAGAGCTGAAAGCTTCCTGGCTTCAGGTGAAGAGTAAACAAATCCCATTCTGACTCTAGCTTTTTTTCCTGACACTGCACACAAAAAACCAAGTCATATAGGCTGGTAACAGAAGTTCCATACCTAAGTTGTGTGTACACTGC
This sequence comes from Strigops habroptila, assembly GCF_004027225.2. Lineage (NCBI taxonomy): Eukaryota > Metazoa > Chordata > Aves > Psittaciformes > Psittacidae > Strigops > Strigops habroptila. The sequence continues at coordinate 35,616,744 of NC_044283.2, read as the reverse complement.
CAGTTGATTGAAAGGGCATTCAGGTTCAAGAATGGGTCAATCATACTGTTAATTCCTTTTTCAAATATTGTAAACCCTGTGGAACTTTAAAGACTGGATTCATTTAAATTGTTTACCAAACTTCAGCCTGTATTCCTCAATGATCCTGACCCAAGTACGTCATGATAACAAATATATCACACAAAGACCTAGCAAATCACAATCATTAACTGGTGTGTGAGACTCATTTTTTTTTCCTTTTAACAATTTAAAGACATCTCTAGTTTATTATGAAACATAAACTAGCTGAAACTGCTGGTTGTCATATTGACAGATTGATCTGTTACATTGTTGTCACTTTTAATTTGTAGATTAACTATTTTCTCAGACAAAAGTTGTGCCTTGTTTTAAATTTACCTTGTACTTCTGTTTTTTTCTTTCTTTCTTTCTTTTTCTTTCTTTTTTTCTTTCTTAATAATTCTACTAATCCCTCAGAAATTACATAAAATTATAGTTTTCCAAATGCTTTTATGGAAGCCACCTCTGAGTCAGGCCTTTCAAAAGCACTCGGAGCTTTGCTGCAACATCTCACTCGATGGAGAGTCATGTTATGTTTCCTTTTCTCTTTTATACATAGTTTCATTTTGGTCATGGCTTATTACTACAGGAATCCCTTTGCTAAAGCCATCACTCACATGAGACTCTCAATTCTGTCATGCAAAATATGTAAACATTATAGAAAGCCAATTCAATGATTAAGACACTGGCCCTAGGGCTCAAAAAATCCTGTGTTTGCTTTCATCCTTTTGCAGGTGTAATTTGAAAGCATACCTAAAATTTTAAATACGTAGAAGATGAGTCTCCCCAGCTGCAGTCTGTTAACCTCTGTTGTTCATGCGTTTAATTGCTGTCTTAATTCTTTATTAGTGTCTTTACTTGGGGTTTGTTAGAACTTCTAGGCACTGAAAGAGTACAAACTTTACTGTTCTACACTGTATCATAAATGGGAGAGATGACTGTGAAAAATGCTAAATCTGTTCTACTTAAAGGATAAATAATACCTATGGAGTTATTTTTGCTTATGTTAATTTTATTTCCTAAATGTTGGTATTTAGAAATACCTCTTTCTAAATTAAAACTGAAACCCAATTATTTCCTCAATTTCAATAATGAAATCTCCTGCTCATCTGACTATGCTGTTCACCTCAGAAAATCATGTATCAGGCTATGTATGCTGAGTCAGCTGAAAAATGTATTTTGTACCTAAATAATCAGTTAAAAAGAAAAAAAAAAACCCTTTGCATTCTGTCTAGAGAAGCGTAATTATATTCCTTCTAGGAGGAAGATTAGAAATGGTAATTCTATAAGTAGGTAGTCATTATTTTATCATTTAGTATTAGCTATAATAATGTTAGTCATGATGAACTAATGTGGTATTAATATGGATTTCATATGTACTCTCTTAGGAACATAATTGCAATTTACCATTTTATTCGTGTTCAGTCATTCTAAAGTTTTGCTGAATTAACAGATTCACTTAGCCTTAATCACTACTCACCTCATTTTGTATCAATGACAACTTTTGCTTATGAAGAACTCATACTACTACTTAAATTGGGTGGCACCAAGAGATTGCAAGCACTTAAACAGGACCAGAAAATAAACTAAAATTTTTGAAAAAACGTGGTTGGTTTTTCTAGCACTTCTGCTGGGACGGAGTGAAAAGGTAGATTCTTTGCAGAGAACATCTGGACATACAATGCCTAAGGGGAGTCTTGCAGACTCTGAAGGTAGCTCTAAGTCAGGAAGGAATGAGTGAAATGAGGAGTGGCTTAAGTATCATGCAAAATATGAAGCTTGTTTTGTTATGTCACTTCAGGGAACCCCCTAATTTTTCTGTTGTCTGAATCTTCTCTAGTTTAGATTTAGCCTCCTATCCTTTCTTTAAAATAAAATTTAGGGTGGAATTTCAAGGTCTGAATGCACAGGTGAAGGGTTGTTTTCCTATGGAACAAACTCTTCTTCCTCTTCAACATTCAATTTTATTGCTATCCTGTGATTAAGACACCACGCTGGTGCTCATGAGGTCTTCCTTCAGTTTCATTTGAAAAGCTTTCTGTAACTCAAGTTAAATTCCCTTCTTTCTGATTTTATGAACAACAACAAAAAAAAAAAGCTGTGGGTTTTGGTTGTTTGGGTTTTTTTTTTTGGGGGGGGTGGTTGATTTGGGTTTGAGTGTTGTTTGGTTTTGGGGTTTTATTCTGGTAGTTTCATAATCTGCTAAGAGATAAAGCCGTATATTTCAGTAATGCTAAAGATACATTGTCATGAAAGCACAAATAAATGCCCATGACTCCTAGAAGAGTCTAGGAGGTGTCAGCACAGGATTTGTGGGTTATACATTTGTTTATTTGATTGGAATAAAGATGAGTATTTATATTTTTTGTTCAATTGCAAAAGTGAAAGTGCCTCCTGCATAATCTAGAAATTGTCCAGAAATACCATTCTGTCTTTTGTGTAGACATAAAATAAAATAAAATAGATTCTGTAAATCTTCATGTGCAACTGGATGGGGTTTTGTTGTTTTTGTAGGTTGATAAAACCCAGTAGAACCAGCTCCAAAATCCATTGAGCTCTAAGAAGTTTTTTTCAAGCTGCACCTTGATAAGCCTTAGTCACAGTTCAGAACTCACTAAAGCAGCAAATTTTTGCTGTATCATTCCTTTTTATTTCTATTAAAATTGGAGACAAATCTCATTGTTATTAAGAATCAAGTGTAATTGAGGCAAAAAGATATGCATAGGGTGGAAGGACAATATGCTGAAGTCACTGCACAGGAAGAACCTAAGTGTCACTGAGAACTAACAGTCTGAAGATCAATTTTGTCCCACAGTGGTGCACTTAAAGTGAGTGTGAATAGCAAACTAATTTTTGTGTAAAAAACAAACAAACAAACAAACAACAACTCTAGGTCAATGTACTTGCAGGCACTTGAAATCTCAGTATTATTTTAGCTGCAAAAATATGGTATAGATTCAGAACAATTTATATTTCTGAATAGTTCATAAATACATTATATTGAGACAAAACTATATTGTGAACAAGATTTATAGTCTCCCTTTATTTTAAGAATACAGCTGATTTTGAGCTGCAGTAATTTCCTGTAGAAGGAAATGTTCTGCGGCATTTGCTTCTGGTTACACAAATTCTGGTTGTATCCACAGTAGCAGACTCTTGCTACAAAATTATTGAAGGTATATCATGATTCAACTTTGTACTGTGAAACTTTGGCAACGTCTGTTATTTTACTTCAAAATGTAATTGCTGCTACTCATAAAAGCCTGCCGGATTTTTTTCTGTTTCTCCTTTTTTTTTTTTTTTTTAATGAAAAAAGGATTAAAAAAAAGGCAAGCCTTTGAATGCAGCAGTCGTTACCATGCAATTTTATTCTAAAAGCTACCAATAATAAGATTTGAACTAATAATCTTGTCATTTATACTACTTAAAAGCAGAAGGGATTTTAAGGGAGCTCATTTGCTGTAGGGATGAAAAATGTAGTTCATAATGTCAAGTCCTACTGCAGCTGGACGTTAGCTGAGTATAGCCCAGTACCATATGATACGTTAACTGGAGTGAGGCACTTAGATACTATATCCTATCTGCAAAATGAGAAACGGAAACTAGCTACTACAAGAACAAATAGCCAGTTTCCTTTATATTAACACAGGCAAGTTAACATTTAAATTTATTTGACATGTCAAACCAGTTTCAAGTGATTTGTACAATTTTAGTGGTAATTTTGCTGTTTTCTTCTTCATTTTATGTTTAGCTTAAAAAAAACACAGTAAAGCCACAAGACTATTTAACTGCAGGCTTATGACACATATGCAAATATTTTAGAATATGTAATTATTTACATTAAAATGAAAATTTGCTTTTAAGCTTCTTTTTAGAAAAGACTGTCTATAAAATAAGCTATTGGCATATTTTATTAGTGGAGCTAGGTTTTCATCAGTGTCTTTTTCCACCCACAGTTTCAATGAGAACAATATCTGGCTCTTTTCCCATAATCAATATAATCTCTTGAGTTCAGTTTCAAAATCAGCCACAGAGAGTAACAATTAGAGGTTAGTAGACTTGATAGATTTTTATAAGAAGAAATTATGTCATTAACAAATTATCAAGTTATCAAGCTGTCTCAGAGATAATACGGAAAACAGCTGAAAGCTGCTGATTGTACAGGAAGAGAGATGTGTCTATGATAGGAGAAGAACATTTTATTAATTGAAGTGAGCTATACAGAGTTAACCTTTAGAGCTTTAGGGATGCTGGAAGTCAGGTGCTATATCTAATAATGGATTTCTAAAGCAAGATGTAAAGATCCTATTTTGTTAGCTAAATAAGAGTTTAGGTGTATTGCAAGAATCTCAATCTAACATTTATCTGTTGAAGATCCCTAGATTGCTATTGCCTGACAATTATTACTATTATTTGCAAGCTTTTCTGGCATCGAATCAGGTACCTTCTGTGGAAAGCCATCGATTATGAGCAGTTGGCTACCTATCTGTGTTACATATAGACAGTGTTCAGACAGACTCTATGCTTGGATTCTGCACGGCCAATGGAGCATGGCATGCCTTAGGATTTTTCATTCATGCTGGTACAGTATGAATGTACTCCTGAAGGACTTCAGAAATCTAGTTGTCTTGAGAGACGGATAAGTGTCACCCAATGGCTCATTTTAACTGGGATCTTAGTAGGCTTTTTCCTCTTCTGTTGCTCAGTTGTCCATAAATCTGTCCCTAAGCGTCTGAAATCTGGACATGGAGAAAACCTTCTCCAAGGAGATAGACTCTGTGGATTTAAGCCTTTCATTTACTTCAAGAATTTGAATTTTCTCTTCCGCTTTGAGTAATGCTTCAGCTGCTATTCTAAAGGTCAGCACTTCAACTAAAAGTACCCGCATTACAAATGAGGAAAATAAGCCCTGTTTGGTTCTTTAAAAGCTGAGAGTGCACATATGCAAGCATTTGAGAGATTCAAAACCAAGTGGTTGAATGTGTCTACCTGAAATCCTGAATAACCCTGTTATAAAGCACAAGTCATAGATGACATCTGTTCCCAGAACTACCCCTTGCACTAGTTCTTGGTGGCTCTTCAAGTAGCTCTTTCCCTCTTCACTCTGCATGCCATTCTCTTGTATTCTGTCCCAAAGTGTCTGGCTTCCCTTCTTGCAAGTGAACAGAAGTACCTTGCTAAGCTTTCGGATTTCATCTGTACTTAGGTGTCTGCAAGACTAGGGATGCAGCACTTAATGCACGCCTAATTTTACTGTTGTGTCTGTTTCCTGATGTAACTACTAAATTGTGATTTTTTTTTTTTTTTTTTTTAACAAAGTGACCAAATGGGGTCACCATTGTACTTACTGTCTGTTCTGGGTCCAGCTTAAACCACGACACTGTCCTAGAAATGAGGTAGAAGAGCCAAGCTTGCTTTTCACATCTTTTTTTTTTTTTTGGCGGGGGGGAGGGGCACGTAAAAAAAGCTAATTATTCTCCTTATAATGCAAAGAGGTACGATGTATCATCAGATACTTGAGATTCGATTCCAAATATTCAGTGTGGTCTAAAATGGACATAGGACTAGTGTGGGTCCTACGTGCAAACCAAAGTGATAAAAAAAATTCACAATTGTTGTACTGTATAAAGCAAAAGTCATAGGGGAACATAAGAACACATAAGTACAACAGAAGGGTAGTTTTAACTTGACTGTTTTGGGGTAAGATATTTGGTACGACTAAGTCACCTGAGCAGAATTGATATAAACTGCTTGTGTGTGTTCGCTCTACAAATTCATACACTTTCATGAGCACTGTAGGATCTTCAGTCTCTATCAACCGTAGAGATTAAATTGTTTTCAGATACAGTATGGAAAAAATAAATCATGTGTGTGTCATACCCCAAGATACATATGTCATGTCACTTTTAAAAAAACTCTGTGAGTATTTTAAAACAGACCAATGTTAAGCTATGTAAGAGAAGTCATATGTAGATTCAAGGAAAAAGAGAAAAGGAAATGAGTCAAGTATCATCTATACCATGGGATATTCCAGTTCCTGCTCCAGCACTGTACACAAAGCAAAGGAAGGAGAAATAGGGAATTCCATTTATGGTATAAAAGGAACAAAATGTTGAAAAGACCTGGTTTAAATGGCTAACATTATCTAAGCAACTGAAGCAGGAAAGTTGTATCTGAGAATTTTACAAGCTGTGTCAAAAGTGGATAAATTACAGGAGCAAGCTAAAGAATGGCTGAGCTGCTATTTCTTAAAGCTAACTATAATTTCAAAAAATTACGCATCTGGTCATTTTATCCTTTTGAAACTTTTTTCATTGTCAAGTGTGTTATCCATGGATGTGACAAAATAATGCATTATATAACTTACTATGGATTTGGCAAAACTTACAGTTCAGGTTCTGAGTAGCTGAAGCACGTTGCTGAGCTTTGAAAGGCTAAAGTTGTACCCATGGTACAACTGCATGCTCCTCTATTAAACTTTATTTTTCTTAATTCTAAGAGCTGGTAAGGCAACTCACTAAAGTTAGGAACAATGGCTTAAATGAGACTATCATAGGGTAATTCTTCAGTGTACTCGAGAACAGTATAATTCTTCTCCAGAGTCCAAGTTCCCTATATGTGAATACTGCTTTGCAGTTCGTTATTTTCATCTGTCTGATTTCTAATTCTACTAAATTACGTAGAACTAAACATAAGATCTTGTGGGTGATTAATCTAATGGCTGCATTATTTTTTAATTTGTACTTAATTTTTATTCATTACTTTTGGAAATTTTATTCTTAATTCTAATTTTAATCCATAAAAAAATTTCCAAAATTGCCAAAAATTTTCAAGTAATGGTTTACATGTTTTCTCTAGGAATTGCAAATGATTCATTCAAGCCAAATATATGCTACACCGAACATGCAGGAGAATTACAAGTATTTATATAACTTTGAGGAGTATTAAGGCTACTTAATCTGTGAGTGACATCAATATGGACCCAATTAGCACAGTTTTCAGCCACTTCATAATTCAAAAGAATGTGATCATTCAGCTGGAAGCATATTTGACAGAAACTCCATAGTCATGGAGGTAAAAGCTTGCAAGATCACCCAGTAGGATGGAGAAGCTGTCATTCTTTCATCAGTGCTGTTGAATACTAATGTCAAGGTCAGGAGAGTGTAATTTTATGCTGCCAAAATGTTGTTGGATTTGGTCTGCTAGCAGTGTTTAAAAAGAAAGTAACAAAAGAAAAATTTATATGGAACTTTGATGTCATAGCTACAAAGTTTCAGGTGCTCCCTCTCTTCCCCCCACAAATATTATTAATCATTTACTGCGTTGATTGGCACTTCTGTGTGTATTTTTTCCTAATTATTACATTTGCTTTAAGTATCATCCTCTTTGACTAACATAAAAATTACAACTGTATATGTATTTTACAAATTCTGCATGTTGTTTTAAATGCAGATGTGACTGTGTTCAAAATATGTCACAATTACAGCAAAGATTTGGATGTAAAAAATATCTGAATGCTTAATTTAGACATATCAAATTGACATGTATAATAAAATGATAGATTTGTTTTCACTCAGACTTTCCATTTACATAGAATGATGATGCTAAGTGAGAATTCTTACTGCTGTCTCCATCTACCTAATAAGCACATACATACAAGCTGGACCCAGGCTGTTCACAGAGTGTCTTCTCAATCATAAAAGGGTGAGGGGAAAATGACCACAGCTTTCAACTAGGCAAATTCCTACTAAATATTAGGAAAAAGTTTCTCAGTGAGGATGATGAGTTTGCACTACAGCACACTGTCGAGAGAGGGTTGTTAATTTTTCAACCTTTTTATCAGAACCCAATTAGATGGTTGCTCACGAGCTCTTCTAAGCAACCGGACCCTAAGTTGTCTTCTTTGCTTTGTGTAGGTAGGCTCAGCCAGATGACCTCCAGACTTCCCTTCCTGCTTCCAACCTTCAATATTCCATGATTGTCACTTACATTTTGATAAACAGTTGTTTCTGTAACTGATATAAAATTTCAAAAGGTATCAAGTAAGAGTATCATCTTGAAAATATTTGGAGGCTTTTGTAATCCTTCGGTTATGAAGGATGTTTAGGAACCTGAAAATCATCCCTTTTGCGAAAATCTCTTCCAGAGTCACCCTTCAGGAAGATTAGCTTGAATTCTCAAGTTCACACTACTTTCTTGCTGCTACCTACATCTACTCTTTACTAATAGCTTTACTTTACCCCTCTATCCAAATAGATTCCCAAGTGAGTAAATTAGATCTATAAACTGATATTGCTGTAGTATTTTAAATCTTTACATAATTATAATACCAATTTGATTACTCAACTTTCAAAACAGAAGTTCTAGGAAAACAAAAGGATGCAACCACATATTTTCATATCAAAAGAGTAGCTTTTTTTTTTTTTTAGTTCAGTTTTGCGTTTATATTTAAGTACTTTTTGGCTTTGGTTGATTTTACATTACATGAATATGTCAATGAGTAGTGGCAAACAATACCTCAGTAGGATTGCTTTTCAGATCTAGATACATCTTTGAAAGATGTCTAAAATGACATGCTTGCAGTAAAATATACATGGCCGGGTGAACTTTCCTGGTCTTATCTCGCGCCTCAGTAATTTTAAAACAGAAACCAAAGCCTTTGTTCTGATAAACTAGACATCTTCCTAAAATATATTTATTAAAATGAAATATTCAGATATTCCAAAGAGCAAGTATACATACAGCAAATGTATTCTTTTCCTCCTGTGCATGGTTAACTTTCATTCATATTAATGGGGCTACGGACATGCTTCAAGCAGGGAAGGCTATAATTTTTAAAACCTGTCTATTGAATACTTGGTTTGGTTAAATTTATGTTGTCTGTATACTACAGTAGGGAAAAAAATAGTTACTGGAAGGTAATGCTTCTTTTGAGTTTAACTCTTAATCAATATCCATATTTTTGAATTTACTAGTATTTTGAGAAAAATTTTAGAGCCTTTGGAATATTTGAGAAAAGATAACTATATGGCATTTTCATTACTAAAATCTTTTTATACAGCATAACTCCAATATCAGACAATTTTTGCTAGCTTGTTTTTTTGTTTTTTTCTTTCTTTCTCCTAGTCAGACAAGTTCTTTTCTCCAAACAGAACAAGAAAATCTAAAACAATATTGATCCCCAGTCCCTTTAAAAGATTATATGGACACCAAAATAAGAACATTTCTACTTTTTTTGTCTAAAGGAGAAAAACAAACAAACAAACCAAACCAAAACACCAAAACAACTCCACCCAAACCTAGTCAACTGTGAATAAGGACTGAAAAAAGACTGATGTAGTTTGAGACTTAAGTCACAACTTGCGATTGCTCACGTGTAGTACAGAACAGTCACAGAGGTTGGCAAAAATACATATCTTCTATATATTGCCTAATCATATTCATAATACAAGCCTAATAAGAACTACTCTGTTCAAAGTAGTTCTTACTTTTAAAAAGCTGTTCAGCCAAAATGTCATTATGACTTGTGTCCATAATTTATTTAAAAATGAACTTGTTACAATTGCATTAAACACTGAGACATTTTCTGTGTTGCTGAAAAGAAGACTTTGTGTGTTTGATTATTATTGTTTTCCTAGCTAATTGCCATCACATTCACCAAATCCTTACATTTTACATGTACTTGGAAGACGTGTAATCATGAGTCACATATGATTCTTCCTTAAACCATACTCTAGATATCTATGTTGACATGTTAGTGGTATTCTGAATATTGGATAGGTAACAAGGTAATTGTGAGTGACACTCTACCAGAAAGACAAATTCTCACATGGCTTGAAAGACGGTCTCAAAACTGTGTCTTTGTAATAGTTAATGCGTGTGTGATACTGCTTTCAAATGCAGTTACATGTTTAAATGAGTTGAGGGAAAAGAAAACTGTGACTGAAAGGACTTTTGTTGAAAATGTGGTGGAATTGCTGTATCCATATTGTTTCAATTCACAGTATCTTAATAGGATTCTAGAATTACTGTAAATTCCACATTTTCTGCCACGAAGCTCTTCTATACAAAGAAGTGACTTCGTACAGGCCTGGCACCATGTAGTGGCCTTTTTTTATTTAGTTCAAGATCCCTAGCTGATCTCAGAAATGGTGCTGCTGTAGACTAAGGAGGTTTTTATTATAATTTAGAAGTGTACCTCATTCATATGAATTCTTAAAGTTTCCAAGAGTTTTCATGCAATTTTGGCATTTTCCGTAACTGAAACACTTTTACACAACTCTTGCTAGCAACCTGCTCAGACATTTTAATGGTTAAAAACATGCCCTTGAACTCTATGGTGTATGTCTGAAGTCTATTGCATACATGCATTTATTTTGTGCATCTAGGTAGACATACACATGTATTTTTAATGTTTGTATAAACGCACTTAGTTTCAACAGTTCACATATATTTTCATACCTTCAGCTTGCCTTTCCATTCCCTTTGGAAAGAAGTATTATTTCTGTTTTTATTCTTGTTTTAGAGGTTAACTTTTGTTGAGAAGATTTCAGTAATTTCAGCTGCTTTCAGTAATTTAAACTCACTGTTAGCTTTCTCAAAATCTGAGGTGATTAAACATACAGCATGGATGATGCATATGCGACCCTTTGGCACAGAACATGTGGTAGTAGCTGTTTATATGTGCGGTAAAATCCTGATCAATCTCTGACACTTACTACAGATTTCCTGCTGCTTAGAAATGTGTACTGTAATAGCATTTGTATGTTTTCTTTTCCCTTAAGAGTTCAGTATGCTGCTTCACAGGAGCAAAGAAAATTAGAAATAACATAACAGAAACTGTGATAGAAATAAAGTAGTAATTTCTAAACTCTTCCAGACAGATCTTTACATATGAATGCAGGTGTATAGGTATAATGTGAATATAACTTAAGTAGGGATTATATTATATATATGTTGTGAGTGTAAACACAGTTATTTCATTTTACACATTACTGTTTAAATTGTAAGAACCTGACCTTTTTCTTTCTTACCAGTAACTAGGCCACAAGAGACACCACTTAGTACAATACGTGAAGATAAAATAAATGTTTACATTTTAGAAGTGTGGGTGGTTGGTTTTGGGGGGTTTTTCCCCTCTTTTAGGTTGTTGAGTTGAAAGAGTGAAATTCATTAGTCATTTTGTGAAAGATAATCTTGGGTAAAAATGACCAGTTTGTCATTGATTTCATCTTTTTAGTGTGGCAGACAGGTAATAAAACATTCTAGGATATGTGAACAAAGAGAAAATATGTACAGAGAGAGCATACAATCATTTAAACAGCTTAGAAAAATAGAAACACCGGGGTGTGGGGGGGTGCGTGTGTGTGTATAGAAGACAGGAAGGGATAGGAAAAATTATTTAGAAAAAACTATAACCCACCATATTCTAGTATCAGTACAAATTAAATTACAGGAACCACGTGTAAGGTTCCTCCACACCATGTAGCATCAGCTACTTTTTCTGACTGAGATACAAAGCTGATTATATGCACCATAGAAAAACATATAATCCATTAATCAATTCTTTTAAATAGAATTATTAATTTATGTTCTTACTAATAAGCTGTGTCTGAAATCTGATAAAATTGGAGTTATTGAAAGCTATTTATTGGGTAGAGGATTTATTTCTCTGAAATCTGTGGATGGCTGCAGGAGAGAATTTTATCTTCACGTTGCAGATGAAGAGCTGCTACAATGCTATACATAATATTTTTTTGTACATTTTTGTCCAATAATTTCCCTTTTTCTTTTAGTAAATATATTCTTTGAAAATTGTATCTATTTAAAACCAGAGAAAATTTAAAGCACATTGCACAAAATACCACTGCAGAGAATAATGCCAGGGTGGGGTTTTTTTAATCATAAATAAATGTTAAGCTGAGAAGTTAGCTGCTGTAATTAATTACGATACAATTTGAAGCTGAACAAGATTTTAAGCATATACAATGTCCCCATACTAATTCCCTCGTGCAGTTTATTTTAGTCAAAATACTCTGGGTTCCAATGAGGTACAAGAAGAGCCATTTAGGGAAATATTTGATACTTTCCCCATCCTAATAGTGTAATTTCCATGCAATTGAAGTTTAAAAAAGTGCTTATTTCCGTTGCTAACAATGGAAGTTTGTAGAGGGACTTTCTTCTTGCGTTTCTCTCTTTTTGATCTCCCATAGAATGCCATGTTTTGTAAAACCTGCATAATCTAAAAATTTTCATAACATGAAGTATTCCCTCTTAACAAACCATTTAAGTACATGAATCCAATCCACATGAAGACAAGTTTTCCCTAAACTGTATAATAATCTTTCTGTACTTCTCCGTAGTATACTTTAAGACTCATTTACAAATAAAAAATAAATAAACCCAAATATGACATAAGCTTTTTTTTTTTTCATTCAAAAAGATTACAATTGATTAAATCTTCACATGTGAGATCAGCTTTCTAGTATTATGGCTTGCGGTAGGAAAAGCTGTGTTTCTACTGTAGGCTATTGCTGTTGCTACAGGTTATTGCTACTGCTAAAAACCCAGCTGCATGGCATTCATTTAAAGTAATGTGAAACTGCTGCAGTTAGCCTATCACAGAAATTTGATTTTAAAAACTTCATGGATTTAATAAGGCAATCTTTGTTGCAATACTTTCAACACTGGATGCGGTACTGGCTTTTGTCAGTTAAGCAATGTATGTGTAGCGAACAAGCACAATTTTGTGTATTTCTGGGAACTAGTACATGAATCCTAGCCTTTTAGTTCTGAAATTCCCGCATTTCCTTTCTCAATGAGCTACTTGTAGGTTTTGTTGGTCCCTCACGCTTATTCGAGAGATGCAACACAGGGCAATGCCGTAATAAAGAAAGCTGGAATATTCTACGACAGAATCTTTATGGAATGTGTTCAAATTCCTTTGGGGCTTTTTTTTTTTTTTTTTCTGTTTAAGCATTTAAGTGTCACTTTTCATCAGTTAAAGGAATTCATTCTGTGGTTTCTTTCTGTGCTAATTTAGTTCTGCCATTTATATTGTACTTTACAAGGCTATTTTCTACTCCCTTCTTTCTACCCCAAGTTAAGGAAAAGTGCTTAGGTACTGGTAAAGTCTGAATACTGAGTTTTCTGTGTTTCGATCCCAGTCAGGTCTTCATGACCTGGGGGGTGGGTTGGTTTTTGTTTGATTTAAATCATCTGGTGAGTATCTTCAAGTTCTAAATGAGGATAATTAAGGAGAATTCAGATATCCAGATAATCCAGAAGAATATTTTAACATAAAATGCACATGCATAAAATGTATGTTTGCAGTCATTTCTAGGAATTTTATCAAGGCTTTAAATATGGTACTTTATTATCAGATGGATTAGAAGACTAAGAAAAAGTCCTAATTTTTGCTGTATTAAAAGAAGCAAATACATATACCTTCACTGTTACAAATATACAGCCTGTGGGCAATCATTTAATTGTTCATGTGGGAGTCAGAAATTCTTTGTTTCTAGATACTTGGAGTACTCCTTAAGTCTTATCATTTTTCATTCATGCTTTATGAGGAAGAGGAAGTTGCCTTTTTCTGCTATTAAAATAATCAGCTCACGTGTCAAAAAGGGAATGCAAACCTCACTTGAACCTGCATCTTCTCTCCTTTCCTGCAAGTACCTTAATCATAACACTTTCAGACATTTTCTTCGTTGATGTATTTCCACTTTGTATGCAATATATAAATATTCATTAGTATAGTAATTAGAACTTGGGTTTCCCATGTAAATTGCTTCAACAAATAGCGAATAGAATCATTTTTACTGTCTCTGGCTCATTGAGTAGATGAATATTTCTTAAAAGTAGTAAAAAGTTTCATCACGAGAGACAGAAACATGCTTACCAACAAACTCCCTGTAGTATTATCGTTAAGAGAGTTTCTGGGAAGTAGGGGTTAAATAAGTTTTAGGTAGAGCTGACACATGAAAATCAGATTTCCATATAATTATCGAATGTTTGAAGAACTGTGTTATTAAGCAAAAAAGTGAGAAGCATGTTAGTGGTATCTTTTTCTCCTTGTTTCTGTGAACGGTGTCTGTGTTAGTTTACCATGTCAATGAAAGAAATGAGCAAAAAAAAAGATCATTCATTTTTCTTTCAGCTGTAGCTCACTGGTGAAATATGCGCAAAATCATCTGCACAGTTCCCTAGCCTCATTTGTTTTTTGCCAACAGGTAGTGTATTCCCCTATTCTTTGTAGGGAGTATTCCTCTACACAGTGAAAGAAACAGAATATATTAAGCTGGAAAACTTAAGGTAACAAGTAACGGAACGCATCTAATATACCGCCGCAGCACCAGAAATTACTATCGCAACCTTTTAAACAAAATTGATCTTTACATTCCAGATGTCCTCTCAAAACTAGGGATCATTATCTAGACCATTTTTACCCTAGAGTATTCTCATCCCACAACATTATTTAGCACAGTATAATCCAGTTATATCAGCAGCAAACTGCATAAAGCAGGTTGTTTTTTTTAAAGCTTTTTAGACCAAGGCAGGATAAGGGGGTGGTTTACTGTATTCTGAACCTTTCTAATTTTTGGATTGCATTATAAATGGAACATGGTGTAGCCCTTTGATAATGTAAAAACCACACAGGTAAGGTTTTGATCAACAAGCAATAGATAGAGGAAACTTGAAGAAGGAAAAAGATAGTAGAACAAAGAGGCATTTGTATTTGTGAAGGTATGTATTGTATCTTTTTCCTTTATGTGCAGTAATTGGAAAGATGACTTTTCATAGCTCGTGGCTCATATATCTGAAGTAATAGCTGCGGCTAAGTCACAAATCTGGCAAGATCTTTCGCTTTGACAGGAAGACACATTTTCCCCTAAAAAATAAAATAAATAATTAAAAGTATGAGTAATTGCAGAGGAGCATTCAAAAGCACTGTTAAAATCCTAGGGGAGAAAAAAAATATCTGTAAAGATGATTAATGGTTATCAGCCATAAAATGTTTTTAAGCTCTGTCAACTTTGCTTTTCTAATGAGGAGTTAAGTGCTCCTAAGGTAAAGCCTTCATTATCCAAGCTGTGTTTTGTATTTCATTTAATCAATGCTTTGTATAGACACAGTTACGGTCATCATAACCTTTCAGGTTTTATGTTTTGGCATCTCACAGATTTTGTATTTAAGTTTGAGGCTCAAGGGAAGCAAATTTAGCTGGAATGTCCAAGTACAATTTAATGTGTGATGCAGAGCCATAGAACTCCTCTCAGACTTCCTTATTGTTGCAGAGAGCGCCTTTGTAATTACCAGGGGATTATGGCGGAATATGAAAGACCTTGAAAGCAGCTTTCTTGCAGATCAGGAATGTGTTCTGCACAAACTCTGAGACAATCAGCTAGCGTAGTGAAGCAGAAGTATATTAAAATGTGAAGAGTTCACTGAAAAGGTCCTGATAGAAACTCCTAATTAAAGAAATAAAAACTGACATTAAAGATTGTGAAAGATTCTCTCTTCAGTGAGAAAAAGGGGCCTTATGAGGACTAGAACCGAGATGACAACACAAATACAGTGGATTCTTCCTCTATCTGAGCAAGAAAAGTAATGAAAATTGAGTTTAATGGTACATAAATAAAAATAATTAAATGGAAGCTAGTTGTAGTGGTACATTACCTGAATTAATTTACAAGATTAAGGGACCAATAAGCTAGAAACAATTTAGTTACTTTTCTGTTTTTATATAAATTAGTGAACAATTTTGGGCAAGAATATGGTGCAATGTAGCACCAAACTATGTGTTACATTAGCTGTGCTTTCTTAATTATTTTTTCTCTAATTATTTTTCTAGTCACTGTGGTTAACTGTATTGTTTCTGGACTAATTTCTAAAAAAAGACATAAATCTTCACTTCATCCTTTCCTTTTACCAGCAAAAGCAACACAATATTTTGTTGTGTTATATGATGAAGTCTCCATCAA
This sequence comes from Strigops habroptila, assembly GCF_004027225.2. Lineage (NCBI taxonomy): Eukaryota > Metazoa > Chordata > Aves > Psittaciformes > Psittacidae > Strigops > Strigops habroptila. The sequence continues at coordinate 35,600,701 of NC_044283.2, read as the reverse complement.
TATTGCAGATGTGATTGTTGTTGGTTTTTTTTTACTTCATGTGCCCAGTCCTGTTCATAGAAGGTTCAATGCTAAACATTCTTTTCTATGGTGGAAGCTGCATTGGTGTGCATTGAGTTTTCCGTTAATGCACTCAGTGATGCTGAAGTTAAAGCAAGTTAAGGTGAATTGTCATTCAGTAGTGAACAGGTAGGAAAATGATACAGTGCTTTTGGAAAATTACATCTGTGAATTTAACTAATACAATTCAGAACTTAATTTTGAGCTCAATTTAACATTGAGTAGTTATCCAGTGAATATAGATCTGAGATAGAAACAACATAAATGTTATTAGTATACACTATTTATAAAATATTCTTCAGTTTCCGTTACAGATCTTAAATATTCATGTCAAAGCAGAATTATGTGAAGATGATTATATTTATTGGAGTCAATTGAAAATTAGGAATTTCCTGCAATAGAACTAGAGAAACTACATGAACTTACTTTACTGGAAAAGATGTTTTACTTTTTCAGGAATATTGAGGGACTCTAGAACATGGGAAACATAAGAAGTTAGACATCCTATGGGAAGCAAAATTTATACAAAAAAGCATGTTCACTGGCAAAATGCTAGATCAAAAAAAAAGTGATTTACCTTTGTTAATAGCAGGCAAAGTGGAAAAAAAAAGTCTTTTTACATGTGCTCATGTTTTGAAAAAAATAACGAAAATAAGTTCTGTATGAAAGCAGCAGCATGTTCTTACATTCTTGTTAAGAATTAGTGACTCTGTGTGCTATATAGAGATACAGACCAATAAGCAATGGTATTGTATAGCAGTGGCCTAAGAATGAGCACTTCTGAATATGTAATTTTAATCAGCAAATTAAATAGTAGAAGTAATTTTATTAAGCTGAAAATATTCCTTTATCCAAAGTCATGCTGTATTTCTGGCTTAACATTTCAGCTTTACCAGCCTTTTGCAGTTGAAACCCACTTTCTCTTTGGAAGATTTACATCCAGTTAACTTGTCACTGATATCCCTTGAGCTTATAGATGCTGTCAGAAAAACATGAAGGTTTTAGGAGTGAAATAGTGACAATGAAAAAAGATAAGATTTAAATACCATAAGTGAATTATGCTTTGTTCAAGTTTAAACAACAGAAAACCCTTTATCCAAACTTCAGAAAGCAAATGAATTCTCAGGTTAGTGCTGATGGCAAGCAGTCAGCAATTCAGGTATACTTTTCTGTTATTCAGTATAACGATTTGTTCTCTCATAAAACAGGCTCAGATGTATTTGGAGGCAGTATATAATAAATGAAATATAAAATACTGCATTAAAATAGGAGGCTTACAACCATCATATCATAGAAATTCAAAGTTTATATTGCCAATTGAACTATATTGAGTGTATCCAAATATGATCTCCAAAAAAAAAGAGAAAAAAAGGATGACCATTCCTTTCTCATGTGCTAAAAAGTATGATGAATATACCCTGCACGATTTGAAGTGTTAACTTAATAGAGCTTCTACTGTAATTTCTCCCGCTCACCCCACAAGTTCAGAGAATATAATTTGTAAAATAGTTCTTAAATGGCAGTCAGTCCTAGCTCCACAAAGGTTATCAGTGTATATTGCAAAAAGAAAGCTCAAACTCAAGAGCCAAAATAAAAATGAAAATCCAATATTTAATTGCCAGTCTAATATGAGCCTGAATGTGGAGGACAGTGTGTTTTTACATCTGAATCTGATACACATTTCTGAATATCTGAATACATTTCTGCTGAGTAGATTGATAGCTAAAAATTTTAAAACGCTGTAAATCTTATTTTTTTCAATATTAGGACTGGATTTTGAATTACTTTTTTATTTTTAGAGGAGGGAATAGATTCACAAAACTAGCAGCAAGGAGACAACTGTTTCTCTCCATCTTCCCCTCTCCACCCACTCTACACCCACAGAGTTGAAGAATTTACCATACGTTTTTTAATGCAGTAACTCCTATATATAGGAGACTAGATTTCAACTCCTTCCCCCTGACTGAGATTTAAACCCTTATTTTCTACCTTCCAGGGGAATCACCTAGCCACTGGTTATTCTGCAGTGGTATATTCTCACCTGAGCTATTTGAACTGCTACTTTGACCTAGCTGTGTGCCTCCCAAGTGAATGCTTTAACCACCAGACCAAAGAGTCATTCTCTCTCTTTGACTCGGTATTTAAATAATCCATGCAGAACAGCTTTTTCCATGGGGATCGAGAGAAGCCAATTACAGATTTCTCACTGGTTTAAGAACTCTTCTGGGAATGTGAAAATGTGGGCTCAAGAACGTGCAGACAAAGAGGGTCTTGAACCCGATTGTCCCACATTGTATATCAGATGAGGCCCTAACCACAGAGCTATTGAATAAACGAAGAGAGGGTGAATTCTCTTTACTTCCATGAATGATTTACAAAGAGTGTGTAAACCTAATCTTTCATTTCCAGTTCTTTAGTTCTGTGTTTAAATAGCTTCCACGGTTGCCTATGTCTCTGGAAAGTGTACAGATTAATTACTGGACAAAAATACTGATTTTATGAATGGTGAAGGATAATTCTTCTCTACACCTTTTTTTCCTAACTATTTCCTAAATAATTCTGTATGGTTTTATTTGGCAGTAAATGCAAAATTTTTGGTTAAATGGAGGGGAGTAAGGAGGGAGACAACAGATTTTTCAATCTCTCTTTTGTTATAGCATCTAACTGGATAACTATTGATACACAATAGGGGTGCAGGCCATTATAAAATGTAAATAATCAATCGTTATTTCTTTCCTCCTGCTCCCATCCTCTTGGGTTTAAATAGCATATAAGAAAAATGGTACTAAAAACTCATAATAGTAATTCTTATACACGTTCTGTATGATTTCTATCTAAGAAGCTTCGCTTACTTTATCAATTTCACAAAGTAGGAAAAAAGCATGTCTATCAATATACAATATAAGCACCCAAGATACAAATCTTTACAGAGATTAGCCATTCTTAAGTATTAGTACATGGAAAACTTCTGCACTGAATGTGGGGTTTGAAGAAACCTATGACCTGACAGTGAAATCAGCAGTGCACAGAATAGGGGTGTGTTTCTTCTCTAGAGCCCATTAGCACAGTACAGGAGCTGACTTGCAGCAGCAACCAAATGCAAAGCTAAAAGAAACAGAGCAGGAGAAGGTGCTGGAGGGATCATAAGTGAATTTTTACAATGTTTAGGTTTTGTTGGGTTTTTTTGTTTGCTTGTTTGTTTTGGGGTGGGGTTTCTTTAGATTTCTTTCAGGACATCCCTCAGTTATCTCAGCATGTCTTCTTCAGGGTTTCCCCCAGTTAGCTCCCTCCTGGTATACAGTATGTATTCTCTATCAAATGTGTCTTCTCCAACTTAAATCTTGCGCTATCAGGTGGATATTCAGGTAGAATCTTCTTTGATCATACTTGCCATCTGAAATTTTTTTCTTACTTCACCTGTATCAGAAGACTAAAAGCTGATATTCAGGAACTTTCAAAGAACACCCAAAACAAACAACAACCTCAAAGCCTTGCAAACATGGGAATCTTTCCTCTCTTGTTTTTCTCAAAACCAAGCAAAATTTAAGAATGAAAACTACGAAATACTTTAAAAAAAAAAAGGAAAAAAAAAAAGGGTGCCTGCCTTCTTCACAATAAATTTGTTGAGCACATATGAAATTGCTGTTCTTAATGTTCTTCATTAGGAAGAAAGTTTTAAAAAATGTATTGTTCGGCTTAGTTGGCATTAGATGATTTAACTTTCTGCTTCAGGGCCTTTCTGTCTCGTTGAGTCAAGCCTGTGCTGGAGCCTTATGTATCTATCTGTATATTATTTATTAGATATAGTTAATCTCCTATTACATGAATGATGCTTTGCAGAATGATTTTCCAATCCCATAAATATTTACCAATTGGAAAAATTATGTCAGTGTTGGAGTTAAGAGAAGTTTTTAGATATGGGCTGCTGAAGTCCAGAATATTTATTTTGTGTGAATTTATGTTGATATTCTACAGGATGTCACTTCTTTCACAAAAAAAAAAAAAAAAAAAAAAAAATTTGGTTTTATGTTCTTACTCAAACAGTAAATTACTTAGATCTAAACAAGGAAACAGGAATATATGGCAAGTGCAACTTGTAATAAAATGTTTCTAACTAGACCTTTTAATTTGATTTGTATAAAGTGGATAGATGTTCACTCTTTGTAGAACTGATATACTGCAGTTAATATCATGGAGTTTTTTATTCTGTACTTCCACTTCATTTTTACTTTTCCTATTAAAAATGGGGCAAAATCCACATGCACCTGAAGCATAGCTACATATAGTAGAACTGAGTCTTTCTTTTACATATTCCCTGCCTAGATGTCACACCAAGGCCACTTAAGTCACTTTAGCACCAGTCAGAGATGTTTAGAAACACTTCTTCTGAGTACTTTAATTGTTCATCAAGATGTAACCCTTTGAACATTGCTTTAAGGCATTTTGGCTTTGCTCTGAGTCACTGAAGCAAAATTGGAGCATCTGGATGCAGTGTCAAAATAGCCCAGGCAGTTTCGGTGCAGCACCCAAGTGAATAATCTCAACACAGAATACAAACACTGCATTAGTGATTGCCAGAAGGCTACAGTTCATATTCCTCTGAAATACAAAACAAGAAAGTACAAGAAAAGTTAAAGGATGATATTTTTTTTTCTTCGCATCTTTTGTTGTGTGAACAAAGAATCAAGCTGTGTTTTAATGCTTTGTCAAGTGTTCGGCAGCATTTTCAATCCCTGTTTGCTCTTCTAATCCACTGATTTTTCTCATCTTTGGGCAAAGCAATGAATGGTTTTTACAGTTTATGCTGTATTAGATATGTGAATGTCAAAGAAGGTATCCAGCTGATGATGTTACTTCTGAATCAAAGTAGTGGAAGAAAAAGTATTATAATATTATAATTGCCTATTAGTAATAGAACATCTAAGTATACTCTGTTAAAGTAGTACATAGCATTTCCACAATTCTATGAGTTACATGAAATTATATTTCTTTCGCTTTATTTGCTCTCATGGCAGCAAAATTGCATTCCATAGATTGAAAAGTGCATCGTAAGTATTTTTTGTTTCTCCTGTTGAATAAGGCTTCACATTTTATTTTTCTGAATCTGCTAAAATTCAACCTCATGAATAAAACTAGGTTCTTTCTTGAAGACTGGTGCACAGTTATACACTGTAAGAGCCTGTGAGACATATGGTATGTGGCTACAGATACAGTCCCCAAGACAGATTTCTTTTGCCGTAGGCAAGAATAGTTTATGTAAGGCTTAGGCCAGCAGGTCAAGACATATAAATGCAGAAGCATGCTGAACATACCACCAGACAGCAGGCTCTGCCTGGAGATGCTGTATTCCAAGCCTCTAACATGGTTGATCTGTAGAGTGCACACCAGAACTGGGGCACAGCGGCACATACAGTCTGTTTTCTGACTACCTATTTTTCTGACAATGCATGTAGGATTTTATATGTATATACAGTGAAACTAAATACAACCAGAAACATTGGGCTGATTTGATGCTATGTTTTTTTATCCAGTTCAGATGCATGTATTTTTAAATCATTGATTTTTCAGTGATACTAAAAAACCTCTGCTAAACACACGGCTTCACACAACTATTCAAACTGTTCACACTACTCTTAGAATTGCAGTACCAAAATATATTCCGTTTGGAACATGTCAAGTAAATGGGTGACACTTTTTCTAACATGTCTAACTGCCATTAATTTAGTTAGTATTCATTGTAATTACACTGATCATAATGAATTCATTTAGTATTGATGCGAACATTATATGTAGTTTTAGGAACTCCATTATAATTCAGCAATAATTAATGTACATATTAAATGAAGTGTTACTACTCAGTGCTATTATAAAGCCATGTTGTTTCATTTGAAAAGCCTTAGAGCAAGTGATGCTTAATCTGATTGGTATTCTGATTGTTACCAGAAGGTATTCTGCAATGGCAAAGGGCAATTCGCACTGGGAGACTTGTTAACTTTTCAGAGAGATTCCATGTTTGCACTTGTCTACTGATCCATTTATAAGATACTAGCATTTGAGGCAAAATACTTCATGGCTATGATAATGCAAAAAAATGCTTAACTATCCTACAAACATGAAAAATGTAGACCTTATCTGATAAAGGAGGCCTGTGTTTGTAAGTACTGCAGTGCAGCACGTGCATTTTATGATTGTTCTTCCCTTCTACCCTCCAAGAGTAATCCCGAACTGAGAACCAAGTAGTTATCATATAACACACATCAACACAATTAGGTGCCTCAAAGGCATCCATTCCCACTTCAGGCAGCTACATAAAAATATTGAGTAGGGGAAACACAGCAAAATTAAAATGGCCCTATTGGATTAGAAAAAGAATTCTCTGGCCAACATCCTGTCTCTGGGCAGTGATTACAAATATATGCTCAGAGAAAAATAAGAATAAGAATTACATGATGCTTTTCCAGATATTCCCCAGCCTCCAACAGTTTTAGCTGAAGAAATTTCATCAGATATATCTGTTTTCTAATGATGAAGATTGTTGATTTTCTTTTCCATAAATCTTTCCCCATAAACCTATATAAACCTTAGAATAGTGTTCTTTGACAATGAATTGCACAAGTCTACTACCCTGTTAATTTTATTCATAAAGAATGATTCTCTTTATTTGTTTCGAATGTGGTTTCTTCTAGCTTCATTTGAATCTACATTGCATATGATTTGTTTGAGCTGGAAAAACAGTAAACGGTTAATGCCTATCCATTCCCTCTTTGCCACCAGTGATTCATGAGCCTATATCCTTTTTTAGGACACCATCTTTTCAAGAGAAGTATCCTACTCTGCTACCTCTACAGAAGCCGTTGATCATCTTTGTTCCCCTTTTTGTATGCTACATGTGGTTATTAAAGTACAAAAGGTTCTTAGTTTTATAATATTGCAGTATTATTCCCCCAGCTTTTCTTCTGTTTCTTACTCAATACTGACACTGAGCAGTTATGCAACTCTTCTCCTTAGTAATTTTCAACTCCAAGCCCGCTATGTTACATACAATGTTAAACTCCCTGTCTTCTCTGTCCCCCCTCCTCCCTCCCCTTGTGCATCATTTAACATTTATTTTTAGGGTATTTGATCCACCATTGCCATTGTACTGCCTTGTCACCCAGTCTTGTAAGTTGTTTCTGGAATTCTACACTGTCTGTCCTTGTCCTGACTATGCCAAATAACTCTGATCAGGAACATTTCTTACCAACTCTCATCTGCTTTCCCAGATCATTTATGAATGTTGAACAGCACAGGCCCTAGAAGAGGTCTTTGCAAAAGTCCAGTAGCAGTGTCTCTTCATTGCAGGAACTGGATATTTACTTCTAAGTCTCTGCTACTTGGCCTTTAAAGTATGTTATATTTACCTTCTTTCTTAACCTGCTTACCTCTTTTAATAGCCTTATTTGTTAATAGCTTTATTTGAGAAACTTTAGCAAAAGCCTTTTGTAAATCCAGGGTCAACTTCAACTGAACCAGATCACTTGCATTCATGTGTTTGTTCAACAATAAAGTACTTCAGTAGGTCTGCAAAGCAGAAAATTTCCTTTATAAAAGCCATTTTGACTCATCCAAAATACAGCATATTTATCCAAGGTCCACTCTTGATTTTTCTATTATAATTTATACTAACTTGACCAATACAGACATCAGTGTCACAGATTGTCTTTTCTTACATTCGTCATTTAACTTTTTATTCAATTTTATTTTTACTGCATTTTACATCTTCCAGCTCTCAGTACCTTTGCAATATTAGGTGACAGATAATGCACTATGACTAGTCAATAAGCTGCTTAATCTGTGAATTCTCTTATAAATCAAGAGTTAATACTATCTTATCTAATAATTTGTTACTATTCATTTTTTCATCGCTCCCTTTCTCCTTCAAGGAGATATTCCCACTGAGAGTTATTAGGATACATTATTACACAGCAAGCAATCTTTACCTGTAGTTTCACAAAATATGGCAATGTAATGCTAATTAATACGAAGTCAGCTAATCTATGAACTTCTGACTTCTCTTCTGCTGATATATTTGACCTTGGGCAAATCACTTAACCTCTGCACTTCTTTATTGTTTCTCTTCCTAAAATGAAAATAATGAAATTAGTGTTCCCTCTAAAACTGTTGAGCTTTACAGATTACATGCATGCTAGGTATTCTTATGTATTTTTCACACAAAAAATAATTAAATTTTGGAATAGAATAGAATTTTGGATAAAATAGTAAATGTAAAATAGTAATTTTAATAGTAAATGCCCTTTTTTGATTGATTTATTAATAAGGAATTCATTCTCTTCGTTATTCTTTATTGTGGTTTTATGTCATATAAATGCATACTTAGGAATTCAAGATATATTTTGTATTAATTACTCAGGAAAATACCATTGATATGGTGGATTAAAGTAGACCAGCACACTCTCTTCAAGTTTTACTTCTCATTGAACTCAGCAGTTCCGCTTTTGAAGTGTTCATGAAATTTTTGTCCTCCTCTTACATGGAAATCTTTTCTGTCTTTACAGTGTTGAAGTATCCTTCTCCCTTTCTAATGCAGAATTCATTTGTCTAGTAGCTAGCTTCCTCCTTCTGTGTAGAGGAGTCTTCAGCATTGCACTTTAAATAGATCAAAGTCAAATCTAGTTATGCTTAAATACATAATGTTTAAGTTTAAATGTTGAAGGCTTGGTTTTCTGAAGTAAAACAGATAAGCATGTTCTCAGTTCTATTTTTCCTATTGTTGTATGCCTTCCAGCTTTCAGTGTCATCAGGCACATTTCTGTTTATGTCCAATCTTAGGCTCTATGGAAGTCTTCTGCTAATTCTTATAGGCTAGTGATATTCAGTTAAGAACAGTCCTGTCTTCGTTAATGTTGTTCCATAACATGACGTTAGAATTTTTTTTTTTTTTTTTTAATAAATAATGGTCCAAAGTATTTAACTACAGTTACTATTAGTGACTTATGGCCCTGTTTGCAGAGATATTGAATTCCAATACCTATGGTTGAAATGAAAGGGAGATCTTAATTCAGAATACTTGTAGAATTAAGATTACTAACACATAGAACTGGACTGGATACTGTTTTCTAATTTTTTATATCTTTCATTCTGGTTTTAAATCTTAGTAAATATATCTGCTTTATGTAAAGTACTGTTTTGTCCTATTTTGTCGTCCTTGTGAAGGATGAATTCTGTTTCTGACTGTCTTCAGAGGTGAGAAAAATATTTCAAAGGTTCAGTGACAGAATTAATCAAATTTGAATGTCTTTTTGAAAAAATACCAATGTTTAGAAACAACATAATTTATTGTATGTCATGCATACTTTGAAGGGGCATACTAAATGTGATTCTTACAAACGTTTATTTGGTGGCACAAACAGAAGTGCAGCTTAGTCTCACTCCTACCTGTCCGGTTTGGACAAGTTTGGATAGATAGTAGGTTATTCTTCCTTTTTCATCTGATACCTTAATCTGCTTTTTCCAGGCAATAATACTATCTCTTATCATTTTAAATGATACTCCATATTCTCTTGTGTCTTGTTTCCATACATCTTCACTTCGGATCTTACTCCATTAGCGTTTGTTCTGTTGGTGCCTTTTTCTTTCAACTTCCTTGTAACTTTTTAAGGCCTTTGTTCTTATTACCATTTTTTCCTTTTCTGGCTGATACTGATGTTTACCTTTCTAAGTACCTGCATGATGGCTGTTCTGGAGCTATTCTTTGGAAATGGTAATATTTCAGTTAGATCCGTCTCTCAGTGTATCTAGTTCTTTTATGATAGCATGAAGGAAAAATGGCAAAATGACTATCGGGGAACACTCATGAAGAGTTTTCTTAGGGAAATACATTAAATCAGATATGAACCCAAATAAAAATTGTCTTTAAACTGTGGTTCTCTTGAATCAGTTTAATTAAAAGGAATTTCAAGGAACCAGGAGGTGTTTTTCTTTGTGACTGCGATCTCAGCAAGGAGGATCAGATTGCAAGTGTGATATTGTGTGCCTAGTGCTTGAGCATTCTTAGGGATTCTGTCCCATTGCTTTTACTTAAGCTTTGCTTTGCAAGAGTAGGATTTGGGCCTATCTCAGTAGAGGAATTGAAAAATTAGTGTCTGAGGACATGCTGTCCAACAGATACATAATACACCACATTTTAACATTTTAACCACATTGAAGCCTCTTTCTATAGTGTTGTTTAAGCTCTCAGGAAAATAGAGTTTACAATGAAAATCTTTAATAATCTTTTACCATGGTTGCTAGCAGGCACTGATTTAATGCTAATGTGACAGATAAGATTTTAGTGATAGACACTTTTATTTCCCTGATAAGTGTTACACTTTCTGAAAACCGGACACATTTTTCTGGCCAGTGTCTCCCTGTGTTTGTGCCAGTAGGGATTTGCTGACTACTCAAATCATCTTTCGCAGGTTAGCACATGTCTGTGTTACATTGAAATGTTTATCTTCCTTTCTGACGTTTGTCTAAATGCTCATATTAAAAAAAAAAAAAAAAGGAAAACAGACTTTGTTGTTGTTACAAAGTGGCTACCTAATATTCCCAAAAAAAGACCTGCTAGACTTTTTATAATGCAAGACATCAGTTTAGAATGAGCTTGCATTCTAGCAAATCAAATTATATCTCTTACAAAATGCTTTCACAATTTGCAGTAGTCTCCTTTTTTAGAGAAAAAAAAAGAAAATATTATAATCTTGATAACATTTAGAATGTTAGAAAAAGGTTCTGATACATTAAACTCTGTTGTATTTCAACTGTGATTCTGGATGAAAAGTGCTTTTTTTTAATTTGTTCTAGCAAGATCCATTTATACATCTCTAAAAAGTACAAACCGTATTATTTCATGTTTCCTGTCGTCACTCAGAAATTGTCATATATCACACCAGATCTGTATTATATATATAGTGTATCCTAATGCCACTGTCTTAAGCTAGTTATCCAGGGAAGTGTGATAAAGTACTCTTATCTGTGAAAATTGAAAGAAACATGAGGTTTGTATGTTTAAACACTGTGCAGGTTTTCGTATTTTGAAATTTTAAGAATTGTGTTAGAAACGTATGGCTCATTCAGACAAATATTTTCAATAGATGTAGTGATGGAAGTGATCCATTCATCTGGAAATGGCCATGGTTCTTTCCTAGTTTTTCAGTTATGTTTCTCACCAAGAAAGACTCTGAGAGCAAATATTTAACATGGTATCAAATTCTCCCAGTCAGATTACTAAACTGTTGCTACAGTACTAGTTCAGTTCCTCAGGTCATTGTCAAGCCAGTACTATTAACTTGATGAGATAAAGTATCCTGAATTATGGATACAGTAGGATTCATATGAGTATTACAGCTTGCTTCCATTACCTGAAAGGCATTTTCTATTTACATTTAGCTAAACTAGTATTATGTTTTGGTTACATATATGAACTAGAAAATATGACCAGATTCCTCAGGTTAGCAGTATTCATACTTCCTACTGTTTCATGTTTCAAGTAATGCATATGTGTCTGAAACTATTTATTAGATTTCAATGAAACAGACATTCCAGATGTCTCTAACATGTTAAATGTTACTTTACCAGTCTTTTCTTAATGTATAGTTGTGCGTTTAAGCATAGCACGCATTTAGAAATACCATGGACTTGAATCTACCTTGTGGAAATACTGGAAAAACTAAGGGTACCTAGAGGTTCCAAGCTTGCAGCAGTCATTAGTCTTCAAACAGCCATTAGTCTTCAAACAGCCTCTGCCTCAGACTAGGGCACAAAAGAAGCGGTTGGAACTACACTATTGTTTTCCTTTGAAACCTCCAACCTAAGCTCATAGTTTTGTCTTCTTGCATGTGGTAAGTAAAGGTATTTATCAGATTTTTGCAGAAGAAAGATAACAACATAGAAAAGTCTTCCTGTACCTGGCTTTGAGAACCTCACAGAAACCTCATTTCTGACCTGCAGCATTCTTTCATGCTTTCTGTGTTGAGACTGGCTAAAAAACAGTTGCATTTATACTTTAGCAAACTTCCATGCAAATCCACAAGATAATTAAATTCAATCCAAAAGTTCACTAGCCAAGCTATTTCTATTTTTAATAAATTCAGAACTATCAAAGGAAAAGCAAAATGTTTCAAAGAAAGATTACTGGGTTTGCAAAAGATTTCTTCTGAAGAAAAAAAAAAAAAAGCCACTTTGCAGATAACTTTCTTACAGTTCAGTTAGCTTTCTTGCCAAATTAAGTATGCTTAAAACAAACTGAAGGTCTCTTAAGAGGGAGTGCATAGAGTTAGCATAGTGTAGTAACTTATACTATTTTCCATATTGCCCTCTAAGCCAGATGTTGGGGATAAGAATAAAAAGAAATAAATTTCGTGGTCGTCACTGAAATACTTTCGTTTCTTCTGAAAGTCAGGAAATAAGCAGCTAGATTTAACAGATGAGGGAGCTTATGTTACATCTTCTTAATAGTATTTTATTTAGTCACTAAAATGTAAGACTATTAAAGCAATAACTGACCATGGAATAAAAGTAAAATGCCCTGCCTTGTAAAGTTTGGCAATTGCAGTTTATTTTTTAAAATGCAGTTACATTAAAATTTATGCAAAATGTGTAGAGGTATTATGTATAAAAACCTGTTTTCAGGGGGGTTCTCCCATTTTTTGGTGGGGAAGGTTTCTAGACTCTATTCATACTTTTGCTTATAATGGTAATAGAAAAGTCAAATACAGTCTGAAACTTATTTATTACAAAGTTAAATATGTATATCATATAATGGACTTTAAGTAACTTCAGCCATAGGGAGCAATTGACCTGCCTCATGTTATTCTTAATGAGTAAAGCTACTAGTGATGAAAGGATCTGGGAAAAAATATAGTATCTAGAAGGATGACTTTCTATATAGTGTTCTCATTTTCATAAAATATCCAGATATTGTCTGAAACTGTTTTCCCGCATGTCCCTGAAGATAAATTACTATACCACAAATCTCTGTAAGCTACAACCAAACGTAGCCAATTTGTTAAAATTCCTTTAATGTTGCCATCAGTTCTAAAAAATAACTTCTAACTGAATATCCTACACAGTGACACAAACTTGGTGCAATTTTACTCGCTCTCCTGCAGCAACTAAGATGTGGTAATGCACATTGTTGGGAGTACACCTTCAGAGAGAGTTCATTTTTAATGTTTAGTGAGCCTGTTCTCATTCACCTGTGAGGGTTTATTTGCATATATTTAACTCAGTAGATTCCAGTCCACATTTGTTTTTAATGCCAAATTAATTTTGAAGAAATCTTTACTTCAATACTGTGCTTTAAAATAAACTTCAGTGAACTGTGACTGAAAATTATGTTATAGGCTATTAGGTATGACGTGCAAAAATAAGCACATAACCTCTATTTTTATATTGCTCTTACTGTAGATGACCGAAAGACAGTTTAGAAATGAGTGCCAGTGTTCTTGTATTTGTTGACAGTTTATATGCATAAACAATGTAGGTAAAAGGGAAGATTTCCAAACCTCTCATAATCTCATATATGTTTGTTTCTATAGAAAGACTGTACCATTATGATGAATTTACATGTAACTTCCATTACATATGTAAACCTTTTTGAGCATCTACTTCGACAAATTTGCAGGCCAAATACTAGAACAATAAATAGGACTATCTAATCATGTACATGGAGACATGTTTATATATTGATCTCTACAAAGCAACTCCCTGCCTATCACTGACTTGAAAGTGTAATGCTCAGCAAGTTTTATTTGACTTTAGTCTTGATTTCCATGTCTTTGTCTCCTGTCCTTTCTTTGTCTTCATCTTTAGCAGTAAAGGTCATTTACAACAAATCGTTCTTGAGAGCAGTAGCAAATTAATTTTGTAAAGCATCGTCGGCACCACTGTAAATCTCTGCCAATACTAAACTTTGCAGAGATGCTAATAGGTCATCATTTGTGATCTAGACATCACAATGTGAAGCTCTACAAAATATATTTCCCTCGTTGGTGTATTACATTCTTCTTTATGCTCTGCTCTTGTATTAAGACTGTAGCATGTAACACTTTAGTTTTGATAAACTTATTTAAACTTTAAAACAAAATTTAATAATCTGCGTAAATATAGAATCTCATAATTTAATCTCAAGCAGTTCCTGATTCAGATGATAGTCACATAACTTTTCAAATACTACATTTTATAATTGCTCAACACTTGTAATAGCATAGCACACACCACTTCTCAGTCACAAATATAGAGAAAACCCTCTATTCCAGAGTCACTTCCAGTAAACTCTAAGACACAAACTGAAAATATAATTTACCAGGTTTAATGGAAACGTGAAAGATTATAAGTATGTTCAGTTGCTCAGTCTTAAGTAAATGATTTTTCCAAATAGCTGTAACTTGTATTCTAGTCAGGGGTTAGAGCTGTTATAGCTTAATGCCTATATTCCCTTCTACTAAATACTAATCTAACTTTATAAGCACTCTGGAGGACTCTGTAATATTCTGTCCAAATTCTCTTGCTAGAGCACTCTGTAACGACTTTCTGTCCAAATGCTCCTGCTTTTCACTGGATCTGGATGCAGCTGAGGTAGAAATTTATAATTTCCTTGTACCAGTGATTGTCGGCCAGCAGAAGAGCTGTATGTCTATAGGACATTGGAGGACTGCTTTTCAGTCGGAAACCACATTGGTGAAATTGTTAGTTCTACCACAGTGTGGTTATGCATTACTAGTGTATTAACTGGAAATGCAGTCCTGAGCAAAAGAGTGTGGGTAACCTAATTCATGCTACTACGTGCTGCTGTTGTAAATACTATGCTAGTTGAAGAAAATTGATGAATGAATGCAAGTAGCAATTTAGAAAACAACAGCTATGAAAAAAGGAGTAAAAACATAGATCCATTAAAGTAAACAGTGTAACTCCCACTGAATTCATCGCAGAGCCAGCTGATGCTGAAAAGCACAGGTTTATACTGTCTCAGGATACAGTTTCTATAGCTTGTTGTTGTTGCTGCGATTTTTAGAACAGGTGATGCTTTAATGTCCTGCTGTTTTTTTCATACGTCTTACAGTGGTTTAGCTTAAATATCCTGAGAAGTAGGTAGTATATTTTCTCCATTTATAGATATTTGCAAATAAACAAAAGAATTTAACAAAAACGTTACACTCAGTTCATATATTCTTCAATAATTCAGTCTGAATTAATGAATTCAGTCTAAGGGGGGGGGGGGGGGTTCTTCACTTTTCCTCTTATTAAAAAAAACAAAAGAAAAAACCCCAAAAAAACCCCAAAATACCCCAAACCAAAATCCAGAAAACCAAAACATATGTAACACTACAGAATGAAATGAGTAACATTTTATCCCAGTTTTTAGCTTTGTTAGGACCAGATTGAGCTCTTCCTTGACTGATAGAGGAGTAGCTTTAGTGTTGTCAGTGTTTCAAAATCCAATGGGAGATCAACCAAACAATTTCCAGTGTTGAAAAATGGTATTGCAATGTAGATGCATTTGGCTGCATGTGCATGTATGTATGTATGCACATATGACTCATCTAAAAGCATTTAGAACTGTAAATTTTGCTTTTTTACAAAAGCTCTCTCATCCTTCTTATTCTCCTATGCTTTTCACAGCAATTATTTATTCCTTTCCCAAAATTCCAAATCAGCCTAGTCCACCCTTGCATGCCTTTACCTAACTTAACTCTAGGCCTGTGTGGAGGTTCAGCCTCAGCCGACAACTATGTGCCATGCAGCTACTTGGTCACTCCCTCCCCCACTGTGGTGGGATGAGGAGGAGAATTGGAAAAAGTGGTAAGACCCATGGGTTGAGGTAAGAACAGTTTAACGGTTGAAATAAAGTAAAATATATTTATAATAATTGTAATGGAGTGAGAAAGAGAAGAATAAAACCCAAGGGGAAAAGAACAAGTGATGCACAACACAATTGCTCACCACTCACTGACCAATACCCAGCCCATCCCTGAGCAGCAGTTGGTGGCTTCTGGCCAACTCCCTCCAGTTTCTATACTGAGCATGACATGCTGTGGTATGGAATACCCCTTTGGCTAGTTTGGGTCAGCTGTCCTGACCCTGTTCCCTTCTGGCTTCTTGTGCCCCTCCTCACTGGCAGAGCATGAGAGACTGAGAAGTCCTTGACTTGGAGCAAGCACTGTTTTGCAACAACTAAAACATCAGTGTGTAATCAACATTATTCTCATGCTGAACTCAAAACAAAGCACTGTACCAGCTAATAATAAGAAAATAAACTCTAAGCCATGCCTGCTTCCTACACTGGCTAAAAAGATGGCAGCTGGATATCTGGACAGACAACTTTTTCGCAGGCAGGGCTAAAATTCATTAGATTACCTTAGCTTTCTTTGTGGCACACTAAAATCTTGTAATTTGGAAAAAAACCCAAAAAAACCAAACACCCCCCCCCCCAAACCCCAAACAAACGAAAAGCAAACACACACCAAACAAAAAAAACCCAAACAAACAAAAAACAAAACAAAAAACAACCCCACAAAAAAACCCACAAACAAAACCAAACCAGAAATAGTGTCTTTATGGGAGAATTTTTCCTGCTGATACAAATTAATAGGTCTGCATCAAGGAGTGGAGATTTTGCCAAGAAATGCTGAAGAAGTTCCAGTCAGTTTCCATTTTAATTGAAGTATTTTCTACCTAAAGCCAGTTTTAATTAATCTACAGGTACAAAACATCCTTAATTATTTCTTCTTACTTCCCATTGTGTAGTTTCCTATTTAAATCTATCTATGAATGTCCTTTATGTTTTCTGTATGCATAAACTCTTAAAATATATCATCAACAATATCAGGAATGCATTGTGTTGGAGTAAAAACGCTCAGTATGTAATAAGCATCACAACCCTTTCACAAGAGCCACAGGAAAAGAAGAGGGCTGACTGCTACTGCAGTTTATAATTTCCAAGCAGGATATAAACTCCAGTCCTGCAGAGTTGTTAAATCTCACTTATCTTGGTTATTATAGGGTATTAGAATAGTAGATGGTTCTACCTTCAGATATCCCCTGCAGGAAAATTCTCTTATTTCCACTAAAAACTAAATACTTTGAAATTATAGGAAAATAATTCTTATTAAGAGAGAGCAATTCTTTATTATATCCTAATATAAAATGCTGCTTATGTTGCTAGAGCATTTTCGCTCATTTATGGACTCCGTTGCTCTTTTGTGCTTATAGTCATAGGTGATCTGGTTTTTACTGCCTTTGTGAGAAACAGTTGAACATACAGAGAAGTCAATAGAGAATACAGAAAAAGTCAGAATCTATAACTGATCCTTGTCTCTTTTTACCTCTTGGAGTAAAGCATTGCATAATAAAGTTTGCGATAGACCTTTGCCCTTCAGTCTAGTATAACTGAGAATTTTCCAAACGGGAAAAAAACAAGAGAAATCCTTAAAGAAAAGTAAAATGAAATCTAGTCCTGACCTAGCAGCGCTGTACTTAAAAAAATAATAACAAACCAAACCCCGCACACATGTAACTGCACAACTGCAATAACCAAAACATACAGTTATCTCAAAGTTTGGTTTGTCTGTCAGGGCTGCTTCAATACATCTGGGGTTTTGTGTTTAAAATACTGTGTACAGAAATATTTAAGCCAGCAGAGTTTACTTGTTTCTCAGAAGAAAGGCTCTGCAGGAGAGAGTTTCTGTCCTGTGGAGCTTATAGACTCTGCAGGATCTTTTGCTCAGCGACCCCAGTTTATCCACAATTCATTTATGTGACTGAATCTTACATCTCCCAGATAAACGAGTTTCAGATCATTAAGGTTGTACTGTCCTTGTTAGCGAGAATATATTATTGGCCAGAGAAATGCAATAATGTCCTTTTCCAAAACACAGGGAAATAATGATTACAGAATTTGTTTTCAGTTTTGATTACAACTTACTTATGAGCTGTTCCTCTTCCTGTCTCAAGAATAAATTAGTGACAAGGTTTCCTATCTCTGGTCACAAATTTGGTTTTTTGGGGTTTTTTGGTATTCTCTTTGGCGTTAAAAAATTTTCAGGCTTTTGTGCAACGCTGAGTAAATTCGGGTGTCAACCAAACCTTCAGAAGAAAAGAAATAAGAGATATCAACAACATCTGTATATCTGATTTAGAAATAAATTAAGCAAAACAAAACAAAAAAACACATTAAAAGAGGAGATGTCTTCTATCTAATGTATGATTGATGTGTAAAGATTACAGGCTGAAAAAAAAATTAGAAACTTAAAAGAAAGCTTTGTCACAGAGAATGAAACCATCTTTTTCTTTCATTTTCTTTTGCATTTTTTTAGATCTTTGGCATATAATATCAGACTTTTTTTTTTTACTTGTTTTTTTAATTTTGATCATCTGAATTGCAAAAATTTAGAAAATTCTAAAAAAAAAGCTGTGTGTAGATTCACCATGTCAAATACATGCTAGAGCCATATATCTCAAAAGAAACATACGATTAATTACATTATCTTATAGTATATTGAACTGCAGAAATTTTTGAAAATACTGCATTTTTAATGAATGAACTGTCCTGAATGTGTCAGTGTAGTACGCAGTGTGGATAGTCATAATAGTTCTGCTATCAGTATTATGCATTTATTAATATGTAACATAGTTTATTTCACATGAGGTAAATCTGTGCAGAAAACATAAACCAGGCTTTGCTTTACTACTACATATAATGTGTGAATTTAAATTCTGCTATTATCATTCTGTCACGATATTTGAACTAAAGCTAAAAGAGACACTTCATTTGGTTACTCATTCTGTTTTAAAATTTGCTTAATTTTCAGCATAGTGAGCAACAAAGAAAATTACCTGCTTAAAGAATCAGTTTTAAGAATCAATCTATTATAAAATATTTGGAAGAAAACCAAACATATCACTATGAAGGCAACACAGATATTGTGCAAAAAGATCTTATTTTGATCCTCAGTGATAAAATTTCAGCTTGATAATGTTTACTTTTTCAGTTTTTCCTACGTTAGGAGATTGCATTCAGCTTGGGTATTCCAAGTATAGTTTTAAGACATGTTTATATTTAGAATTACATGCCTGAAAATTAAATGACTGTGAGTGAATAACTGTTTGCTTCTATTGTAATGGTATATTGGACAGAACTGGCTTACACCAAAAAAATGCAAGCCTTCAAAAAATATGGTATTCTGAGAGTGAGAAGAGTGAAGGAGTAAAGAGACAAATCAGTAGTGTAAATTTTCATAATCTATGCTTCTCCTCTTATTTAGATCTCAGACTTCACCATGGATTTAGAATGATACAGAAAAGCAAATTTTCAGAAGTGTGATTTATTGTCCTTGACTGAATGATCATTCTATTTTTCAACCAGTATATTTTATTTCTTGACTTGTCCTACTTCATGTCACTCTTCATTTTGAACAGTACTATATAATACCATTTATGGTGTATATGCTTCTATATTTTCTGAGCTGCTTTTAAAAAAATCTTATTTCTGGCTTTTGTTCACCTTTTTGTTCTCCATTTTTTGCGATGCAGTGTTTCAGATACGATTTAAATGTCAATCACCTTTTGTCCTTGCATTCTTTCACTTCTTGTCTTTCAAGAAAAAAACCTGACATTGACTTTAGGCTTGCCAAGAATAGCTGCTCAGTGTTCCTGTGAAACAAACAAGAAGTAGGGGAAGGTAGAATAATATTTCCTAATGGAAGAATAATAATCAGAAAGTAGGTTGTCTCTTGACTTTCTGAGCTTGTGATGGTTTTTCCCCTCTTTTTTTTTTTTACTTTGTCCACAATTGCCTCTAACTTTTTTCATGGGCTTCATATACATGTTGTTGTCCAGCAGATGCTTTTCCCTGTTTTCAAATGGCATTTTATACTTCAAGTCAACTTCCAGTGAAGTGCCATTCTTTGGCATGCATGTGCTTGTTCATCAGAAATGAAATACCTCAAGGATGCATGTCAGTTCCTATGCATTTCTGCTGAAAGGTGGGAAGTTTCAAGTGGCAACCTGTCTGGTTTCCTGTCAGTTTACATGGCAGTGCTTGCTCTGGTCAGCCAGAGCGCCCCAGGTACCTGACTGCTTACAGCATTATGACAGGGTCTGCACTGTAGTTTAAGACTTAGGGCTTTCTTCTATTTCTTGAAGTAAAAAAATGTATTTTTTTTACTTCAGCTAAAACTGTTCAAACCTGGAAGTAGTGAAAGGCTGGTAGGGTCTCTGAAGGTTGAAGATCTCAGTTCTCAGCAATGCTCCTGCCCCATTACCCTCAGCACCCGGCCGCCTCTCCCACCCTCTCACAGGGGCTCTGACAGGTCCCACCACAGTTACAGGGTTGGGTAGGGAGTACCTAGTTCTGACTGACCGACATCCCAACTGCAGTGGGCTGCTGCTGTGCACGTGCTCCCCGCCTCCATCTGGAATGTTCTCCATGTACTGGCCACAGCGTAGCCATTTTCAGGTGAGTGATACTAGGGGGTCATATAAGGTTAAAAAAGTTCAATTAGCCTCAACCCTACGCCAAAACGCCCATTCACTCTATGCACAGTTCTGGAACTGCTCACATGGGTTGGCTTACTTATTACATTCCAAAACTTAGTGTGTGTTCATTATAAACTCTGCACTTGATCCCTGCGGACAAGACAGTAGGAATTAATATCTCTATTACATCTCAAAAAAATCACCCTTTTCCCTTGAAAACTAAATTATCAGGGTTAACACTATACATATTTTGAAAGAAGTGTAATTGAAACAAATATCTTACTTTCAACAATTTCTATTTTATGATTCAGTTACCTGCAGTTCTTTCTTCGTACTGCATTTCATTAGCTACATTTGCAGCCCCTCAGTCTTGGTAAAGTTTATAGTGGCAAATAAATAGCTTTTTGAGTGGCTTTTAAGGTAGATTTAATCAAATTACTAAAAGGTGAAGATTGTTGAAAACTTTTCTAGGGCTTAGTCTGAAATTAACTTGATTTGTTTCTAAGAATAAAAGACACAGCAGAAGTCTTTTTATGCCATCCTTTCTGTGGCGATTCTTCTCATGTCCTGACCAGTCAGTTTTTCATAAGAGCTTCCTTGAAAAAGGAAGGATTTCTTAGTTAAGTGTGACAGGAAGTCACACATGCTACTATATATGTTTAAAAAATTGATAGTGTCTGAATTATAAATAAATAGGTATTTAAGTGCATAAATCAGTAAATCAGTAACATGGTGGTTTTGAGGTTTTATTGTACATGTAAGGCACATCCTATATTACCTACAGTTTAAAAATCAAATATTCCGTCCCTGTTTACAGTCATTTTCAACACATGAAAACTGAACATTTATTCATTGTTAATGTGTTGATAAGCTACCATTCTCTTATTATAATGATAAAGCCAACTTGCATCAATCATCTTAGATCTTTCCTCTTTACAGTTGGAGATTATAAACATATTTTTAACTATGCCGTGAAGTTTAAGGTAGCCTCTTGATTTGCTTGGGCAGCAATCTAAATATTTCTAGAAACAGAGTAAGATATATTTTATATCTCATGTCTGTATGGTTGTGTGAATACATGTACAAATACATACTGCATGTTCAAATAAGTCACATATACATTCTTAGAGAGACATGTTCACACCTCACAGCTTGGAAGAAGAAAGATTTCCCTTTTAGTGTCCACAGAGGACTGACTTTAACCTTTCTGTTAGCTCAGAGTTTGGCATACAAAATGAAACATCTGCACAACTTGAGCTCTTATGTTATTGTTTCCCTATCCTAGGGAGACAGAATCCTTCTATTTCTGTTGTATCTTGCTGTTCAGATACCTTTCCTTCTTCCTCGGCATTCGGTGACTTCGCTGAACAGCTTTTTGGCCTTGTTCTACCTGGGGCAATCATATTCCATTTCAACCTGTGTTGTGGGTGTTTGTACTGCCTCAAAGTTGGATGGCCAAAATCCTGCCTGTGGTTCAAGCCTCAGGCTAGATGAGTAGGGAGTCAAACTCTAGAGCTTTTTGCTCTAGCAGCCACAGAGGCCTCTTCTGACATCAGAACCAAGCTGCCGAAGAAGAACAAGCTGCTCTTGCTTAGCAAACTGCATTGGTCTTTCAGGCCTTGATAACTCAAAAGACTTGCAAAACTGTAGGAAAAGGATCGGTTCTTATTAGATGCCTGCATTCTTTCTTCCTTTTTCTACATCATGCTGTAAGACTTGAGCTTTCCAGGGCCATGCAATCACTGTGACAAATGAGGTAATTCTCTTGACACCATTTTATCTGACTAAGATGAAGCTAAAGAGATAAAAATTTGTATCATCCTGCTCTCCACTGGCACTGGATTATCACTGCTTTGGCACTTTCTTCTATAGCAGTAGTTGCACCTTTCCTTCTGTTCTTCATCATACAATAGAATTTTTTATCTGGGCCTATTCTCAGTGATGTTTTTATAGCAATTCAATCATTCATACTGTGTACTGGGAATGAGAGGATTTCAATGTCAAACTAGATGCCTTCTCTATTTTATAAATAGTGATATTGGCTCCTGATATGCAGATACAACCCATCAATGCATTCGATTCTTGTTTCAGATGAAAGAGAAAGGTAATCTTCGTATGACCCATGTTCTTCAAGGCCAGGAAAGAATATGGTCCTAGTTGCATAGGTGATCGGAAGGGCTTTTCAGACCTTACCAGAAGTGTCTTGTCAGGACATTTAAGTTCATCCCTGTCCTGGTTATATCATATAAATATCACAGGTTTATGGATATTCTCCACTGTTTCATTTCCCCTAAAGTGTCTTTCCCTATTAGGGGTGTCTCTTTGAAGAGATTGTATTTAGTGATGCAGTTGTAGTCATCACCTTATCAAGTAGCAAAGATAGTGGAGCAGAGGAAGATGGAATACTCACATGGGCTCCATTGTCCTTTTTATATGTGCACCTACCATCTTTTCTTGTTGTAGCTGAGAGCCAGAAATATGCTGCTTTCTCTGAGTAGAAGAATAAGAGAGTGAGACGAATTGGGGTTTGGAAGTCTTTCATTACATTAATGTATTTTTTGGTTGTGTGTGTTTGTTTGTTTGTTTTTAAACTGGAATTTTATGGGCTTTTTCTCTCTCAGAGTTCACATCATCCTCCTGTCAATTGAACCCTCTCAAATTCCAGGTGTTTTGTTCCCTCCCAACTGGTTTTATACTTAAAAAGAAGTAATCTACACTCACCATAGTATTAGAAGGTATAAGCAAATTGTTCTTACTGTATTGCTTACATGACCAGGCAAAAGTCTGAGTGTGAGTATTGGTAGTTGAAATCTTCATTGCAAAATGAGTGACCTGTAGAAAGTTTCTTGTCTTCTAAAAAGTATTTTAAATCCACCAGTGAATTGTGATGCAACTGGTTAGGCTTTTTTCTGAAGCAAAATAAAATCCTGTGCACACAGACACACAGGTATGCATTCATTCTCTCTCTTTGTATATAGTTCATATACAACTTATAGTTTTATATATACATCCACACACTCTTACCATGTGGTAGTATTATGAAGTAAGGAGCTGTAAATTGAAATGGAACTCTCAGTTCTCAAGTATTTGCTTCAATCTGCAAAATACATCAGGATGGGACAGAACAGTGTCTCTTAAAATCTTTACAGAGGTCAAAACTTGAATGAAAGATATTTTGAGTGAATGGAATTTGAGTTGCCAGAAACTTCTCGATTTGCTATTATAGTTGGAGAGGAGAAATTTGGATATCATAGTGGGATATGGAATAATGGGAAGCCATATTAAGTCCTTGTTGCATGTCATAATGAACAATGATTCTTCCCCCTTTTACCACTTTTTTTTCTGAACCTACAACCTATGGGAAACAGACCAAAGACTCTGCTTTGTTAAAATTCTCTCTTTAGAGGTATCCAAAACCCAGCAGTTTTCTTTCTTAGTCCTTTGCATCTGATGTGGTCTTTGCACCTCAGGCAGAAGCAGTATCTTTCCTGTTCCTATTTCTCCTTCATAGATTCTAATTCTGTGTTTTAAGTTTCTTCACTTTTAAACATTTGGAGGCTCTTTTTAAGCTGAAACTTGTTGTAAGACTTTGAAAAAAGTTAGTGATTTTTCTTGTTAGTTTAGCTACTGCTGCTCATCTAGGAAGTAACACTAAAATTCTGTTCTTTAATTGCACTAATTTACACTTGTACTGTGGGGACATTAGGTGAAACAATTGATGTGACTATATAGATTACCTCAGCAAACATTGATATCACTTTCCTTCATTCTAGACTAAGTTAAAATCCCCTTTACAGTCTGTTACAAATGTGCCTGACCACCTATCTTGGTTTCACAAGAGGTTCTAAAATAGTATATGTATTTTTAAAACAGAATTACATATACAAATCATTTCAACCTCCATTATTATTGATTTTATAAGTCATAAATAATGGGTAGTTACCTAAGCATGTATTTTGTGCAGATAGAAATTCCAACACAGTGGAAAATTTCCAGTAATTACTATAATTAGCCATAGTTCTTGGTTTGTTTTGCTCTCATGTTTTTTTCAGCTGGAGTGAAGCAACATTGAAATTGAAGTTGAAGTGAAATAACTTTGTTGAAGTTAAATAATATTATAAAGCGAAGTTGTTATTTGGAAGGAGGGTCGGCAATAATGTAGTGTTTCTTGCATGTGCTTGGCTGGGTTTATCACGATTAGTCTGCAGTAGACTTGCAGGTCTATTTCCAGGTCTTCTTCTAATTATATGGACTACTTCAGGTATGCATTGAAGATCTTAAGAGGCAATTTATGAGAAAGGTGATAATTTCCCATGCAGGTTAAAAAAAAAGCCTGAAACAAGGATGCAAAAAGTGTGATGCAAAACAAACTTATTACTATTCTTAAGGAGAGATTTCTATTTTAGCAGTAACTAATTGGAAGAGTGCTTTACTTACACATTAAGATGGGCTTGATGTAAGGACTTACTACTTGAGGAATTTGGGTTTTAATTTAAGTGTTTTAATTTAACAATATAGCTATATTTTAATAGATTGGTATTACCCCTTTTTTCTCCCTGAAAATAACTATATTAATCCATGTTAATTGTACTAGCAACATAAAATTGAAATGAAATTATAATTTTGGTAGGCAGATAAATATTTCAAGTTTTTATTCCCAAGTGCTCATTAAAAGTGCCTATTAAAAATAATACCCAAGTGCCTATTAAAAATAATAAATTATGGGCTCCTTTTCAAGAAATAAGATACGCGCATTCATCTTTTTCCTGTAGGATATATCTTTGTGAAAGGCGTAGTGGCCAATCCTACAATAGCATACCCAAATTAATTTGTGTGTAATGATATTGTACAGCATAAACATGTTACTCTAAGTGCAATTTTAAGTAATCTTTTGTCCTATTTGTATTGGAATATATAACTTTTTGTCCTCCAAAATGATGTCATTGCTTTTAAGACAGGGTTAAATATAACTGATATCAGAAAACTCATGGAACCTATATTTCTGAAAGTTTTGCACCTGATTTTATCCAGAATTACTATATAACCTTGGGTATTTCACATGTGTACTGCTGATACTATGTTACATTACACTAGAGGACTAACCTCTAATGCAGTCCTCATTGCTATGGAAGACAGCTCTCTTTCTCAAACAATCAGACAACCAACAAGAAAACACAGCATAGAATAGTGTTCACATGTGTTGTAGTTTCTTCTCTGAAACAGTAAGAATATCTAATGAGACCTCAACTTAGAGAAATAGCAAATAAGTAAGTAGAATGATAGCAAAATGTGATAATACAGAAAAATAAGTTGAATATTTCTCTTGTATGAATCTCTCAATTTGAAATGAACTTGTGGGTTAGATACATTTGTTCAGTTTTTCACTTCACCTTTTTATGACAGGATAGATGATGCAAAAAAAAAAAAAAAATCAACTTACCATTTATGCTCAAGCATTTTTTCTGTTTTCTGAGTTTTTATAGGTTTTTAGTGAGAAAAAGGTGGTTAAGGTGGTTATAACATGCTTGTTTATGCACTGGGTTTATGTCATTCATACAAAAACACACACTTACATACCTGAACAGGTTATGATTCAATATGAAAAAGCTTGTACAAAACAATACAATATCTTTGTAAAGCAAAGGAACTATATAAAGAAAGTCAGAAAAAATTATTAATTCCTTTTTGGTACTTTTATGTTCAGTGTTTCCCCACTATCTATGTTAGAACTGGAATTTATCACTAGATAAAACATAGTAATTATATCCTCAGTTTTTTCTTTTATTTAGCAATTTTCTTCTCTTGCCGTGAAAGATGACTACTTAGATATATGATGCTGGTCTCCCCAGTAATTTCTGGTATTATGTTTGAGAAAGGGAACCATATAAAGTATTTTAAGGTTTTTTTATTATGAACAAACAAGCAGAAAGCAGTGTTTAAGTTAGAGATGTGTCTGGGAGGACTCATTATGCAAATTCAGTCTATCCAAAATCTCAGAATTTGGGTATTATGATGGTTTATTTGGGCCAGATTTAGATCTGCTCTTTGTATTTCTATGACTTTCCCAAATCAAGAGTAAATTCTGTTTGAAGGGTGAACTAGATTCTGTGCTGGTAGTAAAACTTTCATTGGCTTTTATAATAAAAGATAGATCTATGATTAAAACATTCAATGGCAGAGCAAAATTTTTCCCCAATTTAAGTGTGTAGAATCAATAAATGTTCAAAAGAAAGTCATCTAGAAATCTGAAACAGTTATCTTGAAAATACTTGTCAGAATTCTTTTTGTCTGTTTTTAAGAGGTAAAAACTGTTAAAAGAATTACATTAAATAAAAATTAGTAACAAAAAAGAAAAGGCCATTTATGCAGCATTAATAGTATTTTAAATTACTCAAGGAAGGTAATTAAATTAATTATGTATAGCACTTAATACCCAGGTGCCATTTTTCCTCAGTTAACATTGTTTTTCTTATTTTGTTCAAAGATTGTGATCTAGTTTGAATGAAAAGCTAGAGGAGGGGAATTACAGCACATATACTGCAGAGATGACAAATGCTGTTTGAGCAGTTACGGGCTTTGGTGTAAGGTTGTGCTGTGGGTAACCTGCAGAGGTATCCCAGCCTTTATCTAATCAGAGGATAGGTCTTACGCGAGAATGTATTGTCACTGAGTGAAAGAAGGAAGAAAGGAGGGGGAAAAGGACACATTCTAATTTCTGCACAGAATCTGCTTATAAAAAAATATTTTAGGTGGACCTTGAAGCCTTTGGAGGGCATTCCTTTTAGTTGTATATGATTTCAACTTTGATGTACACAATGCAACTTCCTTTATTTTTCTATATTTTGGGGTATTTTAATCAGCTTTACTGGTTATTTTTTCAGTCTCTTACTGCTACTGCACAGATATGGTGATAATTTAGGAAAGTATTGTCTTTTAAGGATGTGAAAAAAACACTGATTTTTAATTAAGAATTAAACAGAATGGCTAGAAATAAGATCGTAAAATACAATTCTTTGATTTAAAATAGTAAAAGAGTAACATTTCATTTATATTCTAAATTATATTACAGATAACTACCTCCAAACTATTATTTTTTTTTTACATAGTGTTTCTCTTCCGTACATCAAATCTTGATACAGCAGAACTAGATTCCCCAAAAGAGCACTATGAAGGTAAACATAGCATATTAAAAAAATTCCAGTGAATAAGCTGACAAGAAAGGAAAACTAGCATATTTTATCTTGTCTCTAGTAATTTGGTTTTAATGGCATAACATGATTAAGTAGTTATTTATAATTCATTATGTTTAAGGTGATAGATTTTGCAAGATCTTTTAAGGACATCTGCTAAGTTGCCATCACGCGGAATAAAAGCAAATGTACTAGGAATGGTTTAAATCTCAAGCAGGCTAAGAAGTGATGTTTAATCAGAATCAGAAATAGGAATAGGTAGAGCACAATTTGTCCACAAGTATGCCTGGTTTTAGTTCAGTTTGTAATGTAACAAGATTTTTCTAAACCTTCTAACAGAAACCTGAAAGTGTCATAAAAATCTCCAAGTTACCAAAATTATGTCATGCAGATCTTCTCAAAAGAAAACTCAGAGATCAGTGATTTTTGGTTCGAGGGTTGAGGCTTTGAGTGATTGTACTAGGCTTATTTTCTGTTCTGCAGTTACAAGCAGTTTCATCTCCCAGCACTTCAGTTAACTTACTCAGGCAATGTACATAATTGAGTTCTTTGCTAATGTAAAGTTGATATTCAAGGAAAAAAACAAAAATTATGACCAGCTGAGATACTACATACGTTAGTGACACCAAGTAAATAAGATAGGAAGGAAGTGAAAAATGGTGATGAAAGCTCAAGGAGAGATTCATGTGTCATAAATGAGCCTGACAGTCTGTTACCTCACAGTTTAAGCAAAATCAGGTTCCTGAAATAAGATGGACATTGCTGTTTTAGAGTTTAATATGATAATGAAACACCTAAAATCCTCAGCACTAACAGGGTTTGAACTGAATCATTAAATCTTTCCATCTCCAGATTAGGAGTATAATTCTTGAGTTGAAAGAGGTAATTCAGAGAAAGCCTTGGCAAGAGTCACTGATGTGGTTGCACTGGACAGAACACTCAATGTTTCCATGGTAGTTTTATTCTTAGTGGGATTAAAAATCATATTCAATGAATATAGCAATAGGAAAAGGAATTTCTTCAAATGTGTGGAAAAATAATAAGCGTAAACTTTTAGGGAATCTAAGAAAAAATAGTGCAGAACAGCTACTGGCAATGCTTCTCATGTTTTACATAATTATATTTAGGAAAGTCTAGATTCCTGCTAACTGTTGGAAACAGCAGTTTCTTACACATAGTATGGCTGCTGGCAGTGAAAGATCCAGGCTGGGGAAGATCCAGGTTATTTGTCTACCCTTGGGAAGATATTCTGGTCCCAGTACTTTTGGAGTTCTCATTTCTTTATCTGTATGCAGATGAAGATGTTGCTATGCACTCACTGGTTTTCCTATGCCAAAGGCAGTGCAGAACAGAATATGAAAAGGTCCTGAAGGGCAAAATTTTTGTATTTTGTAAATCAGCTTATGCTATTGGTGATCTCTCTAATGGTTGTCCATAACTGTAATACCTGATAGAGTAGTTCTAAAAGCTAAATTACTTCATGTATGATGGAATGTTGATGGGAGTTCTCCAAAGAATTTTCTAGTACAAAAATTAATATTCATGATTCAGCTAATGTCATTCTTCCATCTGGGTCAATATTGAACTAGCTCTGTACCCATGACTTTGTGTCACAGTGTTGCTGAAGATTCATCTGAGATAAGATATAAAGCTAAAGACTTTGTATTGATTATTTGATTTTTCAACCTTGAGGTGAAGGCATGTAGGGAACCAATCTAATCTTTACCGAATGTTTCGGCGTCCCTGTTCAGTTTGCAGTCATCTGATGTCTGGCCACAACTACCAGAAGTTTTGACTCATTGAAAATTAATGATGGAATAAAAAGTTACTTCAGGAATGAAAGAGAAATAGTTACATTCTGATATCACTAGTCTCAGTTTCAAAAATTAATACAATGCAGCTATATTCCAGTAATTCAAGCCAAAATTTATTTCTATATGGTTAGAATTTAATCCAAATTGGAGTTTCAAAGTGACCAACTGAACATCTTCAGCAAAAGAAAGAAGCTTATCCTAAATTACAGTTGAACAGTACCTTCTTCCAAATAGTTTTGCAAACAGTGGGGAAATGTGCTGCGTTTCATGTTTTCAGTAGTTGTAAGTTTCATAGAAAACCCCTGAAACCTGTAGGAACAACGTTTTTACTATTTGGTTTAACTTTTTTTTTTATTATTATTTCTACAAATTGTGTGGTTAAACAGCTCAGGTTCCTTGCACTAAATCTTTTAGAAAATATCTGAATCCACTGGGGTAAAATCTGTTTTGTTTATTCCTCTAATCCAGCCCCTAGAGCCACTGGTTCATGGACATTTTAGCCACTACATTAAGAAGCCCGTTCTCGTCGTTTTTTTTGTGCTGTATGTAGGCCATCAGCAGCGAACATGGAAATTGTATTTTGTAGCCCTCCAGAGAAGTAGAGACTTGGTAAGTATCCACCTAGTGCACTTACTTCAAGTGATAAATTAAAACAGATCACAGGAGCCACAAAATGATAGTCAGTCTGAAAATCCACACTGAGTTGGAAATGTTGACAAGAAATCTGATCAACAGACTCATCTTAGGCTCAATTTAGAAATGGGAAAAGTGAAGCAGAGAAGATACCTTCTATTAAAACAGTATCTGCTACAATGCTATATACGGTGTTGGCATTTCCATTAAAAAACAGTCTCTTCAGGGAGGTTCCAAGGTCTCAGTCTGACCCAGAATAGTGAGATTTTTCTGTGCTTGTTTTCTAGGTGTTTTGGTTTTGTTTTTGTTTTTCTATTTGTAACACAAGGAAAAAGATTGCTTGTGGGTTTTGAGCTGTAAAGAATCATTAAAGTATACAGTTCTTAGGTTTAGGTGTTTTCCTGGTTCACCACTGAACTGAAGGACTGGTCTTGCAGACATTTTTTAGTCTTTTGTGTAAATTAGCAGGATTGCATAGCTATTGTGAAATTAAAATTAGGCTCATTCTGGTTTAGTCTCTTTAGCATTTGATTTCTGTATTTAATTGATTAATGCAATACTGTGATTTGTAAAATGTGAGTTTTTACACCACAGCTATTTGAGAATAGAGATCTATACTGCAGACAGCTATACAAATAGTTATGCTTGCCCTCTGATTCCGTATTCAGTGAAATGACCGGTGTATCACATACATAAAAAATGGCTAGTTATCTCTTGTACTTTCAATTTCTTCTGTGCTTCAGCTTAAAATAGTACAAACGTGTGTATTTATGGAGTCACTGTTCAGTTTTGAAATTCTGATTTAGATGACATTATCAAAAAACAGAAACAAAAAGAAAACTGAAGTGCAGCAGAAGACTCAGCTTAATTATTTTACAGTATTAAAACTATTATTAGAAATATTAGTAATTTTCCATCGGGGCATAATAGGTGATATTTAGCAAAATAACATTTAAACTTGGTATGGTACATGAGCATGAGAATAATCTTCAGCTCTGTTTATTTTTCCATATATGTATGTGTATGTATAAATACATATAAAAACAAAAAAAAAATCTTCAAAATTCAGTGTCTGAAAGAGAACAAAATGCTGTTCAAGCAGTTATGACAATCCAACACAGCAGCACCACCAGCATCCCAATACAAAGGAATCTCCAAAACTCACAGCGTAACTGCCTGTGGAGTCTGTCATGGAACCACATGGAACTACCTTGCTGAAAAGCGGTGAGATGAAGTAGCAATTAAGAATAGCAGGATAGTTTTGTTCACCTGCATGGTCAGGCATTTTCAATATTTCTTTTTTTTTTTTTTTTCCCGTGTGAATGCAAAGAAAATCCTCATAAAATGAGCTGAGGATGTTCTTCTCAGCTTTGGTTGTGGCTTGTTCTCATTGCCTTTTAATAATGATAAGTGTCTTTTCCAGTCTTATAAATATGGAATATTCTTAGTATCTCTGTCTTCAGTTTTTACTTTTTATACTGGTTTTGGAAGACTGGAATGAATTACACGTAGGCTTTTGTAAAAAAAAGCTGGGTGCTTTGTAAGTGATCATCCAGGGCGATGTAAATAGTTACTGAGACCACTGTTAACTGTGCAACAAATGCAGGCTTTAGGCAGCAAAATAAAAAATCTGCCATCATTTTGTTGTGTTTTTAGTGCTGCAAAGGACAAATAAGAATAGAAGAATAATTTTTCTGTGCATATTAGATATAACGATATGATGTCTGGCTTAGAGGAAATTCCTAATATGAAGGTCACCATTTCCCGTGGAGGGTAGGACCATGAAGTTTTTCTTTATATGTGCCCTGTTTTTATGCTACTGTCAAGGCAGATCCCTGACCACTGCTGGAAGCAAGATAGTGGCTATATAAACCTTTGATGTGATACGCCCACCTTTATATTTCACAGAATACTGAAATTTAAAATCAGTTGACTGGCAAATTCAGATCTGAATAAT
This sequence comes from Strigops habroptila, assembly GCF_004027225.2. Taxonomy (NCBI): domain Eukaryota; kingdom Metazoa; phylum Chordata; class Aves; order Psittaciformes; family Psittacidae; genus Strigops; species Strigops habroptila. The sequence continues at coordinate 35,568,533 of NC_044283.2, read as the reverse complement.
TTTGGCAGCTCCTACAGCTGTGGAACTTGTCCTTTGGGTTTCTCTGTGTCTGGAAGGCTGTGTAGTATTCAGTTTTACATCCCAGCTCTTGGTGATTTAAAAAAAACCCCAAACTTTGGAACTCTTCTATTATAAACATTGTTTCATTGTTTTAAACTCAACTTCCCTAAGTTGGTTGAATTGGAATGTTCTTTTCAAAAAAACATCTTGTTAAGGAGCTAACACTGCTGGCTGATAAATGCCTCACTGATTATGTGGCATTTTTTGCTGCCACACATAGTTACAGAAGCATTTCCTCTGATTTGACACAGATCCTCTTGATTATGCATTAGAGCTCTCTAAATGGCTCATTTCAGTGGACAGTTTCTCTTTCATATGCCCACACATCAGAAGCCTTTTTTTGCACATGGGTGTATTTTGGCCCAGGTCTTTGTACGTAACACATCTTATTTATATAGCACTATTCCATACCATCTGAGTGTTACTGGATGCTGCATTATCTGAATCTAAATCAGCATTCAAATACAGTTTCTAAGTTTTATTAGAAAGCAAATTGTAGTAGAGTTTTTCCCAAACACCGTAAGAAGGAAGTTTTATAGAAATTAATGATGTTTTTACACATATGCAACTTCAATTAACAGTGTTGTCTGTTACACATGTGCAATCAGGGATAGTTAAGGATTAAGAAAAATACATAGAGCACAAAAAGTATTTTAGCAAATAATTTTCAAAGGCTTATTCTCTACGCTGACACCATTTGAATATTCCAGCTTTCTTTGTGTTCTTTTTCCTTTTCCCGAGATTTCCTTTCATCTTCTGATCTGTTTCTTCTTTTTTTCTTCATTATTCATCACCCATTTCCTTCCCAAGGTTAGCATCACTGTTCATTTTTAACATGAGTGTACTTTAGCAGTCAACTAAATGGAACTCTCTAATCCCCAGTAGGTAAAGTTTTATCTAAAGTACTAGCAAATCTATATTATCTAAGCCATAATTTATCTATAATAGATGTATCTCAGGTTTGTTCATTCTGTTCTTTTACAGTAAAAATTTGCCAAAGCTCCGTGATTCTGTTTTAAAAACTCAGTCTTCCAAAAACATACCTTTTTTTTACTGTCCAGGGTGTGATGGAGATACGCTGACTGCTCTTTTTTTTAAATACTATAATGTTATAATTTGTGTATTATGACCTAAATAGTCTCTCTGATATCAAGGCATTTTATAGGTTTCCATCACAATACAATATTCTGTATGAGGCCAGGTTTTTTCAGCTTTAGCTAGAAACGAAAGCCTGATTTTGAGCATTTTGTGAGAGAAAAGGTAGACAGGTTGGTGAACTTGGGCATGTGATGTGAGAAAAGAAGTGTCAATAAGAAAATTATCTGCCAAAACCTATGCAAATAACAAATACTCCACTTTTCTTCCCACGGTGCTTTCTGTTTGGGGGCAAGTATTGTTTAGTTTTGCAGCTTAAGCAAGTTTTAGGAACATAGGCATAGAGGTCTGGTGAGAAATAGTTTTCTTGTCCATTAGTGTCCATAATAACCTACCCTCAGAAAACCAAAGTTTTTGAAAGCTGTTTTTTGTACTTCTTTCTTTTATTGTTTATTTACAACTACAGGTGTAAGATTTCATCTCTATTGTTGTTAGATGATAGAATATGTACATGCTATTGCTAAGCAGAATAAAAGAGTAAGTGCAAAGCTTCTTTGACAAAATTAAATCTTGAAGATGCAAAATATAACAACTCATATCTCCTAATAGCCCGCTCATCCTTTTCTGTTGGTAAGTTAAAGATTAAATGAATTTCAGCTTGTTTGTGTGCGGCATGCATTTGTCATATGGTATGGAATATAGATAATAAACTTTGATCCACATGACCTGAAAGATTTTCATTGTAGAACCGCGGAAGAGCTCTCAGTTATTAAAACATGATCCATCTATTTGCTTCAAGTAAGCTAAGTCTAAAACAACAGAGCAGAAAATGAAGTAGCTGCTTGCATATGACTTCAGAAAAAAGTATAGATTACAAAAACTTATAAGGTGATTTTGAAAATCCCCTTGCCTTAGGAGATCGTTCCCTGTAGTATATTAAGAGTTTTAAAACTTTCCGCAAGATTTTATGGGTACCCCAGGAGAGGATTTTGGTCTGTCGAGAGCACTAGATGAGGAAGCCTTTTACTGTATTTTACAGCTGGAAAACCTGTCTTTTATTGACAATTGGCATTGGCACTAGTCTGATGAACACTGTGAGGGTATGTGTTTCCCTAGATGTGATAGTTTGGCAGAAGCATTAAACGGAGTGACTAAGTTTGATTGTAAAGTGAGAGGAGCTGAAGTTAGAGATTGTTCTCTGCAGTTCCAGTTAGATATATTAATCTTATCTTATTGATGCACAGAGATACTTTTTACAAAGCCCAGCTGTAGCAAGAGCCACTTTAAATGGTACCCACAGCTATGCAGCATAAGAAGTGGAGGGGATTATATATTTCTGTAGTCATAATTCCAGAACATATATTGACAAAAGTAAATATTACACACATTACTGTTCATTTTGAACAGCTTGATTTATATCACTGTACAAATGCACAACCAAGGTGAATATGCATTTATTTTTTGAGAAGGCGTAGTCTCACTGAGTGTAAGGAATTGCTCACTTGAATGAGGGTGAGCAGGTAAAGATGTCTTCAGTATCAGTGCCAAACTTATAAATTTATTTCAAAAATAATCTGGCAGTATAAACTTAGAAGTGTTTCACCCACTTTCTAAGAAGGACAGTTATATAGTTGGTGTTTTGGGCTTTTTTTGTTGGTTTTTTTTTTTTTCTTCATTTTATAAAGTTTTTTCTTATGTATATATTTTATCAAAACTTAAGGTATTTAAAGAAAGTAGGAGAATCAGAAAGTTGAAATATATGGTACTGAAACATCCCAAAACCTTATGGCTGGTTCTGCACAGCATCATTTTGCATTCTTCTGGCAGATCCTTGATAGCACAGTTTCAATGCAGCAGTGTAATCAGGAACTTTCTTACCCTAAAGCTGTCCTAATAATTAGAGTTGGAAGTTTTGCTGGCTAAATAACAATGAAATATATTGCTAAATGAAGGTGATGGGAGCGCATCTGCTGACTGCTTGCCTTAATCAGTTTTCACTACTTTTCTAAAACTGACCATAGATCTCCCAGAAACACTTTACATCTGGAGACAGAGTTGATACAGGGGTATCTCTTCATGTATTGAGTTTCAGAGTTTGATGAGGGCCAGTAGAATTCTCTTACTAGATTTTTGGGGGGGGAACATGTACTGAGTGCTTACAAGTATCAACTTAGGCAGTTTGGTCTTGAGTATGAACCTCATATTTGAGGAGTGTTCAGCTTTTAAGGACAGTGGTGCTTTATGATAACAAATTTTGAACTCTGCAGTTTCCTGTGAAAGGGTAAATATGTAGACTCTTATCTTCCTTTCATCGGAGAGAAAAGAGAGAGAGAGATTGAAGAATATCTTCCACATCTCAGACCAAGATAAAACAGTAGCAGGAATTTCTTGTATATTCCCTCCTTTGATTGTGGTGCCTTTCACTGTTACGTCTCACACATTCCTTCAGGTAGCTAACAGAACTAATCTAAAATTAGTTTAGTGTTGATCTAGAATAAAGTACTGTTATTCATTTTTGTGAGGTGGATCCTTACTTACGGTGCTGTAAGATCTGAAAATTCAAATCACAATGAATATCCCTGCAATTAGTTTTTGTTGTCAGCTGTTGTCAGCTGTATTATTGGCAGAAGTATGTCAAAACTGAGAAAACATGAAGTATAATCCATCGTATGCCGTTTGCAAAAAAAAAGAAAAAAAACACAACAGTTTATTTCTGCGTGCCCTCTTATATCTAGCTTGTACACAATAAATTCTTCCTTCAGGACATTTAAGTTTACCCATTTAATTCTTAAGAGAACTGACTGTCTATACTTTCATCTTAATTAGTAGAATATAATACAAGTTTCTCTTTTTGCCTCATGAAACACTCCAATCACCGTAACAATGCCAATCATCCACAAGAAGCTGGAGGATCTTTGCCACAGAACGGTGTTAGTGTGTTTTTCGTTACGGACTTGCCTACTATTAAATGTGCCATAAATATTCCAAATTAAGTTTCTTTTAGGTTGTTATACTTTAGACTTGAAATTGAAACTCCCATTTTCAGAGAACTAATTATCTGTTTGTATATGTGTCTTGTCAAACTGGATTTTTTTATTAACGGTTATGTTTTTAGTGATATCTGGCTTGTCATGTTTTTCCTTTATAGACAAACTTCTAGATTAGCTGTGTTAATGGAATGATGAACCATCCAATAAAATTAGCAATGTTAAACTTTCAGACTTCGTAGCTTGATTTTACATCAATGTTATTTTACAAAATGTGTTTAGTAAACACATTTTTTTAAGCAAAATACAGAATATGTTTATTTTACACATGAATGATTTCATAAGTAGTTGTGTAATGGGCTGATGAGGAAATAAACTGTCCGAAAGTAATTGTCAGCACATCATAGCTCTAGTGTGGTTTGGATTTGACATTATAAGCTAGCACTGTTGATGGAGCCTGTGGATTTTTTTGGTTTTGGTTTTGAGTTTTTGGGGTTTGGTTTTTTTTTTCAGAAAAAAGTATGAAAAAGTGGATTAAAGTGTTGAAGTGGGACAATCTAATTTCTAGGTGGAATTGGTTTGGATATGTTACATTAATGTCACTGAAGGTACATGTTGTGTGAAAAAGTGAATTCATTTCTCTTGCAAATTAATGGTTCCCATTAGGACAGAGGATGACACTTTCTGTTATTTTACTTTTCTTGCTTCTTTGGTATTGTCATTTTTTTGGTTTCTTTTTTTGGTTTTGGTTTTTTTTTTTTTTTTTATAGCATGTTATGAGATGGGTCTATAACATACTGTGATGAAAAGATTAATTATACATTATCTTGATAATGCTGAAACTGTATTGAAGTCCTACATTACTAAGGTTGCCTGAGTGCCTCGTAGGTTTCTCTGTCTCTTGGAATAGCCTTCAAAATTTTAATGATTCTGTAGCAAAGCCAAAGGCCCAGGTATAGCGTGAAGCTCATGAAGTTTGTTCCCAGAGATGGCATGCTTGTTTGGAGCATTGGAATTTATATACTCTTTGAAAGACAGGTTATGTAGAGTCTATAATCGTTTACCTTGTACAAGTGGTACACATTTCTGTATTACATATCTGAGTGACTGATACTTTGATTGCATCAGTTGCAAAGGAGATTTCATTAAAGACTGAAGGTGTCTGCAGATGCCGGAAAGAATTAGCTGAGGCAATTTTTTTTAATAAACTGAAGAACTCTGTGGAGATCACATTGAAACAACCACATCAGCATCGTTGATGTTTGCCACCAAATACCTTACAAAGACACATTGTCTTTATTCATGAACTGTTAGTATGTACTTCACACCAGGAAAAAATTTCTAGAAATAATGCATACTATCACACGCTTCCAGCCTAATGAAAATATTTTTTTCAGTATTTAATATGAAGATTCTTTAACAGGGTCATCAATTATTGCTGATGGTAATAAATTCATGTTCTCCTTCTCTAGATGTTCCCTTCATGTAACACCAATCTACTAACCTTTCCTTTACATTAGAAGTAAGGAATGTTCATTGCCTTCTTAAGATTGTGTTCACTTTCTGGGTATAAGCAGCTAGAATTCAGTTTGAAAGCATATTTAACTCTATACAAGTAACACAGCAATTAAAAATCATAAAATATGCAGATGTATAATATATGTAATACCTCTTGTGCTTGTAAATCTTTGAGTTACTGTTTATTGGCAAAATGATGAGTACCTGGGTAAAGACTTCCAAGCCTATCAATATCTTTGAATGAGTCCTAAGTAAAAGATTGCAATTACTTTGTAAAATTTGAAACAGATATTTGGTAAAAAAAATAAATCATTGAAACCACTGAAATGGTGACCCTAATTAGATATCATTTGCAAAAAAACAGCTCTGTGGTTTGGGGCTTTTTCACTCAATTTCAAAAACCTATTCTGTATGGTCATTTCAGTTGTACTACTTGACTACTTTTGAACATGTTGCTAGAAATATAGTTTAAAGTGAGAAAAGATCAACAAAACAATAACTACATAAATAGAAGATACATGAATGTACCTTCTATCAAATGTCTATACTTGAAGAGCAGAAGTATTCCAAACCATAAGATTTTGCTAGAAGGCATGATTTGGTTGCTAAATACTTGTTTTTTGTGTTGTTTTGGGTGTTTTTTTCAACTGTAGGCTGATTAAGTCAGTGCTTCGTTTCTATACTTTCTTTTTTAAGGCTGATTATTGATCTTTTTAATTTTTTAAGTTCCAATTTCCTAACATCCTGATTGCCAGTTCTAGTTGCTAGTTTGGGGTTTTATCTAAGAATAATGTAAAAACAGTTCAGTTCACAAACGTTTCTCTCTAAAGTTGAATTTACATTGAAGAAATGGCTGTTTTGGAGTGCAAACCACTCTTCTAGCAACTGTTGAAGTCCATACAAAATCAGTCCCATGAATTCCGGTATATGCCTTGGATATATATTTTATATTTATTCAAGTCTTTGCAGGATGTGAGCCTTAAGATATTCCCTATGTTTTAACAAAGATAAATTGTAAAAAAAACCACAGATAAATACTCACAATATTCTGCCCAATGCAAAGAACTACCATAAAATAGACATTTTAATTTTCAGAAATCATTTAATCATTTCTAAAACTAACAATAGATTAAAACCACAAAAGTACAAATACTCTTGAGTTATTTGACTTCTTCCTTTGACTGCATTGATGTTAGCCACTAGTCACCAAAAACTGAGCTTATAGGTTAGAAAAGCAATGCAATTTGATTTGAACAGTTTGCTCACACTCATCAGCTCATTTGAAGGCTGATTTATTAAAACAAAGAATCTCAATATACACGCTAAACAAGCAAAGGTCATGTTATCTGATAATCACTTAAAAAAAAAGATTTTTCTGCTTTCCTCTGAGTTCGTATTTGTCTTTCTAGAGTATATCTGTTTGATTTTCTGGAGGTCTTGGGTGGGGGGGTTGTGTTTTGGGGTTTTTTTAACCAATCTTGCTGTGGAATGCAAGAATTGATTCAGATCTTGTCACATCAGAACCCATTAAGAAATTCATTGTTAATCTCTTGCTAGGTTAAGAGAAGCCTTTAGTTCGTTATATGATGCCTGAATAAATATTTCTCTGAGGAAATATAACATGAATCAATTTCTAGATTGAATTTTCAGGGAGAATACTATGTACTGGTGCAATATAAGTTCCTGTAGAAACTGCAGAATTTTCAGAAAATAAGTTTGTACCAACAGATACATAGATATACCTGACTGTGGAAGTGACAAGTACAAGCACACAGTATAAGATTTGCTCTTAAACATCATGACTGATTCAAGAAATCACATAGGTGTGTTTTATTTTTAAGCATAATTCCTAAAAACAATTTAGTGGAACTTAGCAGGACTATTCACATGTAAAAAGTCAAGCATGTAGCAAAGTGTTTTGCTGTATAGTGGGCACAAGTTGTTAACAATACATCAAATGCTTTGTATGCTGAATATTCACAATTGGTTAAAAGTAGTAGTAAGTCTAAATTATGCATTTTGGATGGTGTTTGCAGCACATATACGCATATTGTAAATCATCTCTGGTCGATAGCACAGAAGTCTTAATGTATTCTCAGCATGGCAGATCTCTGCATGTTCATTATAGTGTTCCTCTGTGTGTTTGCTGTGAATTTTACACATGCAAAGCACATCATACTTAGAATGTAAGTATTCACCACTGTTGCAGCATGTATGCAAGTCTGACACGTACTGTGCTAAAAGATACCAGCACTCTCCAGTATACTGTCAAATTTATTTTTCTAATATTATAATATTGACACAAATGGAAATTACAGGATTGTCTACTGTTTATAGTATCTAATGAAACAAAAATCTGTATGGATTTTTACAAGATCTTTTTCTTTGAAATTATGTAATTATGTAATTGTATTATTGTAACACAGTGTTTGTTGTACCATAATGACTGTGATTGTAGTAAGGTAATATTAGGCTTTATAAAACGGAGCAAATCAATTTTTGTTTAGATTAGTATTGTAGAACATAGAGTTCTTGGTGGGCTTTCCAAATTGTCTGGTACCTCTGCACATTCACTGTTAAATATTGATTTTGCTCTGCTCACCTACCTTTATTTTGTGATCATCACCAGGTTTTCCTTATATCTTTTCAAAATGTTGCTATTGCGAACACTTGACTTAGATTTCAGTCTAGCCTCATCTTTCCGTGGCATCACTCTCATTTTGCCCATATGTGAACACTTCCTTGGCTTTATGAAAATACTAAATATGATAACATTTTTTAGAGGCCTTGTTATACTGGTGATGTCACATGATCAGCCGTAAGTCTTTAAATCTTTATATTATAAATAGCTCAAATATTGCACAGCACTACAGAGAAAATGCTGTTCAGGTTTGACTTTCAGAATTTAGCATAAGCAATTTTTGTTGTAACACAAAGCCAGTTGTAAACATATTTTTAATAACTTGAAAACCTGAATCTCCTCTTGTTCTTTCTGTTTCACTGCCAAAATGTGAGCTGAAGATCCTCATGGTGAAAATAGGTTTATGGCTGCATTTCACTTCTTCTAGAAGTTTTTTGTTAGGAAGTCTTATAACACAAAAAATTAAATTTCAAGAAAAGGTATGAGAATGAGAGGGATGAAATTTAAATATGCAGCATCAAGCTGGGACTGTTTCGCAGTGTTTAATGGCTGACAGCGTGGTTTTATTAACCTCTGTTAGCTTATTAAGAAAGTAGACACTGCATTTAAGTACCACCTTGAAGCTTAATAAAAGGATTCTTTGTTACTGTTGGAAGATTCCTTTGTCCTAATTTCTTCTGCGGGAGATTCAGAACTCAAGTAAGTATTACCCTTGGTAGGTAACATAACGAAAACTTTATTGCTGATTTTTGTAGAAGAATTTTTGTAATTTCTTATGGTGCTAATTAGTAAACACGACTGTTCTGCTTGTAACATTACTGGTGATATTATAACTAACTTAGCAAACAAGTGTTTAGAATAGTTTCATCAACTCAGTTCGCACAAAACGAGCTATGTAGCTGATGTAACTGAAACAGTATTAGGAAATTCTGCTGGCATTACTGTATTTGATTAGGAATCACAAGTGTGATGCATACCACTTTACCTCTCCTACAGCGAAGGAATGGAATATTATTCTGCACAATTTCCTGCCAGTGGCAGAATGGAAGAACACCATAGATGGGGTCATCCATGAAGTGTGGCATTGGTGAATGTGGTCTATTGTTTTCGTGTATTTCACAATCCTAGATCAGTAGGATTAAGTAGGACAACTGCACAGTTCTCAAGGCGTAGTGAAAGTAGCCAGTCTGAGAAAATTGCCAATAGCAAATAGAGCAGCTGGGTGGTTTAAAGACTGCTTTGTTTTCCACTCCATTCTCTGAGCTTGCAGTCTTCTCTGTTGCCCCCTTTACAGGAACAAAATTATTAACTATTAGTATGCTTTTAAAATAACTATGAAGAAAAAACCAGCCTATTTCTCAGCTGTTGCTAACACTTGCAGCTAAGCTGGAAAGAGGTCACTGGTTTATTTGGAAAATACTTCCTGACTGGAAGATCAGCCTGTAGATGTTCAAAGGAAGAAATTGCTGCTTTCCTTGGCAGCTAAGCTAGCTTAGACTCAGCTTTTTAAAATCACTCAAAAATGGCAAGCCAGGACAAAAATGTTTGTATTTATTGTCTCCTCTTCCCATCCACCAACACCTTATTAGCAGACTTAGACACAGAAAACTGATCTGGTAGGTGAGTCCAGATATTCTGTGTAATTTTATAATGATGTTTCATTAGACTTTAGACTGTACTTTAAAAATGGTGAACTGTAGCTGAAATATACTAACTAAACAAAATGGAAGTGCAGTGAATGTTGTTGTTTTCCAATTGGGAAAAGACAACTGCATTTGAGTATTTTTCTTTGAGTATTTGAGTCAGCATAGATTTTCAAATGTACACATTTTACATTTCTTTTTTCAAGTGAAGCCATTTTACATGGTTGAAACCACATACTAAATGCTAGAAAAGCTGTCAGGAATTAACCCTCTCATTACAAACACACACGTCTGGGGGGAGGCAAGAGGGCTTAAGAAAGTTAGCAGTGAAATTCCTGCTTAAAATTCATTTTGAACTCTTCACTATTGTCTGGGTTATATTAAAAGTAGGAGGTTGAAATTGGAGTTACCGTTTTGTGTAGTTGGTATTTTCATAGGTCAAACAGTTTTCTCGAAGTCACAGCATTCGCTTAAGTTCAAATAACTTCTTTTCCCGTCAATTTAGATGCAGTAACTGTGTGCTAAGGGTATGTAAAAGAAGTTTGTTGAGGTGTGTAATGATCGTTTTATTCCTCTTTTTATTAATAATATTTTCCCTAAATCCTTGTTTTGTCTTCCAAAAGACAGAGGTGTTCTGGTAGGGATGTGGGACATCTTACATGATAAATAATCTAATACTTCAAAACCCAAAGGGCTAAGTATGGCTCAGGAAGAAAAAATAGATTTTTAAGTTACTAATAATTTCAATTCTGTCTTGAAAAGCTTTGCATGCCTAGTTGATTTTTTGAAGTATAATCTGTCATCAGTCACAGTAAGGCAATACTATTGACTTTAATGGATTTACTTCTAGTGGTAAAATATCAACAATTAACTTCTTTCCTGTTGTGGTGTGACCAGTACCCCCTGTTACTGACCCCTGGTAGTGGATCAGATTTCTACTGGCATCACAGGAAATGCAACAGTAAGCTCATTATTAAATACTGGTGCTTACCGAAACAACAGTTAGTAGGAAATGAGGGTTATATATTTTACCTTAGTCATTTTTAATGTAAATGAATGTTTTGTATAGTATATGTAACATGAATATTTGAAAGAAAAGAAAATAATCTCAAAATCTCAATCTTTCAAAATCTTAATCTTTTACTATATTCAGTTTGATCAAAGCACCCCCCAGTCTGATGCCCTGTCTCTCATAGTGGTCAGTCAAAATGCCTAGGAAAAATAAGAATATATCAAGAATAAAATGAAACCGGCATGTGGCAGTCCACAGTTCAGGGATTTCCCAAGCTGAAGGTTATATTTTGAAGGCTTTATTCTATGAATTTCTGATAGGTTTTCAAACCTATCAGTAAAGTTTTGACTTCTAGAACACACAGCTACAGTGATTTTCTCAGTTTAACTGTGACCTGTTTACAGTCACCTGTAGTCGTAGCATAAAAGGTTTTAATACAACCAATTAAGTGCTTTAAAAAAGACACAATAATTTGACACACTGGTTACGAAAAGCTGTATTTTCAGAAGCATTGGGACAATGTGTTGATGTATAGCATAACATGGGGAATATTTTTGTTACATATGTCAGAGATTTTGGCCAAAGAACCCAGAGGAAGGGAGCTTATGGGAATTTAATCTTTCATTTTCCACAACAGAAAGGTCTTGGATTTTGGGTATGAAAAAAATATTTAAATAATTGACTTTGTGCACTATGCAGATAAAATGTAAAGAACACAGTCCAGGGAGTTAGGAAGGCTTTTTAATTGTCCCAGGGTTTTGGAGTTGGAAGTATTTCAGCAATTTAATTCTTAAAACATTTCCCTGAGAAACAGAGTCTCTTGCTACATATTACTCAACATATGTGAATTTAGTATAATAACTCCAGGAACTTAAGAAAGTGTAAAATCACAATGTGCAATTAGGTGTTGTTTGATACCAGGTAGACACTGTGATTTTGAGAGGCAACTCAGATACATGCCCTTGAAAAGTTTCAGTTTAACAGATAAAGTCTAACAGTGCAGTTTTCTGCATTTTTAAATGGTTCTGCATCTCTAAATATTAATAATATCTTTGTTTCAAAGGATTACATATTTCCAAAAAGATTGTATCTTACAGCGAGAGCTAAAATGTTCTTCAGTGGTTTGGAAACTGCAAAACTGTTGCTGTTAAAAGTGAGAAAGTTATGCAGAGCCTTTTTGCTTGTAGGTCAAAATCCTTTAACAGTAATCAAGAAAGATATTGTGTATTTTAGTACTGAAAATACTGATTTTAAATGCCAATTTGAATTTGTACAAATAATCTGTGGCCTTTTTGAGGTTAGAAGGGATGGACTAAATCCTTTCCATTAAAATCCTTTTCAAAGAAAAATGCAAAATGAGTCTACCTTTAAGGTAATAGCTTCAGTAGAATCATAGAATCATTAAGGTTAGAAAAGACTTCAGATGGAGTCCAACCCTAACCTAGTCACCACTAGCCAAGTCACCACTAAACCATGTCCCTAAGCACCACATCTACATGTCTTTATCTCCAAGGATGGTGACTCAACCGCTTTCCTTGGCAGCCTGTTGCAATGCCTGATGGAAGTTTGTAAAGGGGAAAAAAAAAGAAGTAGCCCTTACTGAGGAACACAAGTACATTAGTAGTCCTGAAACCCCTGAATGCATGTGGTCACCTAGAAGAAAAAAGTGTAACAAAGACTGTCTACTGTTTCTGCTGAATATCTCTTCTAAAACAGATCTGATTTAAATATTCATAGCTTAGCAGATAGCTAGACTTGTAGTTGAACGGTGCAATAATTCTGTCTTTTACAAATGTTAAGCAAGTAACCTGAAGTAAATTCTTCATTTTTGCCAGTCATGTTGATACAGTACATTAGTACTTTTTCATCAGAAAAGAGCTTAATAATGATTTCTGTGTTAAAATATGGAGCTGTTTGACATGTTCTTTTTTTTCCACTGTATTATGCTGGTATTTTTTTTTTTTTTTTTTTTACATAAGCAATTTGCTCATCAGAATACTCTTAAAAGCACTGGATGAAACTTTTAAGGAATATACGGCACTCACACATTTCAAGTAATGTATAATATTAGAAAGTACTCATACTTCACACTATAACCTACTAGCCCTTTTACAGGGCCATAAACCTTATTGTGTTTTATCAGTCGTAAAGTTTGCTTCTGACTGTATTCTGTCTTGCGATCTAGAGAATTGCTTTCTAAATGTGCATTTATGGAGTATGCCATTTCCTGTCTTTCTACCAGTATTTTTTTATAGCTTAGGGTTCTTTTCAAAGCACATTTAAATTATAGTTTTGTACTAAAATAGTAGTAATATAAACCAGTTCTCTTAGCAGTAGGCAGTCTGTGGACTTCTTGAGTGACTAAGTGGAGATGTCACCTTTGTCCTCTAGGTAATTCATGCAAGGTATATGTCACTCATCAGTAGCCCAATATCTATTGCTGTATCATACTGGATATTTTTAAAGCAATTGGTTTTCCCTTCCTTAGCTTATATTACATGTTTCATTGTGTTAATATATATTAATAAAGCCCAAACTTTTTAAAACTGTAGCTGTAACATCTGAAATATGATAGAGTTCAGAAACATTATTTTTGTTTTTGCCTGATTTTCCCCGTATTTTTGTCTTGCTTATCCTATAATATTCTTGAAGCACCATTCTGACTCCTACAAGGTAAAGATCATCACAATAGTATGATATTAATGGAAAGGCTGTACAAGGATCGCAAACATTATAACATCATGGGGTTTGATTCCCCCCTAGTGGTCTGTAATCTTCCACTTCTTAAGTTTAATGCAAGTTATTCCTGCTGCTTACTGCCTGTCTCTGCCCCAGCTGTGCTGAAGCAGCATCTAAAGAAGCAGTGCAGCCGTTTTCTCAGGGGCCAACTGCAGCCCTATGCTTGAACGGCCCTGTTTGCTGTAGTGGCAGTTCAGCACTCTAGGGGAGAGGTATCCTGGTAGCTGGAAGCTACTATAAAATGAGAAAATAAGACTCACAGATACTATTGTGATACAAAATTGTGCAAGAATGCAAACACCAGTAAAATAGAATGTACAAAGTTTTTATATCATGGAGGGAAGAGAGTGAAATGGTTTAGGGGACCAAGGAGTTTAAGTGGTCTGTAGAGTTTCAGTTTCATACACTCTGTGCTTAGCTTTTCTGTCTCTCATTCTTCATGTATCAAATGAGGACTATCCTGTTATATATATAACAGCCTAACATATATTATGTGTTAATATATATAATTTATAATTTTTTATATATAATTATATATCTAATATGCTATTACATAGCTGCAGTAGCAGAATTTATTTCCATATGACAACATTTATTTTTAAGATAGGGTTCACAAAGTTGATCCTGATGAGTTCATGGTTGACTGATGGGATGTGACAGCAGCTCAGGTATGTGATAACACAATTTAATCACAATTGGCCAGAATGCAGCCTGGAAGCCTGATAAACCGTAATACTCCCTGCCACAGAAAAGCCAGCATATGCTCAGTGTGACATACTAGTCTGCAGCACCTTTTACTTCCTGAGGGAAGTGGAAATGGTAGTAATTTTCTAGTGTAAGCATCCTGAGCATTTTGGTAGACGTATGGTGGCAGGAGTTCCACCACTGTGTGTGGAGGGAAAGTAAGTGTAGATTTCAGAATTAAGCTTGAACACGAAAACGAAGGAGAGTACAGTCTGTGTTTCTCATCCACCTTAAATTCAGCACAGTTAATGCAGATAAGAACAAATAGAATATAAAACATAAATAATACCTGTTGGGTGAGAATTGAAATCAACCTGCTAGGAGAGCGTAAAAAACAAGGTGTGTGTGAGTGGCAAAAAGTATGAGCAGAATCATTGCAAGATCTGTCCCCAGAACATGTTTTCTATTAAACACAAAACACAGAATTCTTAGTGGGTCTGAGCAGTCTGCCATCTCTCATAGTTGAAAAGGAAGTTCCTGAGAACAATATTCCTGATGAAGAGTGGATAAAAGGGTATATATTTTTCAGATTGAAACTTGAAGTGTAATAAAATTATGCAAATTTTTATCCTCTGTAAGAAAAAATGCTAGGTAATAATGGAAAATTTTTCCTGAGCTGAGGACAAACCCCTACTCTGTCATAAGTTTGTGTTCCATGACTAACTGTTCTTATCTCTGTCAGTTCAATAAAAAAGAATCCCCAGTTTTATTTTCAAAAAGTTATACCTGCAATCTCAACATCATTACAAAAGCTGTCATGGTCCTAAGGTTAGTGAGATTAAAGCTGACTCCTTTTTGTTCTCACTGTTTATAGTAAATTATTTTAAAGGCACTATGCTAAATCAGTTTGTAAATGAAAAAAAATATCCCATTCTTCAAACTAATTTATTTTAGAATACAATTTCACATGCTAAAAGATGTCAAAATGAGTAGATAATGTAACCTACTTCTGTTGTGTTTGCATATCAAATTTAGGTAACTCTAAAAATATTAATATCAAAACACCAGTGGAATGTAAACTTTGAATAATATAGCTTGAAATTATCTAAACAGAAAATGTTTGCTTCTCATTCAGTACTGAACACCCCTGCTTAAGCATTCTTCTTCAAACTTGGGGGTTTGGGAGTCAAGAAGTATTAGAAAATGTCTGTGCCTTCTAAAAATATTACTAGTTAGACTTGCCACCACTTCAGGGCAAAGCCACTACATTATTGCACAAGATGCTATTGTTCTGAAATTTTAACGAAAGATTTGTGGGAAAGGAGTCAGTTCATAATTTTTGCTGCCTGTTTTTTGTGGGTTTTCAGATTTGTAAATGTTAAGTGGAGAAACTATTGCTGAATTAAGAGGGAGGGAGCTCTGTCAAATACGGTGAAATGAGAGGGAAGGAGGTAGCTGCAGGAGAGCATACAGAGAATCAGAAGGTCAAGAGGAAGGGAAGCTGATAGTCACTGACAATTCATGAAGTGAAGAAAAATGTCAGAGTTTAATGCTTTGAGTGAGTGATAATGAAGAAATTACACTGATTCTTCCTGGGAATTCCTGTTCTTTATCTGAAGTGGTTAAGGAAAGATTCTGTTTCAAGAAGGCAGTAGTGATACAGCAAGATGCTGATTTTGCCTCATATTTGCAGTTTCATTTGCTTCTTGGAAGGATTCCCAAGAAAGCGGTTTTCAAATAGAGTTTCATAGAAATCCCATCCAAATCTTAAGGCTACATTCTATGCAAAACTTGAAGATATCACTATCTTCAGGTTTAAGCACAGGACGTAATATTTAGCACAAAAGAAATTAAACAGGAGGTCTTAGCTTTTTCATGCTTTCTGTAAGTCACGTGGTTAGAAGCCCAGAGTGGATGACGGGAAGTGAAGTTGAGGGAGCTGACTTTTCTTAGTTTGGTGGAAAGGAAGCTAAGGGGCAATCTACAGCTGTTTGATGGACATCGTCAAAGCTGGTGGAGCCATTCTGTTCCCCTTAGTGGTAGGCTGTGAGGTATGATGATAAGTTTGCTACTTGGGAAATACAGAATAGGTCAGTGGGAAATACAGAATAGGTCAGTAGGAAATACTTCTCCTTTAGAAGGGCAATGCAGTATTGGAATAGGTTACCTGGGATGATATGGAAGTCTCTACCACAGAATTTTTGGCTAGACACATCTATTGCCTAGTGATTGCAGTATTTCTGACCTAAGCAAGAGATAGGAATAGGTGACCTGCAGGGATCCCTTCCAATCAACATTTCTGTAATTCAGTGGTAGTCTTCTCTCATTTCCACAAGAGTCTCCTCTAGTTTTTTCCATTAATACACTTAGAATAAGTTGTCAGTAGCAAACATTTGGGGCACAGAATTTCTCTGTCACCAAAATGTTGCATGCTAAGCATTTTGGCAAATATAGCCATGAGGCATGAAATACGCAAAATGACATTTTTAGCTTCACTACAGGAGGTCTTAAAAAAGAATGGTGATTTGTTTTTCATTTGTAGCATGTACAAGAAGCAAGCAAAGGAGTACAGTGATCAGCTGAAAGACTATACTAAATAGCTATGTCTCATCTAGCTTTTCATAATCACTCATAGCATGGTAATGAGCTAATTTATTGGATTTCAATCAATAAATTACAATATATGTAGTGCTGTCGACATAATTTCTTTCAGAAAGAATAATGTGGATAGCCTGAGCGTAGCAGAAGTCAGCCTGTGTTTCTGGCTAGAGAAGCCAGAAACATTAAAAAAAAAAAAAAAAATTGTTGGTAGTTAAATTATTAGTAATTTATGGTATAATTCTGTATATGTAATTCCCTCAAAACTCTGTATCATCTAAAATTAGGCAGCTCTTATACCTTTAATGAAAGACATGGTAGCCTTTTATAGCATATGACATCTTTATTGTGCAGTAGGAGTATTCACTTGCAACTATTTCATCTCAGACTTGTCTTTGGTATGTTGCTGTCAGTATCCTAGATAAAATTAGATGTATTTCTTTATAAAGAGGAACAGAAACTGTGAGTAAAAATCAGAGTCTTGGGCTATTTTCTGAAATTAGTTACAGTAATGACTCAATAGACATTTCTTGTTAGCAAAATTAAGATAAAATCCTGTGTCTGTGGCAGACTTCTTAGTTGGACTCAATTTCACCTTAATGTCATGAAACTAGGGAAGCTCGTCTTAGCTTTCACCTTATAGTTCACAGTCTTTTGTGAGCACTTTTCATTTTAATATTAAAAGCACATTCATAGTTTTATTTGAAAAAGTGCAAACAGCTACTGCTTGAAAAATATTTAGTATTCTCCACCATAGCTGTGTTTGCAAATAGAACTATTGAAATTATTAGAAGTTATACAAAAAGTGATGTTTCTTATGAAGGAAATGGTATTGAAATCTGCAAGTCAGTCCCAAACAATCTTAGTAAGAGGATTGTAAAAAGCAATTGAATTATTGAAGTCTAATACTCGAATACTCTCAGGTGACTTATGCTATCCCATTGACTGTGGTATGCAACTCTCTCCTAAAAATGGCTTTTTTTCTTTTTTCTCCCCAGAGGTGTGAACAGTTAAGTATTAATTTAACTTTTGAGAGGGTTTTTTGTGCTGGGCACCAGTCTGACATGTAAATAGTTAAGTACACAAACTGGCATAAGGTCCCTGGGTTTTGCTTTTTTTACTTACACTAGAATCCTTCACATTACAAAACAATATGATAGGAAGAGGGATAATGATTTTAAACAAAAAGAGGAGAGATTCAGGCTGGATGTGTGGAAAAAAAAATTACAGTGAGGATGGTAAAACACTGGCACAGGTTGCCTAGAGAGGTGGTGGATGCGCCATCCCTAGAGACATTCAAGGCCAGGCCAGATGTGGTTCTGGGCAACCTGATCTAGTTGAAGATGTACTGCACATTGCAGGGGGGTTGGACTAGATGACCCTTGAAGGTTCCTTCCAACCCAAACTATTCTATGATTCTGTGATTCTAATGTCTTTAGGCTCTGCAAAATTTTTACCCCTTTGTAATTTTTAGTTGTGACTACCTATCATGCAGAATAATATTTGCTGGATGGTTAGAAATCAAAACTCATTAATGAGTAATAATAACTAAATTGTAACCATAGATTGTATGTGTTTTCAGTAGGAAGGAGTAAAAAAAAATGTCCTTGTTTTGGAAAAAAAAATCATCTGTGGGAGGAGGAGCTCAGGATGCATATTCAATATTTTTCTCAATTTTCTTACTGGTTTGAAGGGCCTTTACTGATTTCTCATAATTTCTTGAATATAGATTAACGTTGTCTTTGTTTCCTTGTGTCAAGATATTCTTCACTTTGTTCTGGAAGTGCCCTAGTACCTTTTGGATTTTAATATGTTTCAGACTGAACACATTTCAGTGTTACTGTTTGAGTAGAAATTGGATTTCACTGACCAGAATAGATTATGTTATATAAACAAATAGGTTTATTTGTTTAATTTTCACTTTGATACAAATACAGAAAGTCTTTGTTGTTTACCTTAGTGTTGTGAATTGCCATGTCATCTGTTTTTGGCTGAATTAGGCTGTCATCTCTTCTTGGGATAGGAGTCATTCAAGCCTCTGTATGCATACACTGCTTGCTGTACTTTCTAATTTCTCTAATTTTTATGCATAAAGTACTCAAAGCAAAAGATACAAAATTGTATGAGAAATTACTTTATGAGACATGTTAGAGCCTGTTTCCTAAGTAGAGGATCTCTAGGGGGCTGCAAACAGCCATAAAAAGACAGTACTTGCTATGTGTGTACATCTTAATTAGGCTTTTCCAGAAGTGCAGGAATGCTCTTTTCCTCCATTTTTTTCCAGTTTTCTTTGACTACTGAGTTGAATTCTAGACTTCTTTTCAAGTCCAGGGAGTGATTTTATACCATTTTGTTTTAGTCAGCAAGTCTTAACATTTAAAGTTTTCATTTTCGTTCCCACAAGGAAACATGGTTACATATGCTATGTACACTATATAATGCTGCTTGTTCTGTGAAGCTTTTGGGAACCTGCTCAGTCATTATATCCCTGTATATTAAATAACAGAGTTACAGAGATCATACTGAAGAAATGAAGGTTGATTCGTTAGCCATGTCCACCTTCATACCAGCATAGCAGTGGTAACAGGCTTGTATTGGGCATTGAGGATAGTGTTACTGATTTTTACCCTGTTCAGGAATACAAACACTCAGAGTAATCCCTCAGAATGGTGGCAGTGCTTTTTATCTTCAGTACAGACAAGACTGAGTTGCTTCCTCATCTCTGTTGTTTCCTATTTCTGGTACAGCTGTGAGATCACTTCTAATGATTTCTGATTCTGCTGAAATATGGGGGGTTTTAATAACTGTACCATAGGTCATCCATGACCATAAAAATGCAAGGGTAAGGCTAGAAGAGGAAAAGGACAGAGTGATATATGAGGTTAGTTTAAATTATGTCAGGTATAACTTGAATGTAACTTATTTATTTAATAAATCCACACATTCTGAAATATTTTGTTTGCATTTTTTCAAAGAGAACAGACAGTTAATGAAAGTAATGAAATTTTAAGCCAAAGGAGTAGCATCTGTGATTAAGATATTATGACATAATTAAATTGTAGTACACATTGCCAGGTGATGTTGTGGAGGCCAAAACCATAGATGAGCTCAAAAAGGGATTAGTCTAATTTCTAGCTCAGGAATTTATGTGTTAGAGATTGGCAGAAACTTGAAAGACATACCAGGGAAGAATTACCATACACATATTTCTATATGCATCAGTTAATATCCACTGTGCCACATCTACACTTGGGATGGTGACTCAACCACTTCCCTGGGCAGCCTGTTGTAATGCTTGACAACCCTTTCAGTGAAGAAATTTTTCTGAATATCCGATCTAAACCTCCCTTGGCACAACTTGAGGCCATTTCCTCTTGTCCTATTGCTTGTTACTTGGGAGATCGACACCCACCTTGCTGCAGGGTAGTTTTAGAGAGTGATAAGGTCTCCCCTGAGCCTTCTCTTCTCCAAACTAAACAATCCCAATTCTCTCAGCCATTCCTCATAAAACTTGTGGTCAAGACCAGCTTCATTGCCCTTCTCTGGAACCACTCCAGCAACTCAATATCTTGTAGTGAGGAGCCCAAAACTGAACACAATATTCAAGGTGCAGCCTCACCAGTGCCAAGTACAGGGGGATGATCACTTTCCTGGCCCTGCTGGCCACTCCATTTCTGATACAGACCAGGATGCTGTTGGCTGCCTTGGCCACCTGGGCACGCTGTGGCTAATATTCAGTGGCTGTTGACCAACAGATGCAGGTCCTTTTCTGCTGGGCAGCTTTGCAGCATCTTCCTCAAGCCTGTAGTGTTGCATGGGGTTGTTGCAATAGAAGTGCAGGCCCCTGCATAGCAATAATAATAATAGCAGCATAAGCAGGAACCCATCTCTATGCAAAGGCTATCTTATCAATTATGGAGAAAAACACTCTGTTTTTAGTGTTACACGTTGATAAGGATCAAAGGGTTTTAATGGTCAATGGTATATTCATCAAATAAAATGTGGTTTTGATTTCTCTCTATGTTATGAAAAGTTTCTGCAAGCCATGTAGGTGGACTTGTCCACCTTTAAAGACTATTGGGCTTGTAGCTGGGATAGTAAATCTGAGTGCTTGTATGCATATCGTGTTCTGTACTTACAGAAAATGGTTTTTGAAACTTCATTTTTACAGGCTGAGGCAAAAGCCAAAATCCATATAAGCTCAGGTAGTACCTATTTTTTTCTATTTCTTGGCTTTTCAGCCTATATTTTTCAATGGATCTTAAATCTTCTGTATTTCTTTGTCCCTCCGGGATTCATTAACTGTAGTTCTAGAGTATAAAGGGAACAATTTGATGTAGCAATGTTTGTGTTCTTTTCATTTTGAACTGAGATGTCCAATCAAGACCTGCAGACTCTGTATGCATTAGTTTACTCTGCATGCTGCCTAGGAACTATAGTCTAATGATGTTTTTGATAGAGTGAACATTTGCAAACAAGATTTTTATTGAACATATTCTTAGTGCTGTAGGAACAAAACAAATTAATCACCCTGGCACCTCTTTTCTTGTGGAATCAACTTGTTCTGAATTTTATTTAATTCTCTTTCACTCTTTATATCTCTGCTATTCAGACTGTTCAGAGCTACATATACATTTATAGATGAAGTGGAGTATTTTTTCACGGTATTTTAGCTCTAAAGCACTTTTATCTAAAAAAAGCTTCATCTAAACATTGTGGTGGCATTGTCCCTATAAATGTAAGCAGAGATACTTATGAATCTTGTACATAGCAAAAAATATAAGAGAGTTCTCACCAGGAATGTGTTATAGATGGGTTTTTTTTTTTTAATAAAAATGTTACAAAAAAGTACCCATTTTGTTAGATGAAACCGTTTCAAACTTCTTTCATTACTTGAAGACGTAACATTGTCTTTACAGATCTTTTGAAGTTAGGATTTTTTTAGATGATTGAAAAAAATTCTTCCCATATTTGAAAAGATCAACTAAAAGAGACAGCTGGTCATAGAACTTCAGGGCAAACCCCAAGAGGGTTTTGATCCAGAATCCCTTAAGGTGCTGTACATTTGTGTTTTCATTCATACCAGTGCCTTCAAATACTTGCCAAGTTTGAAAAATATATATCTTTGTTTTATTTCACACTAAAGGTCTCATTCAGAGAGGCACTGTAAAACAGTATATCCTCTTTATGTTGCTCTTCTTGGGAGTCAAGGAATAGTATGGTCTAATGAGGTACTACATAGGTTATCAACAGGATTTTGTGCTTGACTTCAATAGCTATACATCAGAAGCAAACTTAAAAGACTTGTAAGAAAAAAAATTAAGTGAAGAGTTAGTGCCCCGTGGTACCATTTTCCAGGAAGAAAAAGTTCAATAATACCAAATAAAATATACAGATTAACAAAAGCAAATTCTTAAGGAGGTGCTGTGTTTCTTCTGATTTGTTTATGATTACTGGATAAATAATTTCATTAATTAAATATTTAGATATTTCTGTAATCTTCAGAGTTAAATATTTTTAAGAAACTTCAAAATAGTTTATTTGAAGTGGCATAAGCGACAATTTTCAGAAGAGGTAAGGAAAACAGTGACATTTATGTAAAGCAATAAACACAAGTTTAATATTTCACAGCACTTGAAATGTGAACATGCTATATTGATAGTACCAGAATTGATTACATGAGATGGATACTGTTTATTGTCACTTTCCATATTCCCCATAGTTATTTTTTATTTGTGCGGACTGCTCATCTCATTATTTGTGCTTATTTGACGCAGAATCTTCTGAATTAAATGCATGAGTCTAGAACATTCGAATATAGTTCTTTGCTGCTTTTAATTAGCCTTTAATTCTGTGTATCCTTAGGTGACTGTCAGCTTAAGACTGAGCTTAGTCCAGTAGTTCAAATTCAACCGTGATCTTTCCTTTTAAAATGCATATAGTTATATACAGGAAAAAGGAACAAGGTTGAATAAATTGTAAGCGTCCTCTCAATGATAAACAAAATTAAATAGTTCATAGCTTCTAGACCTAATATTGTATGAAGTCTTACATTGTTAACACACTTAACACACGCTTGTAAGGTGGGCCAATGCCAACCTCATGAAGTTCAACCAAGCTAAGTCCTACACCTGGGTAAGGGCAATCCCAGGCACTGCTACAGATTGGGTGGAGAAGAGATTCAGAGCAGACCCGCAGAGGAGGACTTGGGGCTGTTGGTTGATGAGAAACTTAACATGAGCCGGCTTCAGTGAGCGCTCGCAGCCCAGAAAGCCAACTGTATCCTAGGCTGCATCAAAAAAAGCATGACCAGCAGGTCAAAGGAGGTGATCCTGCCCCTCTACTCTGCTCTTGTGAGACCTCACTTGGAGTATTGTGTACAGTTCTGGTGTCCTCAGCATAAGAAGGACATGGAGCTGTTGGAGCAACTCCAGAGGAGTGCCACAAGGATAAGGGGTCTCGAGCACCTCCCATATGAGGACAGGGTGAGAAAGTTGGGGCTGTTCAGCCTGGAGAAGAGAAGCTGCGTGGAGACCTCATAGCAGCCTTCCAATATCTGAAGGGGGCCTACAGGGATGCTGGGAAGGGACTCTTCATTAGGGACTGTAGTGATAGGACAAGGAGGAATGGGTTCAAACTGAAACAGGGGAAGTTCAGGTTAGATATAAGGAAGGGAAGAAGTTCTTGAGCGTGAGGGTGGGGAGGCACTGGAACAGATTGCCCAAGGAGGTGTGAATGCTCCATTCCTGGAGGTGTTCAAGGCCAGGTTGGATGGAGCCTGGGGTAATACGGTTTAGTGCGAGGTGTCTCTGCCCATGGCAGGGGGGTTAGAACTAGATGATCTTAAGGTCTTTTCCAACCCTAACTACTCTATGATTCTGTGATTCTATATATTGAGGCAGTTGGGTTTACAGTTAAGTGCCTGAGACAATATAATGAGATTTGATATGTTACTGTATAATTTTTACCATCTCCCTATCCTCTTCTGCCTGGAAGTGTTAGTACAATGATTAAAAATATTTCAACTGTGCTCCATTTTTGAGTTTTCTTGTCTCTTTTTCCATGGATAACTTGCAGATGAAGGAAATAGAACGGTATAACCACAGTGAGGTTATTTGGACATTTTGTGGACTATTAGGTAAAGCTTATATACTTAAGAAACCAGAAATGAAAACTGGAAACTTTGCACTGGATTATGTTTGATTTTAGAAGTCATTAAAAAAATTGAATTCTGAGTATGCAGTTTACGCCAAATCTGATGTTTAACTCTGTTCAAATGCTGCATCTGAAACTACAGCTACAATAAAGCTACAGAGTGGTTCAGTAAAAAATGTTCTTGCATTCTGTCAGGATACCAGTAGGACTGTGTCTCCCCTGATATATCTTTGCAGTTTAGCTATAGGAAAAACTGAGGTACAGCACAAACACATGAAAAACTTACAGTACTGAGA
The DNA here is from genome assembly GCF_004027225.2 of Strigops habroptila. NCBI lineage: Eukaryota > Metazoa > Chordata > Aves > Psittaciformes > Psittacidae > Strigops > Strigops habroptila. The sequence continues at coordinate 35,544,105 of NC_044283.2, read as the reverse complement.
TCGGATCAAAGCTCTGTCTTGCAAAATATTGTGTTTGATCAATTATGAGTACCTAGGGAATAGTATGAAAACAGGAAAGTACATATTGATAGCTCCAAGCCTACTTCCACATTGATATCTGAATCCACTTCCAAATCCACTGCCATCCATTTTTCCTTGAATGGGTCTAATTCTGTTACAGCTTAATTATTTGTGTGAGAAGATACATCTTCTGTTTGTTTTGATCCTGTCACCCCTAGCTTCATTTCATATCGCCAAAATCTTTGTATTAGAAGAGATAGTGAATTAATTATTGCTAGATTACTTCCTCTGTACCACCTGTGAATTGCTACATACTTGTCAAGCAGACTTCAGACTTAGATTTGCCAGGCTGAGGAGTTCAGCAAACCTAGTCTGAGTGATTGAGTTTCAGTTACAGGGAATATATGGTGTCTGAATTGCTAGTAGCATATCATAGTGGCTGAGGCCATGAAGAATAACTTCAAAATGTTTGACAAATTATAGAATCATAGAATAGTATGAGTTGGAAGGGACTTTTAGAACTCATCTAGTCCAACCCCTGTGCAATGAGCAGTGGCATCTTCACATATATTAGGCTGCTCAGAGCCCTGTCCAACCTGACCTTGAATGGTTCCAGGGATGGGGCATATAACACATCCTGGGCAGCCTGTTCCACTGTTTCACCACCCTGGTAAAAAATGTCTTCTTTGTATCTAGTCTAAATCTCCCCTCTTTCAGTTTAAAACCATTACCCCTTGTCCTGTTGCAATAGGCCCTGCTAAAAAGTCTCTTCCCATCTTTCACATAAGCCCCCTTTAAGTATTGAAAGGCCAAAATGAGGTCTACCTGAACCCTTCTCAAACCCAACTCTCTCAGCCTGTCTTCACAGGGGAGGTGTTCCAGCCCTCTGATAATTTTTGTGGCCCTCTCTGGACCAGCTCCAACAGGTCTTTCCTGTGCTGAGGACTCCAGAGCTGTATGCACTACTCCAGCTCTGGAGTCTCACCAGTGCAGAGTGGGGTCTCACCAGAGCAGAGTACAGTGGCAGAATTGCCTGCCTCGACATGCCGGCAACATTCTTTTGATGCAGCCCATGATATGGTTGGGTTTCTGGGCTGCAGGCACATGCTGTTGGCTCATGTCCAGCTTTTCATCCACCAGTACTCCCAAGTCCTCCTCCACAGGAATGCTCTCAGTCCCCTTATTCCCCAGCTTGTATTTATACCACGATTGCCCAGGTACAGGACCTCACACTTGGCCTTGTTGAACCTCATGAGGCTCACATGGGCCCCCTTCTTGAGGTTGTCCAGCTTCCTTTGAATGGCATCCCACCCTTCAGGCATGTCAGTCATACCATTCAGCTTGGTGTCATGTGCACACTTGCTGAGGGTGCACTCAATTCCACTAAGTCGTCGAAAATATTAAAAAGAACTGATCCCAATACGGACCCCTGCAGGACACCACTTGTCACCGATCTCCACCTGGGCGTTGAGTCATTGACCTCTACTCTCTGGATGCGACCACACAACGAATTCCTCATCCATCAAATAGTCCATCCATCAAATCCATATCTCTCCAATTTTGAGAGAAGGTTGTTGTGGGAGACTGTGTCAAAGGCCTTGCAGAATTCCGGATAGATGACATCTGTAGCTCTTCTCTTGTACACTGATGTAGTCACTCCATCACAGAAGGCCACTAGGTTGGTCAGGTAGGACTTGCCCTTGACGAAGACATGCTGGCTATCTCGAATAACCTCCCTGTCCTCCATGTGCCTTAGCATAGCTTCTAGGAGGATCTGTTCTGTGATCTTCCCAGGCACAGAGGTGAGGCTGACAGGTTTATAGTTTCCAGGGTCCTCCTTTCCACTCTTCTTAAAAATGGATGCAATTTTTCCCTTTTACCAGTCATCAGGGACTTCACCTGACTGCCATGACTTCTTAAATATCATGCAGAGTGGCTTGGCAACTACTTCAGCCAATTCCCTCAGGACTCTGGGATGAATCTTGTCATGTACCGTACACTTATGTATGTTCAGATTCCTCAGGTGGTCACGAACCTAATCTTCTCTTACAGTGGGAGGGACTTTGCTCCCTTTGGTAGGGCTGTCTATTACCTGGCTTAAGAAGTTATCCTCAATGCATTCCAGGAGTCTCTTGGATTGCCTAAAGTTCATGGTGCTGCATTTCCAGCAGATGTCAGGATGGTTGAAGTCCCACAAAAGGACAAGAGCCTGCAAGTGCAATGTCTCCTGTAGCTGTAGCTGGAGTAAGAAGGCTTTCTCAATATATTCCCCTTGATCAGGCGGCCTGTAGTAGACACCAACCACAAGGTCCCTTAGTTGCTTCAGTCTCTAATTCCTACCCAATCAGACATTTTGATTTGGATCAGTTCCTCTGCAAAATAGTGCACCTTGATTGCATTTTCATCTAATAAGGATTAAAGAAAATTACTCAAGATAAGGATTTCCTGTGAAAGACTTTATTTTGAAAACCATACTCTGGTGGGGGAAAAAAATGTAAGAGATTTGGAAAAGTTTCCAACTGGTTTTTGAAATAAAGAAGAAACTAGAATACAGAGAGATATCTGTGTTCCTTAACTATAGAGCATCACTACAGTCCAGATGCACAGGCACTGCAGTATTTATCATAAAGAACTACAACAAACTGCTAAATTTTGAGTAAGCAGTTATATTAAGAAGAATTGTTGGAATTTTACATATATATGTGTGTATGTATTTATGTGTATATATATAAATAAATAAAGAGTGCATATTTGTATCCATAGGAAAAATATATCTGAAAATATCAGTTGGGGGTTAAATCTATTTTGTGATTACCCTTAGAAATTCAAATTTTACTTAATGCCGTTTCTCACTTACTCATAAAGAAGGCGTTTTTCTATTTTGTATAATATGCTGGCTTTGAAACCTGATATCGTCTCAGGAGAACACACGTAATATCATGCTTCATCACTTTTTGAAATTTGGCACTTCCTTTGCTCTCATAAAGCTTTTCAGAACAATGTTTTACATTTCCTCTGAATGATAATTGTTTTAAATCTAAGGTTGTATTTAATGATTAATGTAATTCACTGTTAGAAATATACTTGCATTTCCAATTTAAAATATTACATGATAATATTTAGAAATGTGTATCATAATTTGCATTCGGAGTAAGTGACAATACTAAAATAATCAATTTAATAATTTTACATTTATATGTATTTAAATTTTAGGAAAGGGTCACTAGAGCTGTTTGATGTCTGTATTTATCTTAGTGAATAAGCAAGTTAATGTAAAAGTACATGTTGGAATGTGTTTTGATTCCATTTTAGTGCAACTGTACATTTCAGAAGAAACTGCTCCTGAGGTGATGTGGGATAGGTTACGTTGCTAATCTCACAGCTGTCTCTTTAGCTATCAGTACTCATAAATCACACAGTCTGTAGTAAGAAGAGTAAGTTAGAGAGGTTAGAAATCCAGAGAAAACTATGACAGAGGTGATAGATTATAAGAAATTACTACATTCTGAAGATTTTCTATGAAAGGAAATGTCTTCAATTTGAAATATATGCCTGTGTTTAATGCCCTTAGGAGTTACATACCAAATGCTAGTTACAGAGAGTATTTTTGAATTATTATCTGATTGTTTTGATAATCTCGTAGAAAATTATGAGATGAAATTTCTCTTAAATCTCATGTATGACATTCTTAAATAAGTTCCCACTTACATGAAAAGATTGTTTGGTGTGTTTTTTTGAATAGAAGTTCATCAACAAGAGGGAGAGAATCCAAATACCCGATGTGGTGACACATGGTTACAAATGATTTTGTTCTTGACTAGCAGAACTCACAACTGACCTCAGTCACTGAATAAACTGTGAGCTCAATTCCTTGAACACCCTATGAATCCATAAAAAGTGATTCTGTACACATTTATTGCACATTAAAGGTGAATGATCCAGTACCATATTTACAAAACAAACCTCAAGAAGTAGCTCAAAAGTTCTCATCTTCGTAAAATACTAGAAAATAAGTTTTGGCTTTTTCTCATACAAAAAATAGTGATCAAGCTATATGTGTAGCTGTCTGAATAACTTACAATGATCTCTCTTAATTTAATCATTAATGTCCACAGCGTGTTTAAGAGGATTGGAAGTATCTTGCATGCACTAATTATTCAAAACACTTTAAAAAAAAAACTTGTGCCAATAGTTCTTGATTTGTATCTCGTTTACATTTGTCTCTGAAATACTGACCTTTCTTTTTAAACTGGATTGCAATTGTACTGAGTTAACATATGTAAACAGTTTCTCACCTTTCATTGAATTTAAGAAGAACAAAAAATATTATCAAGCTTCTATGCATATGTAACTCGTGTTAAAATGAGAAATCAGTTTTAATGGCTATTATGCACAATCTAAAAAAAAATACGTTGTTCAAGCACCTGTATAAAATGAAGAATATTAATATAAATTTTTAAGTATTTGCCCCATTATAGAAATGTATGTATGAATGACCAACAGAAAAAAATCAGATGCATGTATTGTATGGAATCCAACTTAATCATCTCTGTGGGATAGACGATCGGGACCTTTTTTGTATTTTCAGAGTTCTGTTTTATAATTTGTTCTTCACACTGTACCTTGCTGATGTATAAGCTACCCATTAGGTCGAAGTAGTACACTGTGCCAATTCCTTCTTTGATTGAGGCCTACGATGTATATTCAAGCTGTCAGGAAAAGCAAAAATTAAAACTACAACAAAAAAAAAAAATAAAGAGAGACAGATTGTGACATGCAGTGTTTTGGGCCTCAACTGTCTAAGCAGAGATACAGTATACAATTCTATAAAACTGTCTTTAAAAATCTTAGTTCCAATTAACATTGGATTCCGTTCTGCATTTGCTGAACTGAAATATTTTGATGCATCTGATCATTTAAGTGCACGCACATCATAAAGGAAAATGATTTTTTCTTGCAAGATATTTTTTACTGTAAAACTTGCAGCAAAAGGAAACACTGCTAACAGATGTAAGTCTCAGTTTATACATGTAACTTTTTTACCTTCAAAATCAGAGCTGTAGTTGTTAGATATACTTTTCAGTTTACTAACATATGTGATTATCTAGCAGTCTCTTTTTGGTGTCTTGTCTTCCAATTTTCTTTCTTTTAAAAAGACAAACATTTGTTTAGAAAGGATTCTCTTGCTGTGCCACTGTATAGAAAGACATTTCAACATCAGCTATAAAACAGAGAAAGGGATACCAGTTATTTAGTAGCTAAAATGCAAGACAAGAAGAAATAGAACATGAGAATGATACAGTTTTAGCACATATTGGTCTATGTGGTTGTTGTTATTTATTACTTGTATTGTGGCATTCAAGTGCTGTAATACTTGAACTGTGTTCTCTGTTTCTTGTATCAAGCTCATTCAGATCTCAAAGTTCCATGAGGATGAACAGAGTTCTTCAAAAATACAACATTTCTAGTGTTAAGAAACCTACCTAGCTGACTAAATCTAAGGGTATTCTTACTAAAAAACAAGCCATTATACCTTTGTAAAAATTTTTGACACTGCCAGTCTTGTTTAGTAGTTTGAATTGCACTTGCTTTCAATGTGACTAAGCTCTTTTGAGAATTTGGGGTTTGGTGTGGAGACCAAGATGTAGGATACATGGGACACTGCACAGAGCCTCGGTGCTACAAGGAGCTGCTTCTGAGGCTGGAAGCAGTATAGATGCAGCAATAGACTGCAGCCTTACTGCAGGTGAATTTCCCTCTCCAACACTAATCAGCATCTGTACAGTGCTAGGTTAAAACAATGAAAAATGAAAGCAGATGACCATAGAGAGCATGCACTCTGCCATGTAGATAAAACAGCTCTCAGAGAGCTGTCTTTGGAGTGCTTCAATACAGCAGTCCATTATATCGTGTGGATATACCCTGAGTAATTCAATGAATAATGATCAAACTTAGTATTGTATATTCTTTAGAGTTTTTATGGTGTTTAATTTTTATACCTATAGTCTTTAGAAGTGCTTACTTTTGGTTCATCCAGTAAATGGCCACATGAAAATGCCCTCCTAACTTAGTAGAAAGGAAAGTAGAAAAAAACTGAGGACATTTTTGTGATTTTTTTTTTGTACAGATGGCACGAATGCCTCTAATTTTTCTTCTAGAAGGTAATGATCACAGAGTAAGTGGTCTTCAACATAACCCTATTACTAATGGAGCCATGAAATTCTTGAATGAAAAGAACAATATAAGAGTTAATTAGGGATAGTACTATTTCTTTAGTTAATAAAATGCCCTTCTACTTTGTAAACAATTCACAGAGTTCTTTTGCTTGGTGTTCAGGCACTGAAAATTCTCGTGTTTAAATTTCACGCGTATAATACATGGGTGAATACTTCTTATTTATACCATGGTAGCGTTGCTCCAACATTTAGAGTAAATACTGCTAGTGCCATCACTCAGATATTATAACTGAAGCATTTAATTGTAAGTAAAGCAATATCAAAAGGCTAATGACATCATGTAGCAGCTGTGTTGCTTTCTGATGAAGTATTTCTAAAACAATGGTGTTAGATATTTCTAGTCAGAAGTAATTTATACATGGTGTTCCAGGCTTCTGAGCTATACATACATAATTATTTTTTCAACTAAGACAAAATACAAATAATACTATAAATATTTCATACAATCTACAGCAGCACGAAGATGAATATGAGGTATTTGCATTTGTTCATTCATATAGGGTTTGTCTTCTTTTTCACAAAGTGATGGGGAATATGAAGAAAGAGTGATTCTACATGTACAATTCCAAATAATCATTTGGAGTTTTACATAAAATGACTGTTATCTAGAAATGGTCAATAGGATTTTTCAGGTGTATTTTTTTGTATTATTTCTTTTATGGTCTGCATGTAATTACTCCCACAGAGATGGCACTGACTAAACACTCTTCCTCTTTAAAACCAGTGCATATTTTCCCAGCTGGAGATTAATGCATATTAGGACACTTTGCTGATATTTTGCCATTGGAAAAGTAACTGTTTATCTAAATTAGTATCACCAGCATATTGATTCCTTAGCTTGGAGCATTTCTAGTCCTGTTTAGTTGTGGAGCATGAGAAATGACAACACTAAACCCCCAGTGAGAACCCTCACTACCTTCAGGTTTCTGTTTTCAAGAAGAGCCATAAACCACTTTAAACTAACTCTTGCTGTATCTGTTAGGCCTGGCATAATTTTATAAACATTTCAGATTATTAGACCCAATAATTAAAATTAACATGGGCATTTAACTCTGAAAACTATTTGAAGAATTCATTCTTTTGTGGCCATGCAATCTGATGTCCAGGAAAAAAAGAAAAAAAAAACCCCAACAGTGAGCTACCAGAGGTGTAGCAGACTGGAGGCTGGAATTCCACTTCACATTTTATGAACATGTACAGAGAGGAAATATTAAAACTCAGATAATAGCTTTTATAATCTGTAATTGAGTACAGTCCTATTTCCTGAAAGTTACATGGTCACCAGATTTGCATAATTGTCTGACTTTACCCAGGCATGCTTTCATAGGCAAATAAGTCTCAGCTGTTATCAATACTCTCACAATACCTACCTAACAATGGAAAGCAGCAGTCAAACTAATCAGAACAAATAAAAAATCAACCAAAGAAAAAAACAAACAAACAAAAAAAAAAAAAAACCAAACCAAAACAAAAAAAACCTCCAAAACCCAAAACAAACCAAATCACAACAACCAAAAAGTATCCACCCTGATTTCTTTTTAAATGGAAGTTTAAGAAAGGGGTTTAATTTCTATAGAAGCAAATGTCTGAACCTGATATTCCTGAAGCCCTCTATCTTTCTAAGTCAAACATTAATTATGGTGTTATATATTTTCCACAGGAGTTTATTGTATCATCTTGTAAAGTACATAATTTCTTAATAGAATCTTGGTTCTGTTGCTACATCTCATGTCAAATCAGTTTCGTAATGTTTTTTAGAACTGTTCTCCGTTTTCTGCTAAATGGTATAAACCTGTTAACGTTTGACAGGATTATTATATGAAAGTGGAGCAATAAGTTGGAAGATGGTAAATTTACATGTGTTACATTGATTTGAAATACATATAGGAAAGAATTAAAACATGTCTTCCTTTATATGGTAGCGCACAGTCATGCTTGCATAGAATGCTGTGAATGCAGAAGATGAGGTGCCTTTGGCAGTCAGGCATACTGTTGCATTTTGTTTTCAGTAGGTTTTCAGGCACAGTTGCTAAACTGATGAATAGGCATGTTTTAATGTTCCTTTTTTTTATTGTTTGGTAAGATGCAGTACTGCAGATATTCTTTTTGACCAGCAACAAAGTAATATTGTAAAGTGAAATGTCAGGTCAGTAGACACTAAATCACTTTGTGTATCGTGGAATACACAAAGGCTGTGTCATGAGTCTACAAATACTTAATAGTGTGAACTAGGATATGGGAGAGCACAACTATTCCAACCATTACACGCAACTAACATGTTATCTGGGGAGAAAATTCATTCTTGCTGAAAAAGACCCAGCAATCTATTGAGACTAAATTTTGTTTTAAATTACTCCTCCTAAGAAAATGAAATTTCAATTCCAGACCCCATAATAAGAACTGAGCTGGGGAATCAGAACAGCATATTAAAGGGATTCATAATTGTAGGCTTCAATCCCAGTAGTTCAGAGTAAGGAAGAGTTTTTCTGACTTTATGTGGCTTTAGAGGTTTAGTATAGTGAGATGAAGAGGGAAAGTGAACAAAGAATAGAGTTTGGCAACAGTTTAATGCTGTCATTTTGGAATAAGTAAAATATTCCATATTTCTATAGTTAATAGAGTTTAATTACTAGCAAGGTTTGTTGATATCATACAAAATTGTAGGTTGCCATAAGTGCTTAGGTAAAATAAAATTACAAAATATGGACAGTTTACAGGAGGTTTCTTAGGATACTAGTCTCTCCTCTTTGATGCCATTTTCTCCTAATAGTTCTTCTATGATTTATGAAGCTGAAAAAAATGGGACTGTAATCTGCTAGTGCAAAGTATTTACTCTCTGGAGCAAGGAAGAAACTGCATACTAGTTGGATTTAAAATTACCATGTCTTTGGTCTGCTCTTGGGGTAGAATGGCACACATTACCTCTTACACAATCAACTTCATGAAAATTGCTTGAAAATTTCAGGAAGTAGCAAAGAAAAAAGCGAGACTGAGTGAGAAGAACAAATGTAAAATGAAATTTTCTGTTAGCTGTAAAGAGCAGAGTGTAATACTCAGAAGAGCAATTGATATCTCAGTCTAAATCAGCCTCTTGAAGGGATTTAACCCCTGATGTAGAAGCATCCATCCTAATAGCGTAAATAGAAATCATGTCTAAAAATGTATGTCTGACGCCTTTGAAAATGAGCCTTTTTACAGTGTCTTTATGTATATTCTTTCTGCTGTCTTCTCCTTTCCTAAGAAAGCTAAATAGCATAGATCTGGACAGGATCACAAAACGATCAGTTTCTGCTGTCCCAGGAAATGACATTACTTAAATGATCTCACTGGTCAGGATTTGTTTCCGGTATTCAGGATGAATTAGCATTCCAGAACAACTCAGTTTTGATGATTATACCTTTTCCTCTAGATCTCCACCTTTGCTATTGATTGCCAGTTATATGCATTTATCCTCATGTTTTAGGCTTAAACTTTCTTCCAAAGCTTTAGTTTACCACTATGGATAGTAATCATATTCCTTCTCAATTTTCATTTAGGAAGGCTAAACAAATCAAACATCTTCAGCCTTTTATAGTTTGTAAACCCAGTACCTAATGCATACATTCTAGTTGTTTAGTTTATAAGTGCATGAGACTGAATTTTACATTTTTAAATGTAAAATTTGATTTAATTTTGTTATGTTCTGTTGATGTAGTTGACAAAGTCATAAAGATCTTCCTGTAAGACCTCCCAGTCCTTTTGTGTGCTGAAAATAATGAAATAGTGTCAGCAACCTTCACTGGTACACTGCATTTTAGCTGACTCATTAAGGGAATGCGTAAGATACACCTCATTTGAAGAGCTCTTCTAGAAATCTTCTTTCAGACTCTAGCTAGATTCTTCTTCTGTTGTAACTCTTCTCCAAGCTCCTGTCCTCATCTTAACTTCCTGTACTTTAACAAGATCCAGATAAATCAAATCTATTACATTTCTGGTTTTCATAAAAAACTATTTAGCTTACTTAAAAGCTATCACATTGGCATCCCAGTCTATCTGGGAAAAAAAGTCTCCTTTTTTCCTTTTACCATGTCTTTAAATCTTCTTTGTTTCAATGTTTGCTAAGGTCTTGTTTATTCCATAGTTTTATCCTAATACCATAAATAAAATTTTAGCAGATTTCTTGATATGTTGCAGTTATGGAGGTACACACAACTGAAATACTGTTCACACAAGTAGCTTATAAACATTTTTTGTTTCATAATCCCTACTACATCTGCTGAATTCAGAAAAAAAAAAAGCACTGTAGTTCATAATAATAAAAAGCTGATAAATTGTAGTTAGATTTAATGCTTTACTTAGATGCTTTACTTAGAAATTTATTTCAGGTTTTGTACAATTTCTAGAAAGAAAAGTATTTTCAAGGAGTGGAATTTTGAAAAAAGCAAGATGCAAACCACGGGAATATGTGGCAGGAAGGTGAGCTGAGGTTCTGAGGCTAGTACCCACACTCACTGCTTCCTGTGCAATGCACACTAAGTCCAAAACGCTTTATAGAGCATCCACTGTATACACTTCCATTCATCACAGGTCGCAGAGCTCTTTCCAACCCTTACAAGGAACGTTTTGACTAAAGCCTCACTCTAGATGATGTTTGTTTTCTACTTATCACATAGAGCACAACATGGAGTTATGACAAGCATATTACAGTTATAATGTGTCAATAAATTATACTTGCTACGATGAAATTGAGCATATGCATACCTAAAACAAAATGGCAAACTGAAATGAAAACAAAATAAATGCCAAAATAATGCCAGTGAGCATCTCTTCCATATGTGAACCTGAGCAAGTTATTTATGGAAATATTATTAAAAAAAAAAAAAAACCCAAACACCTGAAAATACTGACAAGCAAATCTTATTGTGTGAAGAACAGTTTAATATTCTCGTCTTGAATCTTTTTTTTTCAGACTCTGGAGATTATATTGTTGAATTCAAAAATACATGGGAACAAACCACTGTAATTGGTACATTGAAAGTCATTAAATTTTGAGAGGATTCTTCATTAATACTTAAATATTGCAAATAAATGGTTTGATGAAATGGCAAGTGCACTGTCAGTGGAAGAAAAACTCATGCTAATCCATTTAGTGTGTTTTGATATAGACAAAACTCCTATGTGACAATAAAAGCTGTAGAGCAAGCTGTGTTTACCATGTGCCCTGGTCAATTTCAACTTGTGCTTTTAACTAATCCACCCATACTGTATCCGGTCTAACATTCATAGTGTCTAAGCAGCTTATTTGCAGTAAAATCTGTTCTATCATCCTAAGCCCCTAAACGATATAGTGGACTAACAGAATTTTGATGACCAGATACGTTTACTTCATAGGTACGACTTAAAGTTTATTTAAAAAGTCTGTAAGTTCTTAAAATGAAATGGTTTAAGATTAAAAGAAACATCCTGAAAGATAAACAAATTTTAAGAAGCCTGATTGTACAGGAGATTATATTTTCAATATATATCCTATGCATCTAGCAGATGAGTTTAAAAGATCTAATGTAGTAAACTTCCCATCCTTAATAAAGAGGAAGCGTCCAAGTGGCATTGGTGCACTGTACAGCAACTTCAAGATTAGAACATACGAGTTTTTTTCTTCTTCTTGTTTCTCTGGGGCGAATATGTTTTTATGAGGAAGTTTCTAAACATCTGGCATTTGCTTAAATTAATAACCCTCAGATTTCAAGAAATGGGAATAGTTACAGTGTAGTAACTCCAGGTAACATGAAAATAGTGGGGTTTAGGAACTGAGATCCAACTTCTGTAAAATTAGAAATTTCAATGACCCACTTTAAAACAATTATATCACTAAAAGCATTGCATGAGCTGTCCAATTTATTTATTAATTGAAAATAAGAACTTCACATAATTCTGAATTAAAACATAAAATATTACATGCTTTAATTTCCTACATACAATTCTGTATGCTAATGTATCTTAGAATACAAATATTAACATTGCAGTATAAAATGTAATCTTTTTAAGAGGTGTTTCATTTTCTTCAGATTTCCTCCAGACCTTAGTCTGTCTGCAGAGATATTTCAGAATTCCACATTTATATAGTGGTCCTATTTACATGAACACGTAACATGTCTTTCTGTTGTTGTGCAATAATAACAACATAAAGTTATTTCCGGGTATAAAGTGTTCATTTACTGTAACTATCTCAGTTTCCTCTTCTGTCCTTCAGCATTGAATTTGACAGATATACTCTGTGCTATCAGTGGCTTCCTAAGAACTGTATAAAGGAGAAGCTGCCAGAGCAATTTGTTTCAAAGAACTTCTAAACTGACTGCAAAAATAGCAAAATATATCCAAGGAAAAAGATACTGCAATCATTAACTTACTTTAAGAACAGCACTGGTTATTAATACATTATAAAGAGTACAAATATAAAAAGGTATTTGATGTATCTGTATATTCCTTCCCTAAAAGTTGTTTTCCCATTTTGCTGTATTGTGTATGAGAGAATGGAGAGCAGCATGGAGACTCGGTGTGTGAGAATCTTTCATGATTGATTTTTACTATTTAAAGAACTTTCATATCATAGGGATTGATTTCATCTTCTCTGTAATATGCCTACCTGAGTTAATTGGGCCTTGTACAGACAAATCCTTGAAAATTCTGAGTGTAAAATGGAGTGGGTCCATTCTCACCCCATTCTCAGCCTCTTCAGTACAGTGCAGCTGCTCCATGCTCTTTGTTTTTCTCCACCTTTTAATGCTTTCTGTCCCACCAGGTTGTCAACATTTTAAATATAATAAATAATCTTGCCATCAAACATTATTAAGAGCCAACAATGATTCTTGATTAGCAAAGTACATTTTCTTCCCTTCTTCCTGACAAATGAAGCAGAGACTTAACTGTCAGGCAACTCTGCTTTCGTATCCAAAGATCAACAGTCACATCACTGAAGTGATACAGAGTGGTTTTGCTTGAACAGAGTGTTAGTTGTTGTCAAAACTCTGCAAGGGTCTGACAGCTGTTAGCTTTCAGGAACACCACAGAATGAGACTTAATAATGTAGAGTACTTGGGTTTTAGAAAATATAGAGTAACTAAATTTAGGAATAAGAGGAAATCAGGAGCCACAGAACTCTTACCCAAGTGATAGGGAAGGAGGATTCATGAGAGAATAGCAACTCAAATAAAACAGCAAATACATCAAGATATTGTGGGAATGAGTTCCTTTGACACAGGCTTATGTTCTTCTGCCAAGTGTTATTGATTCCTTTCTTCATGTTTGTGGTGGAAAGGGCATCAGACTTTCTGCACTCTATAGTATGCGCCTGCTTGTAATGGTATGCTTTCTTAATGGATCCTATAAAAAACCATCAGAAAGATTTCATTCAAAATTTTACTTTTTATCATTGATAATGAATTTTAAAATTTTTATATAGAGATTGTATTGCCAGAAAAGAAGGGGTTTCTCCTTTCCTACTCTTAACTTGTTTCTAAGACCTTGGCCCGAATAGCTAGATTAAGTGCATGATAATGAAACCAGGATCTATTTTATTGATATTATCTATTTCCCTTATTACCATCTGCTAATATCTCATTCAAAATACATGGTAATTGAAATTTTCAAGTACTTCAGGTAATTTCTGATATTGAATAGTTTTGAGGAGAGGGTCATACTGCCTACATTCATAAGGGAAAGAACAATGTGAAATAGTTATTGAAATTTTTTGTGAGTTATTTTGTGATTACTGCTGCATTTGGAACACTAAAATCAGTACTGGTGTGAGGGAATGAGCCTGTTTATAAGATGAAGTTTATATTTTTAATATTTCCAATTGAAGCTATGTAGCCTGTCATTTGATAGCAAACTTCACTAAGGAGTTCCTCCCTTCTGTCCCACGTGGTTCTGTTTTAATCTCTGTTTTAAATCTAACGTATAAAGTTATATTTTCTTGTAGTTGCAGAATATAAGATCTAAAAGTAGAGTGGAAAAAACATGAATCTGTATTAATGTAAGTAATCTAGACACAGGAATGATAAGGAACACGTACACTAACTTCGTACATTGTATGGGAAATTGTGTGTTAGGAAATGGAAATGAGGCTATTTTGAAAAGAGAGACCAGCTGAAGTGTTCTGCCTTGCTCTTATACTTCTCATTGAACTCAGAATTTGGGTTTAGATTCACTTACTACCTCTTCTGCCATCTTCTGAAATAGCAGTACCTCATATTAAATTATCAAGGCAACATCTGTCCACAGTTTTGTCCACAGAACATTGAGCTACTGGATCAAAACTGTATCTTGGAAAGTTTTGCTATCAGTGTCCTAATTTTCTACCCAAGTTAGATATTAGGTTTATGGCATATAAGAGGTATGTGTTTATAAGTAACAAGTGGCTTTTGAAGGAATAAATTACTTGTATTAAGCTCTTATGTGACAATGTTATAAAAAGATATTTTTTCTTCTCCACTAAAAAAGGTGTCTGAGATCCTCAAGTTACATAAGAATGTACAATATGACTATATGACATCACTGTCATAAGATCATTACATAACTGGAAACACACTTTGGAGAATTTTGGATTTATCACAGCTATTAAAATAGTTCTAGCTTGGAAGGGAAAGGGGAATTTATATTAAGTTATTCTATTGTAAATATGTTCCCCAGTGTTATAAAAATTACTTTAGCCGCTGCTGCTTAGGAAAAAGAAATCAATAAAGGAAGTCAGACATAACAGATGAGAATTTCAGGCCCAGTGACAGTAGACAGAGACCTGGGTGCCTTATATCCACACAGCTTTCAATCAAGTAATATGTGTACTGCAGTGGAATAAACTGAAGACACTCTGGCAGCCAAGTAGACTTTGATCTCTTTTGTTCATAGATGTGACTCATATTTCAGTAGCAACTTTTTTCTGAGCTACTGATCTTCCCTAAACTTTACAGTGAGTGCTCAGTGAACTTAAAGAAACCTTTACTCATTCTGCAAACAGACATTAAATACTCATGCTGGGCCTCACTTTTTTTTTCTTAAAATATCAGATACAGTCTCTTTGTTACTTTTTTTTTTAATTTTTTGTCCAACGTCCTTCACATTCTACAGAGCAAATTGTAGTATAAGTTTCTTTTTATAATCACATTGCTTTCATTAATTCAGTTTTATAGCAGAAATGAAGTTTGAAAATACTAATTTGCCTACATTTGTTTTGGTTTATAGGTTTTGTTGGTGCATGGATTTTGTTGATTTCATGGTACATTAAGATACTGTATACAGTTAAAAATAAAGACAATAAATAAATTTTCAAAAATCACCCTAATATGTCTGAAGGGAAGGCTAAGAAGAGTTCACTTTTTCTCAACGAGGATACAGAGATACTGAAGGCATAGTAGGGACTGCCTTGTTCTTTTGGTTGTTTGTAGTGGTAGACTGCACTCTGGGAAACAACACACTGCTGGAAAACTGTGATGCAGGCTTTGATGCTGCTATTCCTGTGCCAACGTAGTGTCTTGCTGGATCTAAGATATGATAATTATTTGTTATTAATGTTGTCCAGATTAGAGTACGATGGGGTGGGCTCTGTGCAGTCTGTGAAAGCTTCATGTGCACAACAGAAAAGTGAAGCTGTATGTTGTGTGTTCTGGGTGTGAGATGAAGGCATGTGGGAATCCGAGTGTTTAAAGCCTGCTGAGGTAATACAAGAAAACTGCAGAAAACAGAGGGGGCCAGACTTGCTGCACTGTTCTCCATATTGCCTGTTCAGCATGACCTCTGCAATGAGCTGTGCCCTATGCTGCACAAGATTTTACTTTAAAAAAGAAAACATAACCAAAAACAAACTAGGAAAAAAATAGCTCCTGGCTAGCAGAGCAATAACTTGATAGTATAGTCAAAGCCTCAGTTTGCTCCTGCTAGATCTACTTTAGCATTGTTTTTTTCCAGTGGAGCTGACCGGATCTTCTTTCTACCTCCCTACCAGTCAGAATAATTGTTGACCCATGCAGAATGCATACTGTGCTTTCCCCCTACCAAGGATGAAAAGCAGCTGTTAGCTATGTTGTCTCAGGTCTCCCAGAGGCATCATAACTATCAGAAGCAGAGTGCTACCCAGAAGTTGTGGGAGTAGTTGCTGCGTTGCTACACCTTTCTCTTTTTAATGATACAAGAATTGTAAGAAACTTCCCTTAAAACATCTCAATCTCCAGTCTCTCTAGGGAGTAACTCTAAAAAAAAAGAAATCAAACCAAACCAAAACATTTCATATGGTCCTTTATAGCCAGAAGTACGGTTTAAAAACACAGCGTGGAAAGAAACAGGTGAAAACTGAAGATTTTTGCTTTCAATAGAGAGGGATACTGAAAGTCCCCCCTAAAAGAGATACTCAGAAACATTGGGTTTAGATTTTGAGCTCTCTAGGAAGTCACCTTAGAGATGACTTTCTGAAACACTGTCTTGTCTTCTGCCTTTTAGTTAATGTTGTGTGATAATCCCTGGTATTCAAATCCAAAGAGATAGTTTTCCATTCCTTTTATATTAATCTGAAATTATTCATTATATCAGCACTTGCTCTTTTCTTGGCAGCATCAAAAATACCTGTTAGAAGTAATCATTACAATTTTTTTACAGCAATAGTGATCACAGAAAAGTAGCATTCTAGCATTATCAGGTTCAAAAAATTTTGCAAGCCTGTGAATATTTACAGTAGTTTTGGTGGATGAAAGAGGCATGCCAAGAAAATAAAAATTCTTCAATAAATATATTCTTTAATTTTTTAGGAGATATATAAATAATGATTTTGAAAAAAACAGGAATACTTTCTGCTTTGTTCATATTTTAATAGTATTCTCCTCTTTGCTGTTTCAGTAATTAAGTATTACGACATTCCAGAAAGCAGAAATCTTGCTGAGATGTTTAAGTTTGGAGCCACCTTGTGATGCACAAATAAAATAAATTAAAAAAAGAAAAAAAAAAAGGGGGGCACAAAAAACACCCAGGATCTTAACAAGCTGTTTTGCTTTTTCCTTTGAAAGAAAATTGAATGGTAAAGCAATATGGCCTACTGAAACTGTTCTAGCCTCGTTGTTAACTAGAACCTCCTTTTGAAATTCATTGCCTTCAATTACATTTTTTAAAGAATTTTAATTATGTGCCTGAAAAGAATAAAGATGCTTCAGGCTCCATTTGTTTATCGTGGAAGGCCTAAAAAAATGAGGACAGAGCTTCCCAGCTCATGCAGGGGTTGCAGAGAGAGAGAGATGACTTTTAATTTGACAAGTTCAGAGAGATTTCTTAGTTTGACGCGCACAGCAGGGGGTCTTTGAGTGCCTGGCAATACTTCTGCATTCTGAGCTTTGAAAGTCTTTCCCTGCAGCAGAAATTGTATCAAAAGCCAATGATAATATTCCCTGCAAGGTAAAGGACCCTATTGAAGATTTCTAGAGCTGTTTATTTATTCATCACAGTTTTTTCTTTTAGGACGTATCGGGCGTACAGGTAATAATTCACAAGGATGCTAGGAAAATGAAATAAATAAATAAATGCATAAATAGGAATCCTTCATTATTTGTTCACCCTTCCCTTAAGTTTTCCATAAGCCACATTCACCTATAGCCATGTTCACCTATAAAATTTCCTGTCAATCCCTGTCATGTATTCTGCATAAAATCTTCACTTCAGATCCCAGCTTTTTCTTATTTTTACAGAATTGTAATTTCTGTCTGCCTTCTACCACCAGCTGAGTACATAAGATGTTTATGGCCATTTATTTCCACTAAGCCCTCGAAGTGATCGATTAATTTTACAGAAGGATATTCAATTTCTTAGGGGTCTTTTTAAATCTTATTTTTAAAGTAGATTTGAGATAACTGTTTCAAAGCCAAGATTAAAGTGTTATTTATATTCTAGAGATCAGAGTTTTAATGTTTTGGCATTACTTTTATTTGAAAAGTATACACATATTTTTCTTTCTGTTTTGGTTTTGTTTTGTTTCTGCAGCAGATCTGGGACTGTGAGGCTACAACAGCCTTTCCCTTGTGTAATGTCAATGTTGGCTATCACTTTGGCAGAATCAGCTAGCTCAGTGAAGACAGAAAAACCCTCCTTCCCTCCTGTTTTTTCGTCTGCTGGTGGCATTCAAAGTGACCTTCCCTTATAAATATTGGTGAGTGACCACACGGGGAAAGCAGTTCCTTGGTGCATAGAAACTTGTTTCAAAAAGCTGTGTTGACCTGAAGGGTTTCCAATTTTTTCAAAGAATGAAAAAAACTCACATATGCAGGTGTTTGGGTTGTTTGGGGTTTTTTTTTATTTTTTAATATGTGATAACTTGAGATATGTAACAATGAATTTCTCTCGACTTTTTAACATTTAGAGAATACTAGCATGTGCACCTGTTCAAACTGTATGAAAGAATCTTTCAAAATACTGTTTTAGAGAAAGAAATACTTCCTGACAGCAAACAAGAATCTCTTCTCTTTTCCTGTTACTTTCTGTTGGCTAAATGGTCTGGAGTGGTATAAATTTATCATAACTTCCAAATATGGCAAGAAGAAACTTTCACAAGTGTAGGAATTAAGGAGGATAGCTAGAGGCTGCGTTCTGGGACCCTTCTGGTTTGGGAAGCATGCCTAGGGTGAAATCACAGCACTGCAGAAATTCTGATACCCTGGGCAGTCCAGGAATGATGTAGTAACTGTAGTAGTTCCATAAGGCTGTCTAAATTACATAGTTCAGTACTGAAAAAGTTTTCAGGTCATTTGAGGCTATCTCAGCTGATTTATTCTGCTTGAGACATCCAGTATGCCTAAAGAGATTTTTAGTGTTGAAAACAGATGTGGATATAGTGAAACAGCCATCCATGGCTCAGGAATATTTACAGTGCCATAACACAGAACATTACAAAGTATGTACTCAGATACAAAAGATAGTTCAACCTGGCTTGGAACAGTTTGGAAGCTTTAAATATGTGCAGGATCTAAGGCTGGAAATTATGTAAGGATTACACATATTTAATCTAAAGACATTGCCATGAAGAGTCACCTAGCTGGCTGCCATTCCATATTAACTACACTATTGCAATTATTGCCTTATTCAGACTACAGCCAGACAACTGTGATGTATCATTTATGACTGTATGATCATTAATGTTTGATTTTTATTTTTATTAATTATTTTTCTTAACCATATGTGTACTTGCAGTGTGTCAGTTTAAAGGACCAGAGAAGCTTCAAAAGAAATATTAATAGGAGCATTATCATGGCACCAGCCTAACAAAATAATGTCTTTCCACCAAAGGAACACTTCCAGCAAAAGGAAAGGCTGGTTATATGTAGTGTATGTATCTCTTGCTTAAAGAATGTGCACTGTGGCCATTTAGAAGTTCTTCAGCTATGGGTTAGGATTGCCACTGATTTCCTTGGCTTCTACTAATCAGGGAACAGAGCAGAGAAGAGAAAGAAGAGGGTAAAAAAATGAGCAGAATTGCGTAAATGGCTATGCTCTGTCAATGTTCTTTCCTTCTGCACCAATGTTGGGATGGAGTCTTACTAATTTTGGGGTTAGCATGTGGGTGTATAGGTAAATCAGTATCAGGCTTGATTTTGAGGATTTGTGTGAATCCCTTAGAACTGAATTAAGCCTTCATTCTGATCTGGGATCATTATACTAACGATTTCAAAAAATGAAGGAATGAATATATGTATTGGATGAATACATTTTATACAGCTTTATGTGTAGTAGCATAGTCATAATCACATAACATGTAGTGATGCATGGCAGAAAGGTTGCACACCATTTAAAACATGGGGGGAGGGTAGATTTTCAAAGCATTCATCTTTTAAGAAAGACCTTCTTTAACTGTGTTTCCATTCTAAAGTTTTCTGTCAACTCATTTTTATATCTTCAAAGGATATTGCAGAGCATTACAGTAGCTGTATGGAATAACTTGCTGCTTGGTCATATGATATTTTGCACGTATATCTGCTTTCCTTTAAAATGGATGGGACAGAACTGTAGACAGTACAACATTTAAAGACAGATTTTCTTGTTTTCCATGCAAGATTCCATGTATGGGCATGCACATCACAACTTATTATTTTAAGTTATAATTGCATTTTTTTCAAATCTTTGAAGAGGAGCTGGTTTACTAGGAACAGGTAGTTGGACCACAGCAACTGCTCTATCCTTACTAAGAAAGTAAGAAAGTAGCAGCTTTGTAGAAGTTAGAATGGGACCAGAGAGGATCAGATGTAATTGTTACCATTTCTCAGTGCATTTCTGATAACTCAAAAAATGGTGGCTTTATTACTCTTGGCTACGTCCAGGGTTAGAAAGAAGTGACAAAGCATGCCATTTGTGATACTATGTTTTCTTGTTTTAATTTCTCTTTGATACAACCACATACTTCTGTGTGATCTGCCAGATGGTTGTAGGTTCAGTAATATGCTGCTTTCATTCCATTTAGCACATATTTGATATTTTGTTCAAGTTTGACATTTTACTAAGAGTAAGGGGACTTAATTCCAGAAAAATGAGAGGCATAAATTGATAACTAAATACATTAAATATTGCATTTATATACCTATAAATCTTCCCCCTGTATGAAGAGGATGGTATTGAACACATTCTTGGTTTTAATCCACCTCTGATTATTTTATTGTTTTTTTTTTAAGCCTCAACGATTTTTCAGGAGTTTGGTGAAAAATCCTGTGCAAGCTCTAACACAGAAAGCTTTAAAAGCATGTTTACCCCTTTGAAGCCTGTAGGTCTGAACTACATACAAAGGCTTTATCAGGACACTTCCTTGCAACTTGGTTCAAATATGGATCGATTGTGTACACTGCATTAACTTCCAAAGTATAAACTATCATTAGTCTTTGACAGTGTTGCTCTCCTCTGAGTAAAGGACTTTGCTATAAAAGAATATGCATTTTTCTTTGTATCTGCAAGTTTTTTCTTCACTTTTATTTATTTTTCTTATGCATAATCCCTTAGGAATTTGATGAAACTGGAATCATAACACTCTTGTTTTTTAAATCAAAAAGTCACACAAACTACCAACTAGCAGAAACACGATGCTTCAGGACCTAGAACTAATAAAGCCAGCTTTCCTTTGGAAATCTTGTTTTCTTTGTACTAGAAGATTACCAGTATCAACTGCAACCCCAATTTTACTATTCCTCTTGTCTCCTGTTACCCTCTTTGGCTGAGCCCAGCCAGCTCCTTTCAGAATGCCTGAATTCTAGCCACATTCCTCCTCCTGGGGGTATTAACCTGGCTCTCCATCCCTGAAACTTGTAGGGTTTTAATTATCTTTAAGACTTTGGTTTGGGATTTTTCCTTATTTGACTAACATTTGACAATCACCCTGAAAAATTACTAAGTGGAGAAAGTTAGGACACACATACAGACTGGGATTTTAGCCTTAGGTAAGGCCAAAATGCACAGGCATTACAGAAGATCTAAGATGTAACTGGAATCCCCATGCTGCTAATAAAAACTCCACATGCAACTCAATAAAAAGAATTTCCACAAATGTTTTTCTTAATTAAAAGGCAAATTTTTGTAAACCATACTTATGACTCTTAATTCCTTATTTGATCTTTTGTTTGTTCAAATAGCAGATAAAACAAAACAGTTTCCCCCCAAGGTTTAACTTAGAAAATATATAAAATATATTTTTATATTTTATATATAATAAAGATTATATATAATATATAATATATAATATATTTATAATACATAATATATCATATATTATATATAATATATATGTAAAATAGATGCAATACATATTATATATTATATATTATATTTTTCTTATATAAATGTAAGAAAATATGTAAAAGTGAATTGCTGATGTTAACTTGAGATTGTATAGTGATTATTTAGCCAAATCATCCCAACTACTCATGCATAAGTCTAATTTACCAATAAGAATAGAGAATACTAGTCAGTGATTGCTTACATAAAATGGTCAGAGCTCAAAGTAATTCTTAGATAATTCTGAGTAATAAAAATACTCATGTAAAAATCACAAAAATGCTGGTAAATACTTGAACACTCCTGCAATTCATCAAATGCATGATTAAAATTAATTTTAGCACATTGCAAACAAAAATGAAAAAAAAAATGTACACACACGGAATTCATGAAAGTAAATTACTCTTTCTCAAAAGGAAATATGATTTTGATAATATGATTTCTTTGAGTACAAGAGAAAATTTAAACTATGATTGGTGGCACTACTTCCTCTGTTAGACTATGGGGCAATTTAAGCGTAAGCGTGGAAAGCTGCCATGTAAAGGAAGTAAATGAGAGGGCTCTGAAGAGATGCCCGAAGCCTTTTGAGTGCCAGCCTTTAAGAAGCACTAGCTATTTGTATGGCATTTTATCAAAGTGCACTGGCAGTAGTCACAATTAAGTTATATTTTCCAGTCCCAGCTCAGAAATTGGTTATAGGATGTGCTGAGGCAACATTGGCACTTGCAGACATAATGGGCTAAATCATAAAGGTCGTCTTCCCTTGTGTGTCTGCAGCAATATATGCCAGCAAATTACTTCTCCACTAATTTAAATCATGAATTTAAACATACCTGAAAATCTGAGTAGCCTTCAAATTAAATTTTCCATTCTACTGCTGTTAGTTTTATCTTATCTCCACTACAGTCCAGTTTGTGTGTATGTGTGCAGATTTTGTGGGCCTATATAAAAGGCAAATTCAGACAGACACAACAGGAGCCAAATTTTGTCTTCAGGGCAAAGTGCATGACCTTGTAGGTGCTGCCCTGGCAGCATGGTAACCTTTCTGGCACAAAGGATCATCAAATGAATTATACTAATGCTTCTGTACTGGAGGATAATACATTTCTACACCTTAGATAAAAGATAGATAATGGACAATTCCCTTTCAGTCGTTTTTAAACATACTCACATGCCAGATACAGAAAAATGCAAAATGCCTTCATAATAAAGGTATTTATTGTATTACCAAAGAATTTTCATGCTTCCGCTTGTTAGGTCTGATCTACTAACCAGTACCATATATGATTATAGGTATTCTTTATGCCTTATTATTTTGTGGTGTCAATAGTAATTTTTAACACGATTGATTTCTATGCCAGCATGAAATTCTGAAACTAAGTGTAGTTAGCTTTCAATTGACAAAGACCACAGTAGGAAAATAAAATGGAGAAAATTAGGTTTTTAGGGCTAAATCAGTCTGGTTTAAAATTTTAAAAATTGTACACAAATTGAACATGATTTTAGACCCTGAGGAGCTGATGAGTTTGGATTTGAAAATCCACCTAACTTCTTCACAAGTTTCAAAACTATTATCTTTTTCTTTAATTCATGCGATACGTTAGTGAATGTTACATTCATAGCAAACTGAGGCCCAAATCCTGAAGTTATCCTAATTCCTGAAAGACTTTCATGCAGCTAAAGTAGTTTTCAAGATATGGATGGTTTTAAAGGCAAGGCTTTTGCTCTATTGTGAAATGCCCTTACTGTGTTAGGGTAGAACTGTACCAGGAGAATACTGAGGTCAGACTAGCTTCGGGCATTGAGGAATGCTAAGTTACCAGGAGCTGAATGCTGGAAGAATGTATTTTCCCATCCAAGTGGTTCTTTACTCTCTAACAAGAGAGAAACTGGATTCAAATGAATTCACATCTTTTTTTCTAAAAAATAAAAAATCCACAAACCCCTTCAAAAAACCCAAACCATAAGAAACTAGTCTGCCTCTGAAAAACTCCATGTTTTATTTGACTGGTTCTTGCAATCTCCTTTAAAAAAGAAATTAGCTGCTAATATCCTGGGAAATACTTATGTTAAAGGTCACATTAAACAAAAGTCAAATCTAGACTATCTGAGAAGACTGGAGAAGATGTTTAATGCAAATTTTTGTGGGGGAAAAAAAAAAAGATGTGTGTCGCTGCAGGTCATCTCTGAATATTCTTGTTGGGGTTTCTCTGTTGGATATGCAATCTCAGCTAAATGTTTTGAAGAGGAGGAATCAAATAAATTGCCCTATTTTGGGTCTTTCTCATCTGTATACAGTTGTGCAGCTCTAGTAGACCTGAAAATTGCCCAGAGACAAACTTTTAAAAAATAGAGTGCTTTTGAGGCAGAAAATTGCTTTTTTGCAGCATGGTCTAAGGGACAGGATGTGACAGGAGGGCAAGGAGTTGTCACTATGTAACAATATTGTAAAGCATATCTTACATAACAAAAAGGATCATTTGTCTCTTCTTTTTCTTTCTTTTTAAACTACAAGAGATTTAATTGAAACAGCTGACGGTATGCCCTAAACCAAGAAAAAGTCATTATAATTTACAATTATAATGGAAAGTTCTTCCCTTAACCCACCTAGCTATTCGTTGCAGCTCACATGTGGTACCAATGTCTGTCCAGCACCTCAGAAGCCTTATTCTCAAAAGGAAGAGTAAAAAAAAAGCTCATTGTACATGCATGTCAAATATTAGCGTGATTCTTGTAGCATAATAAGAAAAGAAAGTGGTTTGTGCTTTTGATTAGCCTCTTGATGTTTGAGAGTGTTTTTGTATGGCTTAATTTTCCTTTTTATGGCAGTTGGTATATATAAAACAAAATGAGGAAAGGAGTGGAGGGGGAAAGAAATGTGCCATTTATATACTAAGGATATGAGGCCTCCTTTGGGCCCATTATACATTAATGGGTCAGCTGAGATTTATTAGGATATGTATATTAATCTTTATACACATTCACATACTATAATTGTTCCTTTGGTGCTATAATGTGATTAGCTGTGAATTTGTGCAATATTAACAATAATATGGATTTCCATATTACAGAACAGTAATAACAAATGGTTATTAAAAATGCATGTAAAGTATGGAATGTGAAAGCGCTTCCAAACTGTCAGTAATCCAATTATGTTCTGTTGTTTTTAAATACCAAAGCAGTTAAGTCTTTACTTTAAAGTAAAATCTTGTACGAGAAAAGAAAAAATGTTATGTTCCACAGAATTGAATGAATGAGTCTAAAACTGTCTGAAAGAAGATTAGTTTCTGTTTCTCACAGCTGAAATGTGGATTTTTGCATTACTATTATTTAAGAATATAGCAAAAAATAGAACATAGAAGGTAACATTAACATTCCATAGCAAAGTTTTCCTAGTATGATGCTCTTGTGTATAGGAGTGAGGTGCAGTGTGCAAGGAACTGTCTAGGATCACTGCTTCTTCCTAGACAGCAAATTCAACATTCATACTTGTATACTTTTATACTTCAAAACTGAGAGGAGCTTCCCTCCTCTGGCTGGAATGGTATGAAAATATTTCCACCCATAGGGCAATCATTGTGTGATACACAGATGTAGTACAGTAGGAATATAGAAAGGGAGAACTATTGATTTTGTGAAGCTAGTTATTCTTCTGTTTCTCAAATGGTGTAAACTAGAGCAGCCACTTTGATTTCAGATAGTTTACAGCAGCAGTAGCTCTGTATGGCACAGGGTTATACACCTTCCTCTGTTACTCTGCTTCTGCTTTCTGATTAGAAATAACAGAAGTTCCTGAACTTGACTTTGAGAGAGACAGAGAGAAACAACATTGGAACCTATTTATCTATTTATATTCTTCTTAGAGGATACATAATCCTTTCACCAGGAAAAAAAAAAAAAAAAAAAGGAAAAAAAAAAGAAAACAAAACAAACCAAAACTTTTCTCTCAAGTTATTTTCATGAGGTAGTGAAAGTTGGTTTACCCTCCCTTCATGACCCCATAGTGGGAGGGTGTCTTCTATGACCCCTCTTTCCTGAATCACAAACTTCTGTGTTCTTCTGTGTTCACAAGTATACAGACTTGTGCATATTTGGGGAAAAGAAGGAATTTCTTTATTATACCTTCTACCACTTGCCACATAGACTAAAGATTCAATCTTTGGTGATTTCCAAAGCTCTTACTAGCATCACAGTTCCCACTTCTCATTCATCTGATCTGAGGAGGTTTTAAGATTTATGAATAGATGACAAACTGTAAAATCTGACCATAATGGAGGAAGACAATCACTCATTTTTGGCTTCATCTTCTAGACATTATCCTTTTGCAACTTCAACAATTTTTGGTCCTGCAGGCCCCTGATCTGCTGATGGCATGTGCCCTTCATACGCACAGTGTAAAACAGGGATTATTTTTTGTTACACATTTAAAGGTGTTCCTTAGACTTTCTCAGAGCTGTTTTATTGTGTCATTATTTTGAATCCAATACACTGATAATCTCCAACCTGAGTAAGTTTTCTTGGGCTGAAAAAGGCTTCTCACAGACTTTAGGAATACTATTTTTCCATATTTCCATTTTCTGTTCCAATATTCTGAAATCTTACAAAATAAACAATGGTAAGTAACTGAAGTGTAGGATTTCTGGCTGGTTTAGTTTTTATACAAACTGTGGAGAAAAGACACCACCTTATTCCTACTCATAGTAATATGCAATTTAAGTAGAGGGACTTTTGTCATGCATTTTACATGAAGATGATGAGCATTCCATTGTATTCAAATGCTTGTGGAATTGCTGTAAAATGACATACGGCAGGTGGGCCAGTGTCATTTGTGGAAAGTCTCTCTGAGCTGCAACTCCAGCTGCTGATGTCTCTCATTGGCATACCATGCTGCTGCAAGGCAATGACTCTGCTTGCCTATCTATTGCATGTTACTTTGCTGCAAATTGATCCCTTATTTTCAATTCATATGTGGTCTGTCATTTGCTTCTGCTTATTAATTTGTGGCTGCAAAAAGGAACAAGTAGAAGGCAATCATTAAAAGCACAGTTCTGTGCAGTGTAGTTTTAACAGAAAGGTGGGATAGTCCAGCGGCTATGTTAAAAGTGCCTTCTCGTGTGCTGACTGTTAAAAATGCCTTCTCTCATGGCTGACTGGACATGAAGGATTTTAATTTTAACTGCGGTAATTTAAATAAATGTTTTCACATTTTAGCAATGTCAGACTATTCTGATAGCTGTTGTGAAGTCTTCTTCAGTATTTCAGTGTTTCCTCATAAATTTAATTGCTTCTTTGGGAGTGTGTATCGCCAGGCAATGTATCGATATGGATATGTACATACCATTATGGGTTAAACATTATCAATATAATTTAATCTCAGCTTAAAGAAGAAGTATGCATATGCATTAGCAAATGTATTGGAGAAGCAGATTAAATGCATTTTGAGCAGTTTACGTAACTGACATAATTAGTGTTGTAAAAAACCCAGCCATTTTGTATAATGAAATTACAGAAAATCTGCTTATTTGATTTTGAACAAATTTTCACTATGTTTAATTTAGATTTTCAGTTATCTAATCTAGAGAAGATCATTTTATAATTGTGAACATATTGTTTTAAATAAAATAAAGTAGTAGGTTGTAACTCTTCATGTTGGAACATTGATTGCCAAATCACATTCCTGTCATGCTCTCTTCTTTAACTATGGAATCTTAAACTAAGGTATTCTTTCAGAATCTTTATGGAACTTATATTTCCAGAAACTATAAAAGGATATTTTCAACTGTCTGTTATTCTTTTGCTGATTCAACCTCATAGAATCATAGAATGGTTAGGGTTGGAAAGGACCTCAAGATCATCTAGTTCCAATCCCCCTGCCATGGGCAGGGATGCCTCACCCTAGACCATGTCACTCTAGGCTCTGTCCAGCCTGGCCTTGAACACTGCCACTTCTTTGGGCAACCAGTTCCAGTGCCTCACCACCCTCACACTCAAGTACTTCTTCCCTTCCTTATATCTAACCTGAACTTCCCCTGTTTAAGTTTAAACCCATTACCCCTTGTCCTATCACTACAGTCCCTGATGAAAAGTCCCTCTCCGGCATCCTTGTAGGCCCCCTTCAGATATTGGAAGGCTGCTATGAGGTCTCCACGCAGCCTTCTCTTCTCCAGGCTGAGCAGCCCCAACTTTCTCACCCTGTCCTCATACGGGAAGTGCTCCAGCCCCCTTATCATCCTCGTGGCCCTCCTCTGGACTTGCTCTAGGAGCAACATGCCCTTATGTTGAGGACAGCAGAACTGTACACAGTACTCCAAGTGAGGTCTCATGAGAGCAGAGTAGAGGGGCAGGATCATCTCCTTTGACCTGCTGGTCACGCTTCTTTTGATGCAGCCCAGGATACGGTTGGCTTTCTGGGCTGTGAGTGCACATTGAAGCCGGCTCATGTTTGGTTTCTCATCAGCCAACACCCCCAAGTACTCCACAGGGCTTCTCTTAATCACTTCGCTGCCCAAACTGTAGCTGTATACCATTTGTTTTCCCTGGAAGGGAACACATCAAACACTTTGCAAGCATTGCAGGCTGTACTGAGCTTAGATCTTCAGTGGAACTCCACTGCTTCATACTTGCCTTTACACAGCAATTTCAATTCACAAGCAAGGTCAGGAATGGTTCTTGATTGATCTTTGACTTTGAAAAGTTTATTAATCCTAGCTTCTATTATATGAAATAACTGTTATGGATAATAATAATAATAGCACTATCATATTTTCTTGTCTGCTGACAAGTTTATTTCCCAGTGTTCCAGCAGGCTTTTGTCTGTTGAGTTGCTACTTCTTAGGGAAGTGACATTTCTCAGTTATGCAGAGAATTGGTATTTAGAAACATTCATTAAATGTTAGAGATCATATTTTCAACCAGTTCTACTTAAAATGTAGTTCACAGTCTTACACTGTGGTTGGTGTTAGTTAAAGGCATAACTTTATTTTACAGGAGTAGCTTCAAGGCAGTGGGGTTCAACCTTGTTCAACATGTGCTACAGACATCTGCTGATTATCTAACATAGGCTTGAGTAACCCTTAAGGAGCTGTCCCCCATGCTGCTGTAGCCCCTCAGGAAACGTCAGCCCAAAATAGCAGGGCTTAATGCATCCTTAGCTGTCGTAGGCCAGAAGGAAGCTTCAGTTGCTATTAGCTGGGGTTAGAGATACTCTGATTTACTCTGATTTCAGAACACTCTGGCACATCACTTAACACCTGGCAAACAGGCCTCATGTTCTAATGGTATTCATTGAGTGTGAGGACTTATACATCATATTTATACCCTTTGGGACAGCACAGCCATGTTCAATTACTACTAAAATTCACAGTAATCACTTACTGATGCTTGTGACTCATAATTTATACAATGATCACCTTATAAAATGTGTGAACTTTCCTTGATGACAAAATTACAGTTCCTCAGTATTGTTAACAATGCTGTGAATAGGCAGATAATATCTAAAGCACAGCTGGAAAATTCTCATATATTATTTGTATAGTAGTGTAATTTGAAAATGTGATTTCTCTGTTTCATGAAATTGTGATCTTTTAAAATTTTTTCAGAACTTACTGCATATTGAAGTGCCTGGTAAAGTTCAAAACAGGTTAAAATTATGACAAACACTGAAAACTAATAATGTTCATTTTTGACATTTAGATCTGCAGGTGTGACTGTATTCAGCAAATGAAATAAACTACAGCAGCTTTGCTGCAGAACTTAGGTATGACACTCGTACGGCTTAGGTAGAGAGGAGAAAAAAGGATAAAAATTTGGAGTATATACGTGCACGGACATTTCCATTGGGCAAATCTCATGTTTTGCATTTTATAACTCAGGAGGTGCCTTGCCATGCTGTTTAGAAAAATACTTCTTATTTTCCCACAAGTGGTGGGACTGCACCCCAAGCAGCTAGTGGGAAGTATGGCAAGGGAGCCTCAACACTAGAGAAAGAGTGTATATGAAGTTTTGAATCTGTTGATGACTGTTGTGTCCACATTCTAAAGTTTGTATTATGATGAGTTATATTAAGCTCACGATGGTAAAGGCAGAAAAATAATTGTGAAATAATGATTCATTATGAGCATTAAGACTCACCGAGACTGCGCTCGATTTTAACTTTGGAGGCAAGAGGTGACTGTAGACCGTTCCAAAGAAACCAGTCGAATCATGACTGTGTTCCATGGGGTGGATTGTGTGGCAGGTACACCTGCCCTGACAAAAGCCTGCAAAAGCTTCTGGCCACAGACTGCACAGCAAAACTCCCCACGTGTGCAGCTCTTGTCCCACCCACATGGTGGCGATCAGCAGGTGCGGGGGCAAGGAAGTTGGGTCCTGAGGCCATGGAGGGGCTACATGACCATATCTGACCACAGGTCAGATTTGACTAGGGTATAAAAGGAGCCCCTGCAGGCAGCCATTTTGAGTCTGTCCTCCTTGGAGCAGTGGGCCTGCAGTCGGGGACTCTCCCTTTCAGTCGGAATACTGCCCAAGGGAACTGCTCGAGGTTGAGAGCCCTCTCTTTTAAGGTGAGTTATTGTGCATTTTGGATCATTGGCCATAACGTTTGAGAATCAGTAGTGTAGTGACGACTCCATGTGACATCTCTGGAGACATTCAAAACCCACCTTTCCTGTGGGTTACCTTTCGTCTGTAACCTGCTGTAGGTTGCCCTGCCTTGTCAGGAGATTTGGACTAGATGATCTCCAGAGGTCCCTTCCAACCCTCATGATTCTGTGATTCTCTATCTTCCCTGCTGCTTATTCTTCCTCCTTCACTGCTTTTTTCCTTTTGGTTTTAATTAGTTTGTTATAAAAGCACTGACAGTTTCTGACCGCTGCAGAAACACGAAGAAGGCGATTCTGTGTTTCTGATGAACCAGATTTACCAAAGCAGTGATCTATCCCAGTACATAATACAGATTTAGGAAGTTACTTTTCAGGAGACATATGCACTTTCAAAGTAACAATAAAATAATTAGTGCATTTCATGTGATAAAGTGCATCAGTTTATTTTCAGCAGACATAATTTGAGATCTCTATCAGATTGTTTTTATAATGATATTTTTCTGTACATGTTTGGTCATTTGTCTTGTTTTTACTTAGTTACCAGGTAATGTCTTCTTCTTGGCATTAAAACAACAATACTTCATGACTGAAAACTAAATGATACCTCTTTTGATATTTGCAGCTATAAATGACTTCTTTGGCAATAGGGGCATAAGCACATTTAACTTTGTAAGTTATTTGCAAACTTTTACAAATACTGTAATTTATTCTTTTTCTTCTAGCCTCTTGTGGTCTTCTAGCCTAATGTATTTTTTTTTTTTTAAAGCATTTATATTATTTATAGCAAAGAACAGACTGTAATGTGTTTAGCAGAGAACTGTAGGCTCTCAGGGTGAACAAAAGAAAGATAAAATGTCTTTGGATTTTTCAGCTGTTTTCTGTCAGAATAAAATTTGACTCAGTGTGGAGACAACCTACATGCAGCCTTTCTCAACCCGCCAAACAGCCCAATGGAGCTTTCTTTTGACTCAGCTGGTTATTGCTGCTGCTTTCAGATACAGAATGATCTTCTTTGATTTTGTACTGTATTACTGGATAAAGAGCAGGGAGGGAGAGGTTAAGCACGCACTACCTATATTGTTGTCACATTTATGGTTTGACCATAATCTTGTGGATACAATCACAGGTTTTGTGTATTATTAAGAAAAAATACCAAACAACCACTTAAAGTACATAGAAGTCATATTAAAGGATACTAAAGGGTCTAGAGTATGAAACCTAAATGACCTGCGTCTAAAGTATGATTTCAAACTAATCAGAATCTCAGCTGACTTTCAGTTTAGAAAAAAAGAATCAGTTGGGCTCTGTCCTTATGAATGAAGTAGATCAGGCTTCCTCAATGGGTGATTTCCTTTGTAAATTATATAATCTTTGCAAGACTTATTTTCCTTTATGCTACGTGCAATTTTAGTTCCTTGAGTGCTTTTAGGAATACTGTGTTATAAGCTGTAGTACCATTCGTTTTCCGTAAAAATATAATTTCATTTTATACCAGGTTTTATTGTTCTTTGTTGTCTGGCCAGCAGAAATGTTAACAGAAAGGCTACTTGAGGCCTTTTCAATGTTTGGGCATCAGAATATCCATGAACAAATACAGTGAAAATGAAATTCATCCATTGTGCCTTATGCTAAAAACAACAGAGAAAATGCAGTCAGCTAATTAGAAAAGGCTTAATATTTTAGTAGTGCCATCATGATGAATATTTCTGTTTTAAAGGAAATAGCAAACAAAAATCTGCCAGAGGAGAAATTAGATATTGCAAGCATTGTCCACCGTTGCGTGGTTTTTAATTACTTCATTTTTTTCGTTTACCCCATCCACCTGCAAAACGAACAGAAAAGAGAGATGTTTCTTTTTTCTGATCTCTGTGCAGAAGGACCAAATTTCATGTAATTTCAGTAATTGAAGAGTGTGGAAAAGCAGCTCATTTTTCACCTAAATGTTTCTGTAATGTTATAGAGAGGAAATATTCCTTCTGATATTAATCTTTTGCTGCAAGGAAAAAAAAAAAGGATTGAGAGTTTCATTTTAAACTGTTTCTGGAGTTTGTACATTGTGTTTTATCAATGGAATGTAAGTCACAGTTTAGTCTGGCTTTCCTTGGAAACCATGTAAGTGAAAATAACAACATTAACCATATTAAGCTTGCATACAGGGGTGCAATTTAATAAGCCATTAAAAATAGAAAAATCATTGTTTCACAAAAGAAGCACTTCTCTGACTCTTCAATCTGATCACCTTCATGTACCCACAAAGAATATTCACATCACAGCAATTAGAACTATAATTCATTACTTGATCGTAAACTAAAAATCATATATGTGGATATCAGTGCCAGGTTGGACAAAGCCTTGGGTGACATGGTCTAGTGTGAGGCATCGCTGCCCATGGCAGTGGGGGTTGGAACTAGATGATCCTAGGGTCCTTTCCAAACCTAATCGTTCTATGATTCTATGATATTTGGTTGATCCTGAGACATGATACATACTTCCCCTTCCTTACAGACTTTCACAAGCAAAGCTGTTAGTCCATCTGTTATCGTCCTAGAGGAACTACATCTATCCTAGAGGAACTACATCTATCCCTTGCCACTGTTTCTTCCTGTAGTACCCATAACAACTTCTCTCAGATCTCCTAATTAGTTATGATATCTAAGTTACACTCAGCCAGTTAGGTTTCTTTTCTGTCTCAGGTCTGAAAAATGCTGTGTGCCCAAAAGCCTGTCGTTAATTACATGAGATAGAAATGGGCTGAACGCTAAGCACTTTCTTGGTCACCTGACTTCAGGGCACTCAGTTTCTTTAAAGATAAGACCATTAAGAAGAGAAATTCTATTATGAGGAGGAGTATATCTACAGTTACTGCTGTTAGGATTTTATATTTAACATTCATAAGATCGTACACTGACTGAGTAGAAGCTCGCAACTACATTTTTAATGGAGCTGCTACAGGATTAGAGCAAACATTGTTTGAATAACCAAAAAGGCAAGGTTTGCTTCAATAATTTCAAGTGCTGTAGTAATTAATATATATGCACCAGACTGAACTCTGTTAAATGAAGGTCAGTAAGAATGCGTATTTTATTGCTGTAGTTCTACCCTGCAATACAAGATTTTTTTAACTAGTAAGATCATCAGAAATTGTTTTTCCCATTACTGCAATTCAGATAGCCAATATGAAATAGATCCTAAAATGTTTAATAGTGAAAAAAATGAAATCACCCTGCTAAAAACTTTGCACCTTTTAATAAAAATATCTGAACAGCTATTAACTCCAAATATAATAGGAGAATTACCTTCAGGAGATATTAACATTCACCAGAACAAAAATATTTGCTTCTCAGGCATCTGTAGGCACAATTTTTATATCACATATTTTCTTCACAGACATTCCATATCTTGTAGTAGCAGTTGTAATGTTTCTGCATTTCTTTTTCTGATTTCCCGTAATACCTTACACATAACTCTTCCTTAATCAAACAGCTTTGAATTCCTACCTTTTTAATTACTTAAATCTCTTTAAACATGTGACCTTGATACAATTTCAAATAAGCTACCTCTTCTAATCCCTTATTATATGAATTCCTAATTTAGTGGTAATAAATTAAAGTTCTTTGACACTAAAAACAGGCTCTGCAGTGTTCTTTATCATGTTGTTTACCACTATCCTTAGAAGTAATTCTGTCTTAGTTGAATTTTTCCTGCAAAGAAGTTGCTTGTGACCTTGAGGAAGTCACTTAGTTTCATTGAGCCTTCATTATGTATTAACAAGGATAATTTGTATTAAAACAACCCACATTTTTAATGAAAAACATGTAAGACAATGTGTATTCCCATTTCTTACTAACATATGCATTGGTTGATGTTCTGTGTTGTAATCAGTGGTTTCAGAACTCAACCTGAGGCAAGAGAAAGGATGTAATGAATTCCTTGTCACACCATTGTTATCGGTCTTGGGTTTTGTGTCAACTTCATCACGCTTTTCACAACTCCACTCATCAATTTGTGCTCCAAAATGCCAGATGCACATTGCAACACAGATCTGGTTCAGCCCAGTCCCCTGTGTGCCTTCCATTTAAAATGAGCTTTGATTTCTTTGAATGAACTGTGTTAGTACTCTTGAATGTAGTATAGACATTGTTTTTGAATAGCTTTTTTAAAAAAAATATAAAAGTTTAATTAAGAACAAATTAGGCATTATAGATACTTGCATTCCTACAATCTGTTTGCACCATAAACCAGTTACGGCATTTTGATATCTGTAGCTTAAATGCTGTACATAGTCTTTGTTTTCCTCTGTTGTTTTGTTGTTGTTGTTTTTTACAGGCTACTTAGTGGGAGCCTTGTTCTAGTTCATTTTGCAAAGGTTAGCTAATTTCTCAGCAGTGTTTATTTGTTTTGGAATGTGGTCTTAAAAACTTGTCACTTCCAGAAACACACAGATATATATAATGTCGTGAAGAAAATCTGTTCAGTCTTTACAATTTAACTTACAATTATGATTTGCTAAGTGTTGTGACAAACTGTTGATGTGGTACGTGTAGTAAAGAAAGGAAATCTTGAACAAAATGAAACATTCAGAGGGATGTTTTTAAACGTGTGATTAGTTAAGACACACCATGGGAATATCTCCCTTGAAAGAAACAACTGTGATGACAAATTACCAAAAAATTTACAGTCCTTTTGTTTGCTTAAACCAGACTGTGGGTAGCAGTGTTCTAGTCCTGGGGTTTTTATGTAAGCTGTATCCATGAGGAAACACTTCGAAGCCATGTCCTTTTGCACACTGTCCACACAATGAACAGAATTCCCGTTTCATCTTAATTTCTCTCATTGCTTGGCCTGATTACAGCTTTTCTTCTTGATGTTCTTGAAGTCTGCTCTAGTCCACTGTTTCTTTGTAGCACATTCATGATTCTGCATTGGTTATGTGCTTTACCTTCCAAGTCTTGCACACTTCTTTCTGTCTTTGCTTTTAAACCAAACTGAACTCCTAGCTTCATACACATGCCTTTGATGCTGTTTGATTCTTTGAAGCCATCCTCCCCAAAATCTGTTCCAGTTTCTTTGAAGGAATCAGGGAAACTAATGGTGTCTCTTGACCCATTCTCTTAACTCTGTCATGCCATCCTTAGAACAGGACATGAAGAGATGCTGGCATCTGAGCCACTTCAAAAGCCACAAAAAAATCCTCACTTAAGTCACTGGCACACGGAAAGAAGAAACATAGCATCAAGTATTAAACTCAGCTTCCTGTGGTAGCAGTACACCCTTGTAGTTCTGAGACCACAAAATTCTTCCAAAGGAAATTTTATAAGAAAATCCCACTAGGTACAGGTTATATTCCCCTGCATGCATGCACACATATTTATCAATTTTATGTCAGTTTGTATGGTCTAAAAATTCAGCAGTGCTGATTCACTGAGTACCCTGGCATCCTCTTTCGGACTCTTTAGTTGCTTATATGAGGCATGCTACTTGTTCATCAGCCATTATATCATATGACTACATCTGATGTAGAAATGGAGTTGATGAACTCATTCCCTATGCTTTTTGCCTCCTCTTAACATCTTAGAGAAGAGCAGACTGTCAGTGCTAACCCCATGGAACTCACGTGTCAAATAGAGGAAAGCTACAAGCCCTTACAGGAACAGAAAAGAAGAGTTGATTCTTCCTTAAACTTTGCTTGGAATCATCTAACTTGTTAATGGATATTGTCTACCACTTCTTTTTCCTTTATAGACAAGACCATTACTCAGAAGATAGAAATTTCTATGGTGTCCTGGGTAATTTTGTAAATCCCAGCATTTTATGTGGCTATATCTAAAATAATAGACAGACTAAGCCAGGAGAAAATACATGCATTTTCTTTCTGCATTGTCTACAGTAAGCTCCTGCTACAGGAAGAAGTATGTTGACCTATTTCTTTCAGGGGATATAAACAAACTGTTGTTTTTCTAATGTAATTTTCCATTTCAATTCAGTTTGATTCATTTCAATTCCACACTGGAAATGGGAAATGGCTAATTACAGAAAGAAAAGTTACTGTTCCAAATAAGTTATTTTCAGATCTTATTCTACCAGTTTTTAGGAGACACCTTGATTTTGTCCTAATTTAAACTTGTCTCTAGGATACTGCTTTGGGGTATAGTTGATGCCTTTGGCATCACTGTGTGGTCAATAGTGGCATCAGTTGTCCTGAGAAGACACTTCCTCAGGACATGCTATTCTGTGTAAAAAGTCTCCTCTTTCATGTTAAATACCCATTAGCACCCAACAGATCTGTGTTTGGCAACAGTCTCTACCTGAAGATCTGCTG